>NC_080164.1:94108663-94420335 GCF_950295315.1 Erinaceus europaeus
ATGACAATTGGGGATCTAAGTTGGAGTGAGAGTATTTTATACACACTATAAGAGGAAGATGAGAAATTGTACCTAGGTGTCAATAATTGTACTGAAAACCATTAACCTCAATAAAATTACAAGAAAAAAAAACCACAGGAAACAAACAACAACAAAACCCCTTGAATTTGTAATTTAAGTAACTGAAGTCAAAGTGACTTATAACTCCAATGACAAAGTTTTAGTGAAAAACAGTGCTTAAAATAAATGTGGACAAGTTTGTTTTCAAGAAGCTGCAGAGATTAAGGTATTGCTTTGTTCCTCCGTGTGGTAGTTGTGAAAATACAGAGAAGTAGCTTTGTGGAATGGGTTACAGAATTTTCTAAAAATACTAAAAACATACCTAAGCATATTAAAATCACATCTCTTGTATTATACAGAAAGAATCCTATGTATCTACTCAAAAAGACATATGCACTGACCTAAAAAGCATTTATTGCTATTTGCAATAGTCAAGATATGAGAATAGCTGCAATGCTGAAGAAAGTGTGGTTTATCTACACAGTGGAATACTGTAATCATCGATAAGAAAGGATGAAAACTGACCTTTTAAATGAAAGTGGAGGGGATCATGCTAAAAGAAATAAGCTAGAAGGAGGAAATCAAGCACAGAATGAACTTACTGTTATCTGGTATGTAGAGAAAGGAACAAAGCCAAAGCAAATAAACAAACAATAACAACAAAAAACTAACCCTGATACTCTGATGTTGAAGTGAGCTTGTCAATGGTAAAGATGTTGAAGGAGAGGAAGAGAAGAGCCCAAAGACTACTGGGGATTGACTCCTTAGTCCTTAGTGCTGGTCATTTTGTGGTAACACTTAAATCTGAAGAAAGATAGAATTGGTCACTTAAAGTAAATAGTACTGTAATCCAACAGTGCTTTGATTAAAAATCAAAAGATCCATGCTTGATAGTAGTAGGCCAGGAGAGCTTAACTTCATAGCAACACTTTTTATTTCTATGTTTATAAGGCAGGGTTATAATGAATTTAAGAATAAGGCTATATTTATTATAAGGAAGTTATAAAATACTGTGATTAAGGACCATATGCCTCCTTCTTTAATTAAGGTCTTTTTTAAAATTTTCATCAGTGATTTAAATGATTAACAATATTGTAAGATAGCAGGAGTATAATTCTATACAGTTCCTACCACCAGAATTCCATGTCCCATTCCCTCCACTGGAAGTTTCCCTATTATTTATCCCTCTGGCAGTGGTCTGACTTCTGTAATTGCTTCTCCACTGGACATGGGCATTTACAGGTTGATCCATACGCCAGGATGTTTCTATCTTTCCTTAAAGGGGTAGGGCTCTGGAGAGGTGATGTTCTGACACACATTGGTGAGGTCGTCTGCCCAGGGAAGACAGGATATAATCAGAGTAAGCTCTGCAACTTGGTGGCTGACAGGAGGTAAGATGTTAAGAAGGACAAATAGTTTAATATACATGAACCCAAAGGTAGTAATAGAGCAGATGAAATTAGGGGTCTTCAGGAGGGAAGAAGCTAGAAAGACTATTTTAGGTATGTTCCAAGGGGCCAACTTTCTTGAGTAATTTTTGCCTCAGCCTGATAGCTAACGTGCAGGTGGTCTGAAAGTGATGGCTGAGAAGATGGTCTCAGAGTGAAAATAGGACTAGAAAGCTGGATCAGAGCAAAGAGTAACTTTGAAACACAAGGAAAGTATATAAATACCATTGATTGTTTACCCAATTAATCTGACCAGAGCATCATGTATATATATATATTCACTTTTAGCACTGGAGCCTCTATAATTTCTGAGTCTCTATCAGTCTGAGCTCACAGTCCATGGTTACATAAGGGATGTCTTCTTTATATAAATTTCTCAACCAGAGATGAGAGAATTTTAGAAAATAAGCCTGGGCCCATGCCATACATATGAACATCTAATTTTTGATGAAGGGGCCCAAATTATTAAATGGAGGGAGGATGCTTTCTTTAATAAATGGTGATGGGAAAACTGGGTTGAAACATGCAGAAGAATGAAACTGAACCACTTATCTCACCAGAAACAAAAGTCAACTCCAAATGGATCAAGGACATGGATGTTAGAGCAGAAACTATCACATATTTAGAGGAAAATTTTGGTAGGACACTTTCCCACTTAACCCTCAAGGACATCTTTGAGGATACAAACCCAATTGCAAGGAAGACTAAAAAAGAAAACAAACTATTGGAGCTACATCAAACTGAAAATTGAAAAGCTTCTGCACAGCAAAAGAAACCATCACTCAAACAAATAGACCCCTCACAGAATGGGAGAAGATCTTCACATGCCATACATCAGACAAGAGACTAATAACTAGAATAAACAAAGAGTTCAGCAAATTTAGCAACAAAAAAGCAAATGATCCCATCCAAAAATCAGCAGAGGATATGAACAGAACATTCACTACAGAAGAGATACAAAGGCTAAAAAAACACATGAAAAATCGCTCCAGGTCACTGATTGTCAGAGAAACGCAAATAAACACAACATTAAGATACCAACTCACCCCTGTGAGAATGACATACATCAAAAAGGAAAGCAGCAACAAATGCTGTAGAAGCTGTGGAGACAAAGGAACCCTTCTGCACTGCTGGTGGGAATGTAAATTGGCCCAACCTCTGTGGAGAACAGTCTGGAGAACTCTCACTAGGCTAGAGATGGACCTTCAATATGACCCAGTAATTTATTTGCTAGGGATATACCCCAAGGACTCCATAACACCCTGATCCAGCTTTCTAGCCCTTTTTCTAGTCATGACATCCTCTTCCCAGACAATAACTTGGATCCACCTGCATATCAGAGGTCAGGCTCAGGCGAAAACTAGTAAAGTCACAGGCCCATTGGAATATACCTAAAGTAGACCTACTAGTTATTTCCAAAAATGGAGACCTCAAATCTTCACCTGCAATATTCCAGCCTTTAGGTTCATGAATAGTCAAAAATTCGTTTGGCTTTATATGTTAACTCTCGTTTCAACCACCAGGTTCCAGATACTAGCATGATATGTACTGGAGCCCTGCTTTCCCAGGGCTTTGCTCCTCTAGGCTGGGAGTATGGATCAACCGACCTGCCAATGCTTATGTTCAGCAGGGAAGCAATTACAGAAGCCAGACTTTCTACCTTCTGCACCCCATAATGATCCTGGGACCATACTCCCAGAGGGTTAAAGAACAGGAAAGCTATCAAGGGAGGGGATGGGATATGTAGTCCTGGTGGTGGGAATTGTGTGGAATTGTAACCCTCTTATCCTATGGTCTTGTCAGTTTTTCCATTTTGTAAATTAAAAAGAGAAAGAAATTCAGCCTAGGGACTAGTTGGTGGAACACCTAATTAATGCATACATTGTACTAGGGCACTGTTTCAAGCCCCTGGTCCCTACCTGTAAGGGGAAAGCTTCAGCAGTGGTGAAGCAGTGCTGCAGGTGTCTCTCTGCATGTCTCCTTCTCTCTCTCCTGTTCCCCTGTCAATTTCTGTCTTTATCCAATAATAAATAAAAATATTTTCTTAAAAAAGAAAATGACCCTGGTATGGAATTATAGTTTAACTTAATTTCTCTATGTTTCAGGGATTCTCCTTTCTTTTTAATGTGAGGGAAATGATAATTTACTTTTAAATCAGAACTGTGGTGGAAGACTTAAAAAAATATGAAATGCTTAGATGGATACCTGAGAGATGAAGGGCACCACAAGTATCAACTGTTATCTCAGTAGGGGTTTTATCAGCTTGTCATATTCCATTAGGGAATTCAAATCCTTTACTTATTTTTAATTTGTTAAAATTTGTGTCCAGAAGGTGATTCTCAGAGACAGCATCATCAGGCTGCCTTGACAGATGGCTTTTCAGTGAATTTTGTCAGTAGGGAATTCTAGCAGGAGTTGGCCACAGAGGAGAATAGAGGTGGCCATGTATATTGCCCCTTTCCCCACACATCTTTTCATTCTGAGCTACTGAGGTGACTAGGTCTGTCCTACTTGTTATCCTCTTAGTCCTTCCTCCATGGCTTCTGTTCTCATTATATTTTGTTCTTAGGTTTTAGTAGCTATTTCCTCTCCAAATTGTCAATGACTAAGTGATGATGTGACACTCTTGCTTAGTTCCCTGAACCTAGTGCCAAACTCGGAAAGTAGTCCCTTTTACCTTGAACCACTGGAGTATGATTTTGTTTCCAGTTGTGGCCCAATTGAATCAACATATTTTTCAATTCTTGGTTTTCAGTAAATGCTGATTCCATTCAATTGAGGACTCATATGTGACTCACAGGACAGAATTCACATTAATTCAACAACTTGGCTACTGGGATTCATATGATTATTGAGATGTAGTCCCAGTAATCTGAGTGTCTTCGGGCAACTGGGAGTAGGAAGGTGGGATGCAAATGGGAGCAAAAATGATAATAGTTCAGTGAAATGAAGATAAAAATGTTTGTGAATAAAGGTAAGAACTAAGAAAGTGCTAGAAAAATAAAGTTGAGAATAAGCACATAGTGCTATATGCAAGGACCCACACAAGGGTCCGGGCTTGAGCCCAGCTCCCCACCTACAGGGGGGATGCTTCATGAGCAGTGAAGCAAGTCTGCAGTTATGTCTCCTTCTTTCTCCCCCTCTCCTATCCTATGGAATAAAATGAAAAAATGGTCTCCAGGAGTGGTGGATTTGTAGTGCCAGCAATGAGCCCCAGTGATAACCCTGGAGGGAGTGGGGGAGGGAGAAAGAAAGAGAGAATAAGCAATTCCACACAAAGTCTTGATTTAAGGATGAGTAGACATATATCATATGGGGTAGTGAAATGTTTATTTTCAGGTCAAGAAAGCAAACAGCATGCATAAAATTATAAAATTATTAGGTACATTTGACAACTGTTTATGAAATAATGGATTACTTGCATTAATTAAGATATGGGGAGGAAACATGGAAGTGAGACATTGTAATGGTAAAAATTGGAAGCATCAGGTGAGAATAGAGAATGGTCAGGTACACAGAGGTGATAAATTACGCTACTAGTAAGTATCCTATTAACCCAATAAGTATATTTCAAGTCACTGAATCATTTTCATGTAATTAAGTTAATTAATCCAATTTGTAATATTGGATAACAGTGATGGAGGGAAAGAGACAGAAAATCAGGAGATAAAGTAGATTTACTACGTTCCAGAGAGGAAAGACAAGACTGAAAAAATACAAATGTAATAAAAAGATAATGGAAACTTATTCTAGAAACTTTTTTAAAGGAGTATTAGTAACATCAGTGATAACCAAATGTGACAGTAGACAGAGACCTGAGGGAACAGTGAATTTGTGACTTGTGGTGGACATTGTCATCATTGGCTATTAACTTTGGTGGTGAGGCAAATTAGTGGATGGTTAGCTTAAGAGGTGATGAAATACTTGTGGCAGGAAAGAATCAATTTTATGGGAATTGAAGCTAACACAATTTGTAAATCTCTTTTACAAAGGATGCAGTGAGCCGGGGAGATAGAATAATGATTACACGTAAAGTCTTTCATACCTGAGGCGTAGAAAAGTCCAAGGTTCAATACCCAGCCCTGCCATAAGCCAGAGGTAAGCAATGATGTAGTAAGCAAAAATGTATAGAGGACTAGGTGCTAGTGAATCAAGTAAAGTTTACACATTACCATGCTCAAAGACCTTGGCTCAAACCCTTGGTCCCCACTTGCAGGTGTGGAGGGGAGTTTCTGGAGCAGAGAAGCTGTGCTTTCAGTGTTTCTCTCTCCCTCTTTATCTCTCCCTTCCACCCCAATTTCTCTGTCTCTATTGTTGGGAAATTGTGAGGATGTGGTTGAGCTTGGCAAGGCTTGACTTGAGGGGACATTCATCCTCTTGTCTTATCAGACTTATTACCTACATAATCATTGTTTTTCCTGAAAGATCCCCACCCATTCCACTCCTCTGATTTATCCAAGACCCTCCCTGCCTGCAGGTTATTATTACTCCTACCAGCTAAAACCCTTGCAATAGTTACTAAGGAAGTTCCTACCTTTCCAGCCCCTTTTGCCTTTCTCTGCCCCATTCCTAACCATTTCTGTTTCCGACTTACCACTTCTGGGTCTGACCTTTAAAAGCTTTGGCTCTCTGATCAGTAAATAATCAAATTGCCTCACAGCCATGAGATCTGTTCCTGAGTCATCTCTCTCGAGTTGCTGAGTGAGTAGCAGCCCAGGCTGGCTCCTGTCACGTTCTTTCCAACCCAGAGAGTATGTGCCCGGGAAGAGGCAGCCCCACGCTAGCCTGACACTCAATAAAAAAAAAAAGGGGGGGGGGAATAGTCACCAGGGGTGGTGGATTCATCATGCAGGTACCCTTCCCCCAGGTGTCAAAATAAAATATAGAAAAGACTTCTAAGCAAAAGCTTCCGTAAATGACCACTATTATTACTCATCGATAGTGATACTTATTCCAGACAGTTGTAAGGCCAGCAGTACCTTGAGGGTACAATTACATTTCAGAATGTATGTTAGGGTAAGAAATTTACTTGACTGAGTCTGTAGAAGGTAAATGGGTATTATCTTATAGACTCCTATAAGAAGCATTTTTCATCAATGTTTGTGTCTGAGAAGTTAAAAGAGAAAGAGAGGAAAAACTGATTGATGAGTAGGGGGCTGAGAAGAGGTTAATAGTTATAGTTATGGGAGGTGTGGATGAGATAGATTGGACTTTCGATTTCCACCACTTTTATAAAGCTGAATAGGATCAAACTTAGCAGATCTCAGATGATTTTTCTAGTGGTGTCTGAGAAGATCTTGATTTACAAGATAAGGATAACAACTACCTTTCAAGAGGATCTCTATAAATCTTTCCAAAAATGTCCAACTGTGTCCGTGCTGAGTTACTTTAACTTTGTTTTGGAAACTCTAAGTAGCAGTGTTCTGAGAAACCTTTAGGTAGAGATAAAGTACATGAATAGGAGGGAGTAGTGCTCCACTGCTTATCCCAGAAGCCCTTTCTGATAGATGCAATTTGATTTCCTTTGTTGCTATTAACCATTTTAATGTTGATATTCTTTTTTTGTAAAATTTCTTTATTGGGGAATTAATGCTTTACATTCAACAGTAAACACAACAGTTTGTATATGCATAAAATTTATCAGTTTTTCATATAACAATACAACCCCCACTAGGTCCTCTGTCATCCTTCTTGGACTTATATTCTCCCCCCCACCCCACACACCCCAGAGTCTTTTACTTTGGTGCAATATGCCAATTCCAGTTCATGTTCTACTTGTGTTTTATCTTCTGATCTTGTTTTTCAATGTCTGCCTGAGAGTGAGATCATCCTATATTCATCCTTCTGTTTCTGACTTATTTCACTTAACATGGATTTTTCAAGGTCCATCCAAGATCGGCTAAAAATTGTGAAGTCACTATTTTTTTTTCTTTTTTTTTTTTGGTTAGATCTTTTTTTTAATATTTATTTTTTTTCATTTATTCCCTTTTGTTGCCCTTGTTGTTTTATTGTTGTAGTTATTATTGTTGTTGTTGTCGTTGTTGGATAGGACAGAGAGAAATGGAGAGAGGGAGGGGAAGACAGAGAGGAGGAGAGAAAGATAGACACCTGCAGACCTGCTTCACCGCCTGTGAAGCGACTCCCCTGCAGGTGGGGAGCCGGGGTTCGAAAGGGAATCCTTATGCCGGTCCTTGTGCTTTGCGCCACCTGCGCTTAACCCGCTGCGCTACAGCCCGAATCCTAAGTCACTATTTTTTATAGCTGAGTAGTATGTTGATATTCTTTTTCTCTAAAAATTGCTGATGGCTCACCTGGGAATATACCAACTTTTGCTATTTGTGTGACCTACGTTCAAGCTTGGCCTCTACCACTCTGGGGGTAGCTTCAATGCTGGGGTGTCTTTTCTTCTTTCTCCTCTCTTTCTGCCCTATCATTTTTGGAGCAGTGAAGCCCCAGAACAACAGAAAGGATCATTATCAAGTGTTTTCTTAGTTTTGTTCAGTCAACTATAATGAAATGATAGCTTAGAGACCGTAGAAGTCGATCTCTTACAGTGATGGATATTGCAATGTCCAGGATCATGTACTTGCAGATTTAGTGTCTACAAACAGCTGGCTTTCTAGATGGTCATCTTTTCACTGTAACCTCGCTAAGCAGAAGGAACATGAGACCCTTCATTCATCACTTTTATAAGGGCACTTAACCTCATTCATATGGGCTTTACTCTCATAATTTAATCACCCTCAAATGTCTCACCCTCTTCTGGTACATTCAACATTGGTACATTAGTACATTGGTACATGGTACATTAGTTTCAACATCTAAATTTTGGAGGGACACATTCAGACCAGCTAAATTAGCATTATATTCTATTATTTTTGTATTTGTAAAATCTTTCTTAATGCTTTCTAGGGCCTCAGTGATGGTAAGAGAGTTACTAATAAAAACAAAGGCAAGAAAAGGGAATAAATAAATAAAATATTTTTTAAAAAAAGAGTTACTAATAATCTAATAAGAGAAATTAGGGGCAACTATTCTTCAAGGATTTGGGTTCAAGCCCCTGGAAGTTTCACTAGTGAGGAAATAGGACTAAGTATTTCACTGTATCTTTCCCTGTCAATCTCACCCTTACCTTTTGATATTTTCTCTATTTCTATCAAATAAATAAATAATAAAATTAATCTATAAAAATCCTACCTAGAAGTAGTTTAATTATGAAGAAATCATATCCTCAATGTTATTTGATATTACATCTTACATTTAAGTCACTGTACTTATGGACTTGATTGTTTCAAGTTTGGGTATGAAATCTTTAAGCGGGAATAGTAATAAGATGTTCATCTGATTTTATAAACATGTATAGTGAGGGGTATCTAAAGCAATCAGTTATAATGTACTTTTTGGGAGAATATATTCTGTTAAGAATAACAGGGTAGCACATAATTACTAGGTGTAGAAGATAAAAAATACATTAATATAGCAGGTGAGATTTGAGGTCTCCATTTTGGAAATACTCCCAGAGAGATAAAGAATAGGAAAGCTTCCAGTAGAGGGGATGGGATACAGAACACTCGTGGTGGGAAATGTGTGGAATTTTATCCCTTTTATCCTATGGTTTTGTCTATATTTTCTATGTTTTATATTATAAATAAATTAAAATAAAAACCAAAATAATATTCTATATCCCAGTTGAACATTGATGCAAAGATCCTGAATAAAAGCTTGGCAAATTGAATCCAACAACATATTAGGAGAATAATTCACCAACACAAAGTAGGATTCATCCCTTGTAAATAAGGATAGTTCGACTTGCACACACACACAAAAAAAGATAAAAGTCACATGGTCATATCTATTGATACTGAAAAGGCATTTGACACCCATTTATGATAAAGACCTTCCAGAAACTGGGAATTGAAGGACCATTTCTTAACATAAGAAAGACCACTTATGGGGAGTCCGGCTGTAGCGCAGCGGGTTAAGCGCAGGTGGCGCAAAGCACAAGGACCGGCATAAGGATCCCGGTTCGAACCCCGGCTCCCCACCTGCAGGGGAGTTGCTTCACAGGCGGTGAAGCAGGTCTGCAGGTGTCTGTCTTTCTCTCCTCCTTTCTATCTTCCCCTCCTCTCTCCATTTCTCTCTGGCCTATCCAACAACGACAACAACAACAATAATAACTACAACAATAAAACAACAAGGGCAACAAAAGGGAATAAATAAATTAAATAAATATTTAAAAAATCAAAAAAAAAGAAAGACCACTTATGATGAACCCATAGCTAAAATCATTCACATCTTACAACTGAGAGAATGGCTTACATTAACAAACCAGTAATGTGACAGGTATTGGATGGAGACTTTGTGGAGAATAACGAACTCTGTTACGTTGCTGGTGTGAATTCAAACAGGTACAGCCCCTTTGGAAGATTGTATGGAGATTCCTCAAACAAATAAAAATGGAATTACCTTATGACCCAGAAAAAACACTCTTGGGCATTTATTCAAAGGACATTCAAAAACTAATTATAAGGGACATATGCACCCCTATGCTCATAACTGCATTATTCACAATAGCCAAAGAGTGGAAGCAGCAGAAGACTGACTAAAGAAGTTATGGGATATCTATCCCATGGAATACAACTCTGCAATCAAAAATATGATATCATGCCCTATGGGACTAAAAGGATGGAAATGGAGGTGATTATGCTCACTATAATAAGTAAAGAGATTAAAGACAACGATCAGATTGTTTCACTCATATGTGGAATCTAGAACTGGTTCACATGAACTTGCAACAAACAAACAGAACAGAAGCAAGCAAACTGTTTCTAAGACTTGTGAGAACTATGGCAGTTATTTTTGGGAGGCTGTGGATACAGAACTGTGCTGGTGGGTGTGTAACTATATATTGTAATCTTACAGTCTTGTAACATACTATTAATAAATAAAAAATAAAAAGAATAACAGAATAATAGCATTATTACTAGATATAGAACATAAAATACATTACTATCTATCTTCATAATGCTCCCTCTCTTTGCTCATATGACTGCCTTTAAGAATTAATTTGATTTTATAGAGCTGTCTTACAGGGTTAATCAAGAATGATTGTGTCTATTAAAAATAGCAAAGGTATATATAAACGGGATTAAAATGGCTCCTACCTAGAGATTGTGCTTACAAATCTGCAGGATACTGACTCAGTGGTATTACACTACTCACTCTATGAGTGCAGTTTCTTAGAATAATGATATCGAGTGTGTACCTAGTGTTCTAATTAAAACCCATGGCCATTCATCTATCTAATTGCTACAGTGCCCTCCAGGATACTTTCACTCTAAAGGTGCCATTCTTCTTTTGCTTGAGCAAGTGACTTTAAAACAACCTGGCTTCTTGCCAAGACCTGAAGTGAAAAATTGTACCAACTGTGGTATCACACTAGAAATAGCATTACAGAATGAAAAATTGAAGAGGACAGATAAAGAAATGAGGTTTTTCTATCAGGTTTCTGAAAGTATATAGCTTATAAGGTTTTAGCCTTGGCTGTCATAATGTCTAATTTTTGCTGCAAATTAGTTGAAGTCACATGCTAGTAAGTAAAGGTTTTCTAAATACACACTAAATTCCCTAAGCTCACAACCTAAAGAAAGGTGAAACATTAAAGAGGCAGACACTATTACTGGGTTTGCTTTGTTATGGATTTCAACCATGAGGGCTGGGAAACTGCATCCAGAAGCATCCAGGGCCTGAACCAGTCAACTCAAAGATGAACTTATCTCATACCAGAAATGTGCGATGCTAGAGTGACATTCCATATACAACAACCTATGTGTAAAACAGAAGCAAATAGTATCTTCTGTTGACTCATATTTTACTGCTGGTACAACTTATCTTAACTGGGGTTGTATTGAAATAAAAATAAGCAAAGCATCTTTTTGACAGAAATGCTAGACCAAGATTAAGAGAATCATGATAGGTACCATTTATTTTGTTATTAAGCACTAAGTGATTACACAATACTAATTTAATACTGAAAATGACCACACTGAATAAGTATGATTCTTCTTCCATTTAAAAAACATAAAATTGAACTATAAAAGGGTAAAGCAGTAAAGCAATTTCCATCAATGTCAGGTAGCAGGGAATGAGAAATTAATTAATTAATTAATTATGGTTTAAATGTGATTTATAAGATAACAGGGGCATAATTCCACAATATTCCTACCACCAAAGTTCTGTGCCTTCACCTCCGTCAAATGGTAAAGACTATAGTTCTCCCACAGTCATACATGTGACACACACACACACACACACACACACACACACACACTTTTTCAAGTTATGTTTCAATTATCTATATTCCACATTTGAGTGAAATCCTGTTGTCCTACACTTCTTATTTGACTAAGCACAATCACTGCCACTTCTATCCATCTGTTCCCACAGGACACATTGTAGTCTTCTTTTAGCTGCTGAATAGTACTCCACTGAATATATGCTCCACGATTTCTCTCTCTTTTTACTTATTTATAAGACAAATATTAGTGATTTTTGTTCTTTTCCAGAACACCTCTTGACAAATTATTCACAGTGTTTCTTCTAAAGACTGAGAAGTGGTGGTGTTAATGTTGATGTCCTGTTGAAAGAGATTAAAAGATGAAGTAGGGACTGGGTGGTGGCACACCAAGTTGAACACACACATTACCATGTGTAAGGGCCCAGGTTCCACACCCTCACCCCACTTGCAGGGGGGAGACTTCACAATCAGTGAAGTATGTCTACAGGTTATCTATCTTTTTCTCTCCTCTCCCCTCTCTCTCTCTCTCTCTCTCTCTCTCTCTTTCTGTCCTATATAATACAAAGGAAAGATAAAGAAAGGGGGGGGGATATCTCTTCCCTTTAGTCTGAAATGTGAGACAGTTTCTCAAGGTCTCTGATTTAAGTCCTCTGTATCCAAATACAACTTTCATTTTCTTATTTTTCTTAGCTCAGCAATTCCACAAGTCTCCTTTCATGTATTGTTTGACTCCACAGGGTCATCTGGACCCCTATGGCATCTTGGGCAGAGTTAGACACAACATACATATGCAAGACAAAAGATCTGTGATCTACAGCTAGTCTCCTAATTTTCCTTGCAACAAAGGACTTTGCTAAATGATTTAGATCACCTTTCTAGCTAAGACAAATGAATGAGCACAGAAAGAAAGAAAAAATATATATACTTATATGGAAAGAGAATGGATTGAAAGTACGCACATGAATAACAGAAAAGGGGCAAGTCTCTTATCTGTCAAACACACCTCTCCAATAAGGCATGCTTCAGCCAAACATCTCTGAATAATTGGATGTCTTGTCTGTTGTTACACTGAATTGACCTTCTCTGACCACCTTCCCAACATGTTCTAAACCCTCCCCTATAAATGCCTCTATTATTTTCAGTAGAATCAGTGGACAATAATAATTTTTAAAAAAGCATGTCCTTAACTCAGACTCAGAACAGAATGTCCATTATCACTAATAGTGATCATAACCTGAGAGAGGAGTCAATTGACCTCTTTGTGTGTACCCTCAAGCTACATAATCAGGTTTCCCTGGAGGGTGGAGGAGGGTTATGCATTTTATAGGAGAGAAATAATTCAACAGCTTTCAGTAGAATGCAAAAATGACCTACTTTGACTTTTCTCACACAGTTACTATCTTTTTCATCTTGTTATTTCCTTACTTTGACAAAGTGTTTATATGAAAGGATTCTTAAATTCTTGCATCTACACCTATACTGAAACATTAATTACTTTAACATCATCATCATGATAATGTAAAGAAAAAAAAAAGCAGCAGGAAGTATACCAAAAATGTAGTGAATTAAAAGGCATTCTCCCCATTTTCTTTGAAAAAGAGTTCGTGTGTGTGTGTGTGTGTGTGAGAGAGAGAGAGAGAGAGAGAGAGAGAGAAAGAGAGAAATTGAGAGAGAGAGAGAGAGAAAGAGAGAGAGAGAGTCCTTTCTACTAAATCACTTGATCCAAGTCTTGGTAATAAAATTCATTCAAAGCATGCTTTGGAGTTCACTCCTTTAAACAGAAGTCACATTAGTATCTTTAAGTTAAGTTTCTTTTTCTTTTTTTTTTTAATTATCTTAGTTTATTTATTGGATAAAAACAGCCAGAAATCAAGGGGGAGGTAGAAAGGGAGACACCTGCAGCCCTGCTTCACCACTCAAAAAACTTTCCTCCTACAGGTGGAGACCAGGGGCCTGAACCTGGGTCCTTGTGCATTGTAACATGTGCACTCAACCATGTGTGCCACCACCCAGACCCTTTAAGGTAAGTTTTTATGTTGCTAATCCTTCCTCTTACCCTTCTTCTTTTAAAGCAGATTTCATATTTCTGCTGGTGCCTAGGATTGAATCTGGGACCTTAGAGTCTCAGACATGCAAGTCTTTTTTTTTTTTTTTTGCATAATCATTATGTCATCTCCTCAGCAAGTTTCATTTTTTTTGTTTGTTTGGGGAGCTAGGAAGTCTATTTTAGGTATATTCCGAGGGGCCTATGACAATACTAATTTTTGCCTGAGCCCGACAACTAATATGCACGTGGTCTGAAAGTATTGTCTAGGAAGATGGTGCCAGAGTTGAGAATAGGACTAGAAGCTGGATCAAGGTAGGGAGAAGCTCTCAAATATGGAGAAAGTATACAAATACCATTAAGTGTAAAACCCATCGATCTGATCTAGGTCCTATGTCTTCATATTTATCACAGAAACCTGTATAACCTTTAGATCCCTGTCAGTTTGAGTTCGCACTCCGTGGTCATGACTAAGAACATTCTAGGTTGCACTCATTTCCAGTCTTGTCTTCCTCAAGTGACAGAGTATGTTAACCTAGCCTCCCTCTGGAGGGGTCTGTTATTCTACATTGAGGACAAGGTCTTTTAGAGGTCCACAGAAGAGTTTATGATGTTGTTTCTGATGGAGATGATCAGTGATGGTGGAAAGAGGAATCTATTAGAGATCTAGGCCCATCATATCTATTTAGGAATCCAAGGATTCCCTGACTGGGGCTGCAGATGATGGGGTGGGCTGGTAGTGACCAAAAAGGCCATCATTAAAGTTTGCTGGTCCCTTGCCCTTATCCAGCTTTTGTAGTCCTTACTTTATTTCACAGGGTTAGACTTAGTGTGGATGAGGGAAGCAAAATAGGAAGTAGGTGAGTAGGGTATCTAGGTCCAAGTAGAAATCATTTGCTTAAGTACTTTATGATATCCTTTTTTTAAGTCTTTCTACTTGCTTCCTGCACTTATTAAGTCACTGTAGACTTGCACACTTTTACTTTAAGGTATATGTATTTCCCCCAACTTAGGGATACATGTGCACATGTGCCCTGTCTCAATGGACCTGGTCTATATCTAGGTCTTGTTTGGCTTTGTTAGGAAATGGAACTAAGGAGTTCTATAAGCTAGGAAATCCCTGTTGACATATAACTTTGTAAATCAATATTAAATCTCTAATAAAATTGAAAAAAAAGAAAGGTCTCACTGAGTAAAGGAGCTTGAGGGTTGACATCCCAGGCCTGGTGTCTCTGGACACAGTCTGAAGTGAGCCATATCTTGGTGGCACTGGTTACTTTGATTTAGTTGAGATCAACAGATTCAGTATCACACAGTTTAGATCAAGAGAAGAATGAAGCAAAACGAGGAAAGCCCAAGAGGTTCCAGGACTGGGAGAAATACAGATTTTATAGAGAATGAAGAAGGTTCCTTGCTGTCTTAGAGTTTAAGAAGACAATATTGGTTATTATTATAACCATGTTATTTTGGAACTTGGTTTACTTTGAAAATCTTATGGTTAGGATTTACTGTACCTTATCATGATTTTTGTCATGCTATTTAAAAATAACTAAATCTTATATACTGACAAGACCAGTAACTTCTGGTCTCCTTGCTCTAAGATTACAGGTGATTTAATATTTGCAAATAACCGGTCATTATTAGAAATGCATTTACAATACAATCTCATTGTGAAAATTCAATTTACTAATTTGAGACTTTAAGTGATTAGTTTGAAGGCATATATACTCAGTCTGAGTTTTGTGTGGCAGTAAAGTGTGATTTTTGAGGCATAATATAAGTCAAGTGGAGTTGGTAGAGCAGATAAGAAAAGCTTTAATCAGGGGAGAATTATTAGGAGTGGCGGTGGACTCACCATGGTTGGTTAGGGGGCCTAGATTGGAGGAACGTGCCCCAGGATAGGCTGGGGGCATTTTTATATTTTTCAGGACTTGTTTGCTTTTGGCCTAGAGGTTCCTGTAAGTCAAAATTGTCCCAAGTTTTACCACCCAAATTCTGGTTGAGAATGTCCAGTGTAATCTTTTTAGCCTGAGTGTCTTCTTATTCTGCTTGAGGATGTTTGATGCAGGTAGAGATGAATCCTTTTTTTCAGCAAGATAAGCTCTTCCTGTGAGATTAGGGAGCCAGGTGTCTACCTATTTCCTTTGCTCAGAACTGAAGTTAAAAAGCTAGAGACATTCAATCTATTTTTCCCCTTTTATATTGATTAGTGAGTTATAAGACTATAGGCTAATAGGAGTATATATTAACACCATTCCTGCCACCGACTCTGTGTCCCCACCCCTAACCCCCTACAGTGGAGCTGAAAGTCTACCTTTCCCCTCCCACCCCACCCACAGAGGTTTTTTGTTTGTTTGTTTTGTTTTAAACGTTGGTGCAATACTCCAAAATTTCAAAGAGAAACAATATAACAGACAGCTCTGGTATATTTGGTTCTAGCTCTTTTGCACATGCTGCTGGGAAGCCAACCTGGCACTTATAATAGCAGGTTCTGTGCTCTACCAATGAGAAAGCTATCTGTGTAACTCAACTCTGATATGTAGTTGCATAGAACCAATTACTTTATGCTCTTGATGACCTGGCAAGTTGCCTAACAGGTGGCAAAATAAAGGTCTACATTGGCCGTGGTAAATTCAATTCTTCAGTTGTCAGGGATCTTCTACTACTTGGAGGTCACAAGTCAGAGTTTAGATGAGGATAAGAAAATCCAGCTCAAAATTGGGGCTCTGTTGCTATCATTGCCCAAGGTCATCTACTCCTTAAGTTACCAGGGCTCTGGTAGCCAATAATTTTGTAGACAACTACAGAGAAATGTTTTAGGACTTTGAAACAGAGATTTGTTTCCCCTAATTTAATCTGCATGGAAGATTGACTACACAGTGGCAGAACTCTATCCGTCATACAGTATTCACATATATATATAATAACTCCAGTAGAAAATTTTGATTTTCCCTGAGTTCACTGAGCTGGAATAAGAGAAAATTAGCCTTCTAAAAGAAATTTACCAGTGCAAAGACCAGTGGTACCATAAAATATGTATACTATATATATTTGCAGTTGTCTTTCTGTTGACAGGTCTCTAGAACATCCAGTTGATTTTAATTCAAGAAACAAATGGTTGACTTACCTTTGGGACTATTTCAAGTGAATGCTTGTAATGGACTCAATTACTTTACTTTGTTTTACCTATTGCTTCACAGTCTTGACAAATAATGGAGTTAACAGAGGAACTTTAGTAGTGATATACTATAGGAATATACGTTAATATTATATTTCATGACTGACCTGAAATAATTTATATTTAATAATAAAAAATTAATTAGGTAAAAATATAGACTTCCCCAGAGATTCCTATCTTTGCCTGCTTTGAATAATCTGTTGTTCTGTCTTGGGAAAAGCAATGCAGTGGACACTTAGGGAACAGGTAAGTTAATGTATGCACAATTCAAATTAGTGATTCACCAAAGCTCAAAGTGGCATTCCATATATAAGAACTTGGTTTGATCAACTAACAGACCTTATAATGTATGCCGGGTGGAGTACCCTTTGCTCTCCTATCCACCCAGCCATTAAAACACTGCTGAAAGCACATTTCTCTCCTCTAGAATTTTCCTAGGGGCTCTATCCAGGTGCATGAAATGGTTAGGAAGTCCACACATACATTTGCATTAAAATTAGACTCAGATTTGCATATCATTTACATACACCTACACAGGCTGTCACCTATTCTTAGGTAGCTTTTAGTAAAACGTTAGTTATTGCAGTCCTTAAGTTTGATGACTCTAGATTTTCACCTTTACTCTCCCCCTCACCTAATTTTTGACCTCAGAGTTTATCAAAGAATATATAAATATAGTGTCAATAGCACAGAGAAACTTTCTGTTTGGTTATGCTGTAAGAACACAAACAAGACACATTTCAAGGAAACTGTCAACTTACAGACCCAAATGATCTATTGTGCTTTTTTTTTTTTTTTTAATTGGGAGTAGAGTTGAGATTTTTTTAATGTAGAGAGAAGTGACAGAATTAAATATATTTGCTTAGAACATGTGGTGAGGAGATTATTTATTAAATAATTTACTGAATACTACAATGTTCAAGGGATTTACAAGGTATTGAGAACTCAGCAGTAAAAAATACGTAAGAGGAAAAAAAAAAGTTCTCAAAGATTTCCCATTCTAGTTGTTGAAAGGTAGATTACGAGAGGAAAAATAAACTAATAAATGAATAATATATTATGCTCAACATAGTAATCAATTCACGTATAAAAATAAATCGGAGATAGAGAGAAGGAAAAGAATACTAGAATAAGGTGGAACCAGTTTCAAATCAGGTGGTTAAAGAATATGTCTTTGAGAATTTTCATTTTACTCATGACCTAAAGCAAGTGATGGTTACATGCAAAGCAATAGTATTATGTGTGGGAATTAACTGAAAAGTTTAACAAAATGCAAATTTCTGGGTTTACTCTTCAAAGACTTGATGTAGGGGATAGACACCACATGTATAAATTCATTAAGTATCCCAAGAGCTTATAATATATATTGTTTATTTATTTATTATTGGATCAAGACAGAGAGAAATTCAGAGGAGAGGGAGAGATAGAGAAGGAAAGAGACAGAGAGACACCTTTAGCCCTGCTTCACCACCCATGAAGTTTTCCCCCTGAAGATGGGGACAAAGGGCTTGAACCTGGGTCCTTGTGCACTGAATTGTGGGCACCTATCCAGGTGCACCACCACCTGGCCCTCCAAGTCACTCTAATGTCTAAGGTGTTCATGCAGTCAGATATAGAGCTGGTAAAAATAGTTCACTTGGATAGTGTGTTGCTTTGTCATGTGCAAGGTCTAGGTTCAAGCCTTCCTGATCACAATGAAGGAGGCTCTGGTGCTGTGGTCTCTTTCACTCTCTCTGCCTTTATCAAGAAGGAAATGAGGAAGGCCCATAGAGTTTTCTCAGGATATCTCTTGCTCCCTAGTCAGCTTTTATATTCCCAACATTCCACATCAAACTGATCAACAGTTATGTGTGTGATGTGCATTTGAGGGAAGTTCTCAGCCATTGCTTTTTCAAACATTCCTGCTTCTCATCTTCTCTTCTCCTACTATTCCCATTATATATGCTTTGCCTTTTCTAGTTGTCTCACACCTATTCGGAAATTCTGTGTTGTTAAATTTTAGTCTTTGCTTGATTACTACTTATCCAGTTTTGGAAATTTCTGTTGTCATTTCCTTTTTTGCAAACTTAGATACTGATGACCTTATGACAGGATGATCCATCCATTGCAGTATTTTTGGTATATGACATTTCTTTTTTATTCTCTTCAAGCATTTCCATCATTTTAATTATCAATGTGTTCTTGCATATTCCACTTATTACACTTATCATTAGTGTTCACTTATTCCACTAAACCATATAAACTAAGCAATTTCCAGTTTGATAATTCTAATATTCTTGACATTGTGATGCTAATTTTAGTGCTTTTTTTTTCTTAGTATGCTTTCTAAGATTGTACTGAAATATGGATATAATGTAATGAGTAAAAGCAACTACCTCACATCTTTAAGATGTGTAACAATGAACATAAAACTTGAGGAGTAAAGGCTTTAAGTGTTCTATATTTCTTTTTTATTATTGATTTTATTATTGTTGACCCACATTGAGAGCAAGTCCTGTAGAGGCTCACAAGAAGTTCCACTATGTTGTTACTGATGGAGGTGACTAGTGACAGTGGAGAGAGGGATTTATTAGAGGTCTAGGCCCATCATGTCTATGTGGGAATCCAAGTTTTACCTTACTTGGGCCCTGGATGATGGGGTGACCTGGTAGTGGTCAGAAGAGCCATCATTAAAGTATGCTGGTCTCTTGACCTTATCCAGCTTTTGTAGTCTTTACCTAACTACATCTAAATGTCCCTCCCCCTTTCCTCTTCTCTCTCAGGGCCCTGATGGAGTCGGAGTTCAGAGTCCTCTGGTCATTTTTCTCTTGTCATTTCTCTCCCACTGGGAGTATGGACCAACATTTTTTATGGGGTAATTGCTTCTCTGCTGGACATGGATGTTAGCAGGCTGGTCCATACCCCAGCCTTTTTCTATTTTTCTCTAGTGGGATAGAACTCTGGAGAGGTGAGGTTCTAGGATGCATTGGGAGTACCCAGGACTTCACATAAATAAATAAATAAAACTCCACATAAATAAAGTTTTGGCATCTCTACATCTTTTTTTTCACTTTATCTCAAAATGTAAAAAAAATTGGACTTCAAAGGTGGCTCAGTGACATATCATGTATAGAAGCCCCTGGGCTTGATCCTCTGGCACTATATTTAAATTAACTAATAATAAATTACTATTTCTTTGAAATGTATGTAGTGGTTAACAAGTCACTGGAGATGTGTTTTTATGTTGAGTACGTTAATAGAGTGTCATCAACTCTTAAAATCATTTTTATAAAATATTCTCTTTAATTTTTTTAGATTGTAATGTATTACTTTATATTAGCTATTGTGTTTTGGAATAATGAATTTCAGACTAGAGAGGTAGTTCACTTGAATAGTGCATTGCTTTGCCAAGTTTGAAATGCAGGCTTGATCCCTGCTCCCACTCCATTGAAAGAAACGTCATGTTGCGGGTACTTTTCCTCTAACTCTGCCTCTCTATATGAAAAAGTCAGCCCAGATTATTAAATTTCCAGAGTTGACAATAAGTAAATAGGTAGACAAATAAATAAATGGCAGTATGATTCTGACATACAGGAAAATGCTTCAGAATGAATTGTTTTTATAAAATATGTGTGAAGCAAATGTTTTTTTAAATTTATGACTATCAGTTTTCTTATTTTTTTATTTTCCCTTTTGTTGCCATTGTAGTTATTGTTGTTGTTATTGATGTTGTCATTGTTAGATAGGACAGAGATAAATGGAGAGAGGAGGGGAAGACAGAAAGGGGGAGAGAAAGATAGACACCTGCAGACCTGCTTCACAGCCTGTGAAGCGATATCCCTGCAGATGGGGAGCCGGGGCTGAACCGGGATCCTCATGCTGGTCCTTGCGCCACTTGCGCTTAACCAGTTGTGCTACCGTCCGACTCCCCTTTATCACAGTATTGAACTCATTTTTTTTTTTTTTAGCATGAGACAGTCAGAGGGGCAGAGAGTGAGAAAGAAAGAGAGATGTAGGGAAGAGACATTGAATCTTCCTTCAATGTAGTGGGAGGCTAAGCTTGAGTCTGGGTTGTGCACATAGTAAATCAGCGTACATTCAAATGAGATATTTCACTGACTCTGAAACATTTTTTTATAAAAAAGTTTGGTGCGTGATGGTGGAGGAGGTCGTAGGCTGGAGGTGAGAGTGTTTTTCAGAACACCGAGTAATTTTACACATATGATAACTATATTTACTGTAAACCATTAATCCCCCAATAAAAATAAAAATAAAAATGTATCTAATTATTTACTTTATTGGATAGAGACATTAAGAAATTGAGAGAGCTGGGGGAGGGAGAGAGGTAGAAGGAGAGATACCTGCAGCTCTACTTCATCACTTGTGAAACTTTCTCCCTGCAGATGAGGTCTGAGGGCTTGAAGTTGGGTCCTTGTGTACTATAATGTGTGCACTCAACTGGTTCTGCCACTGCCCAGCTGACTCTGAAGTACATTATAATTCAACATGTGATATATATATATACACACATATTTATGGTCTTTTTTTTCACCATCATTGGGGCTTGGTTTCCATTGCTCTTAGGGGTCTTTTATTAATTTATAGAGATATTTCATTTATTGATAGAGAGAGAGGGAGAGGGAGAGAGACTGGGAGAGAGAGAGAGAGAGACAGAAAGAGAGAGAGAGGGAGAGAGAGACTGCGCCACTACTCCACAGCTCTTGATGCTTACTCTCTATAGAGAGGGTCTTTGTACTTGAACCCATGTCCTTCTTCTTTTATGATTCTTTTCATTCCATATTCTTGCTTTGAATTTTTATATAAATTATTATATGTCTGGTGTGGGGGTGCAGTTAATGAAGCTTTTGACTCTCAACCATGAGGTCCCTGAGTTTTATATGGCATTGCATTTGCCAGAGCAATCCTCTAGTGTTTGTTCTCCTTCTCTTAAACCTAGCTCTCTCCCTCACTAATCAATAAATGAATCTTTTTTCTTTAAGTTGCTATTATAGGGGCCAGGTGGTGGTGCACCGGGTTAAGCACACACACTGCAGTGTGCAAGGACACAGATTCAAGCCCCTAGTCCCCACCTGCAGGGGGAAAGCTTTACAAGTGGTGAAGTAGGGCTGCAGGTGTCTCTCTGTCTCTCTCCCTCTCTATCTCCTTCTCCCCTCTCAGTTTCTCTATCTATCCAATAATAGTAAATAAAAGTAAAAAATATTTTTTAAAGTTACTATTAGAAGATCATTATCTAGTTCAATAAACTTCTTTTTATTTGGTGTGGTGATTAACATTGGAAATTACACAGGATATACAAGAAAAAAGAAAAAAAGTAATTCTTTGAATATGTTTTTACTGAATCTCGGTTGTGTGTTTCCATGCAAACTCTCTGTATTTTAGTCTCTTATAATAAAGATAAGTAATGAAACAGTTTGTAGGCACCTTTATGTAGATGAATATATAACATGTACAAATTCCAAAGCATTAGCTATGAAACCAGTGTATGGGTTCAGGTACTAAAATGATCTTAATACTTATTTTGGCTTTTAATTAGAAAACAAGAAATAGAAATAAAGAGCTAGCATATACTTTTTAGCACTTCTAGAGCTCTTTTAGTAGCAATAATACTATTGAATTTATTTATTTATTTAGTTAGTTACCAGGGTTATCGCTGGGGTTTGATGCCAACACTACAAATCCACTGCTCCTATTTTTTCCCCATTTTATTGGTTAGAGTAGAGGGAAATTGAGAGAGAAGGGGGAGATAAAGAAGAGGAGAGAAAGACAGACACTGCAGACCTCTTGTGAAACCACCTCCCCCCACCTGCCCCTACAATTGAGGAGCCAAGGCTCAAACTGGGAACCTTGTACTTAGTACTGCCTGTGCTTAACCCAGTGTGCCACCCCCTGAAAAAACTTTTAAGACCTCTTCACCTTATGTAGGTTATTACACTGCCCTCCATATTTTTCATAACTAATTTTGCTTTAACTGTTTGCTCTCCAAAAGTTATTAAATCATAATGCCACCAATGAATTTCAAACTTTTGTTACTAGATTATTTACTCTAGTTTTCAGGTTTGCCTATATTTAGAGCCCATATCTACAGAAGTCACTAAAAACATTTATTATATTACAAGATTAGTCACACTTTTACTTGAACATGTTAGTGTATTCAGTTTAATGAACCATTTTCTTCTTATTATAATTACTATTTATTTTTATTATTTTTAAATTTTTATTTATAGAGAGGAAACACTGACAAAACCATAGTATAAGAGGGGTACAACTTCACAGAATTCCCGTCACCAGAACTCATCACATTCCCTCCCTTGATAGTTTTCCTATTCTTTTAAAAAAAATTTTTATATTTATTTCTTTTCCCTTTTGTTACCCTTGTTGTTTTTATTGTTATAGTTATTGATGTCATTGTTGCTGGATAGGACAGAGAGAAATGGAGAGAGGGAGGAAGACAGAGAGGAAGAGAGAAAGATAGACACCTGCAGACCTGCTTCACAGCCTGTGAAGTGACTCCCCTGCAGGTAGGGAGCCAGGGCTCGAACCCCAATCCTTACTCCAGTCCTTATGATTTGTGCCACATGCGCTAAACCTCCTGTGCTTCCACAAGACTCCCAGTTTTCCTATTCTTTATCCCTCCGGGAGTATGGACCCAAGGTCATTGTGGGATGCAGAAGGTGGAAGGTCTGACTTCTATAACTGCCTCCCTGCTGAACATGGGTGAGGTGGTATCTAAGTGTTGTCTTTATTTGCATTTTTCTGACAATCAGTGGCCTGGAGCAATTTTTCATTTGTTTGTTAGCCTTTTGGATCTCCTCTGAAGTGAATGTCTTGTTGATATCCTCTGCTCATTTTTGGATGGGGTCATTTGCTTTTTTGTTGCTAAGTTTGGTGAGCTCTTAACCAACTGTGCTACCTCCCAACTCCCTCTTTTTGAGTTCTTTTACCTCTTTCTTAGTTTTCTCTAGCTTATCTTCTGTCTGGCTAATTCTGTTTTCTGCTTCTGTTAATCTGTTTTCCCTTCCCTCAGCTTCTTTCTTCAGTTCTGTTATATATTAGCTTGTTCTGCTAATTGGCCTTTTAACTCAGCTATTTCAGCTTTCAGTTCTCTAATTACTTTGAAGTAGCTAGTATTTTCCTTGAGGGTCTCATTTGTTGTTTCCCTAATTCTGATAGCCTTTTCCTCCATAGTTGTCTTCATTTCTGTGATTATTAAGTTTACTATTTCTTACCTATGGTTATTTCTGACTGATTTGGAGTTTCTTCTGGGCTCCTGTCCTGATTCCTTGTCTAGCAGTATTTGCTCTTGGTTTAACCATTTTTTTAGTTGATGTGTTTTTTTATTTTTCTATTCTGTTGTTCTTCAGTCATTGTGTTTTAAGTACTAGCCACGCTATACTAAAGTATTTTCTCAAATGCAGTCACAAACTTCAGAAATTACAACAGTAGCAACTTAAGCAAGGATTGATGAGGTTCAACTGATACCAGTTAGCCAAACAATACCTTCAGTTTAAGAAAAAAAAAAGCAAAAAAAAAAAAAAAAGAAAATGAAGATAAATGAAAAAAGGGAAAGCAAGAATAGACAATTATGCAAGTCTACTGTCCACTATAAATTATAAGGATATCAAGTGGAGAAAGGAAAGTAGAAAAGAGTGCTACACACACACACAGAGTGAGAGAGAGAGAAAGTTCACTCTGAGTAAGATTTCTTTCACAAAATAATTCACAAACAAGCGTCAAGCAAAAGAAGGAAGAAGAAGAAGAAAAAAATAGCAGTGAAAGGAGATTTATTATTATTATTATTTATTATCTAGGAGGAGAGAAGAAAGAGGGTGGAGGGAGGAGGGTAAGATAAACAAATTCCTCCCACAAAGGATAGGACAACCAGGAACCTATCAATGGAAAAAAACAGTTAATTTTCATCAATGTGAAAAGGAGGTAAAAGGGACACATGTTTATAATAATAGTAATAATAAAATGAAATAAAATAGAGTTAAAACCCTAACAGTCAGTCTGCAGCTTGAACTGTTCCAGATTGGGTGCCCGCAACTGGTCCCCTTTCTAAATCAAGCAAAGACATCCAATTATAAGAAGTATCAAACAAACAAACAAACAAACAAAACAAACTTCCAGCTAGTCTTTCCCAGGCAGGGCTGAGGTCTGGTTGGTCAGGTCTGGCTTCTGAAACTTCTTCCCTGCCTGTCTCTCTCTTTCCATAGTGGGGTGGAACTCTGAGGAAGTGGGGCTCCAGGATGCATTGGTGGGTTGTTTGCCCAGAGAAGTCCAGTTGGCATCATGTTAGCATAAACTACCTTATTTTATAGTCAACTGTAAACCATTAACCAGGGGTGGGCAATAAAGAAAAAAAGGTGCCATATTTTTTTTCCAGAGAGGAATGCAGTTTTTATGGCAACACATATAACAGAAGAATAAAAACACTGTCATGGAAAACAAACTTCAGAAGAAGTTTTAGCTCTATTTCTGTTAATTTTTGAAGTAGGAACAATTGAGTTACTTTGTCTTCCTTGCTTTTTTTAATTATTATTTTTCTATATATTATCAGTGGCAAAAACAGATTATTCACTCCTGTAAGCAAAGCCTTTTGTCATGATTAAAGTCATCAGGTAACTTACATATGCCTGTATTCCACTAAATTTTACCCAATGCTAGGGAATTTAGCATAGCATATACATTTTCACATGCTAATGACCATAATCAAATGGAAACTATAGCTTGAAAGAACATTTAACTAAAAGAGAGGCATTATTCATAAGCTTGAAAAGCAGCCATTAACAGGAGTTTGAACTTAACTATTACAGATTGAGTTGAGTAGCAAAATAAAAAAATAAAATTCAGAGAGTGAATGAGGAAAAAAAAAACTTCCTTCCTTTTCAGGTCCACATTTATATTAAAAATTTCCATAGCACTGATACCAAATTAATGTCTCCCCATTGAAATAATGAAAATAACATGTGATTGCAATGCCATTATAAATAGATAATTACTAATATTAACATGCTGTCAGAGTTGATGTGAATATAATTGCTATAGTCATTTTGGAGAGTACTTGGCAGTGCTTAGTGGAACTAAATATGTGTATTCCCAAGAACCCTGCAATTCCACTCCTGGGTATTCTACATCAGAGAAACTCTCACACAGGAGCACAGAGAAACCAAGAGCATTTATCACCAATATTAGAAGCCAAACTAGTAGTTATTCCAGGGAAAAGGATATGCTAAATGTGATAGCTCTGACAAAATGTACAGAAATAGAGGGGAAAAAAACTACATCTACATTTAGTGACACTTGTGTGTCCTCAACACATCACATGCAAGAACTTCAGAAACAGAATCATGTGTCAAAAGTAAATATGAAGCTTAAAATAAGTATATTGTCAGTATTATAGTTTGTGTATTTATTTAAAAAATTTATTAGCTTTACTTATTTGATAGAGATATCCAGATATCTAGAGGGAGGGGGCAGATAGAGGAGAGAAACAGAGAGATACCTGCAGCTTTGCTTCACCCTCATGAAACTTTCCTCCTGTAGTTGGGGATTAGGAGCTTAAACCTAGGTCCTTGTGCACTGTAACATCTGCACTACCACCTGGCCTCTAATTTGTGTATGTAAATAAGTATATCAAGGTTAATTGCTCATGAGGGCCAGAGAAATCTATCAGCAGTATAGTATCTAGCTTCCTCATGCATAGGTTCTCAGTTCGAGCCCAGCTCTCACCATAATAATGGGTGTTTAGAGGTTGAAATTTCTTTTTATTTCTCTCTGTATGTATCTCAGTCTTTCTTTATTTATTTTAAAAGTTGGACACAGAACAGTGAAACCCCCATGATGACCAAAAATTGCTAATGCATGCTTTTACTTAAAATTTGCTTGCCTTATACAGGGATTACATTACTTCCATATATGGATTCATGGAAATGGTAAAGGGGGAGTAAACAAGAAATTATGTGACAAATGCCAAATATATTGGATACCAACACCAAAAGGATTTCCCTAAATTTTGAGAGATATTTATTTGACTATAAAACTAACTAATGACAGTCTACATGCTTTGTGCTCTAACTTTATTGAGGTTTGTGTCTTAATGCCCAAGTCCTCATACAAGTTAACATGTATTCTACCTGGTGCACCATGGCCCAACCTCTCAAAAATTTATATAATCTATTTCTGTTTGTCTGTTATTTATTTATTTATTTTGCCACCAGGATTATCTCTGAGATTCACTATCTGCACTACGAATCCACCACTTCTGGGAGCCACCCCCCCCTCATTTTATCCAATAGGACAGAGAAAAATTGAGGGGGGGGGAGAAAGACACCTGAAGACCAGCTTCACTGCTCATGAATTGATGCCCCTGTAGGTGGGGAGCAGTGTCTAGAACTGGGTCCTTGCACATGGTGATATGTACACTTAACCAGGTGTACCACCACTCAGCCCCCTGTATTATTTTATTTAGAATTTTATTTACTTATTTATATACTTAATCATTTATTTATTTTTATTGACACCCGGGTTATCACTGAGACTCTGTGCCTGAACAAAGAATCCACTGCTCCCGAAGACCTCTTTCTCTCTTTCTTTCTTCTTCTTCTCTAATACTTATTTATTTTCCCTTTTGTTGCCCATGTTGTTGTTTTTTCTTTTGTTTTAGTTATTGTTGTTGTTATTGATATCGTCATTGTTGGATAGGACATAGAGAGATGGAGAGAGGAGGGGGAGAGAGAGAGGTAGAGAAAGATAGACACCTGCAGACCTGTGAAGAAACTCCCCTGCAGGTGGGGACCAGGATTCTTATGCTGGTCCTTGAGCTTCGTGCCACATGCTGCCACCTGGCTCCCCTCTTTCTCTCTTTCTTTCCTTATTTTTTTCTTTCCTTTCCTTTCCTTTCCTTTCCTTTCCTTTCCTTTCCTTTCCTTTCCTTTCCTTTCCTTTCCTTTCCTTTCCTTTCCTTTCCTTTCCTTCCCTTCCCTTCCCTTCCCTTCCCTTTCCTTATTCTTTTCCTTCCCTTCCCTTTCCTTATTCTTTTCCTTCCCTTCCCTTTCCTTATTCTTTTCCTTCCCTTTCCTTTCCTTATTCTTTTCCTTTCCTTCCCTTCCCTTTCCTTATTCTTTTCCTTCCCTTTCCTTTCCTTATTCCTTTCCTTTTCTTTCCTTTCCTTTCCTTTCCTTTCCTTTCCTTTCCTTTCCTTTCCTTTCCTTTCCTTTCCTTCCCTTCCCTTCCCTTCCCTTCCCCTTCCCCTTCCCCTTCCCCTTCCCCTTCCCCTTCCCCTTCCCCTTCCCCTTCCCCTTCCCCTTCCCCTTCCCCTTCCCCTTCCCCTTCCCCTTCCCCTTCCCCTTCCCCTTCCTTTCCTTTCCTTTCCTTTCCTTTCCTTTCCTTTCCTTTCCTTTCCTTTCCTTTCCTTTCCTTTCCTTATTCTTTCTTTTCCTTTCCTTTCCTTCCCTTCCCCCTCCTTCATTTCTCCCTCCCTCCCTCCCTCCCTTTTTTTTTCCCTTTTTGACAGAGACAGAAAGAACTTGAAAGGAAGGGGGAGATTGAATAAGACACCTGCAGCACTGCTTCACCACTTGTGAAGCTTCTCCCATACAGGTCCTTTAATTATTTCATTTTTGATGAATGTTGGTGAAGATTTATTTTCAGTCAGTGAAGTATGAATAAAGTGCTTGCTTTGTAATGTACATGACTCAGGTTCATGTCTTGTTATGATCATATTGAAGGAAGCTCTGGTAATACCTTTTAGTTTCTTTATGTTTATCTCTTTATCCCTGAAAAATACTCTCTTTAAACATTTTTAAAAAAATCTTTATGCACTGGATAGAGACAGTCAGAAACGGGGAAGAAAGGGAGACAGAGAGACACCAGCAGCCCTGCTTCACTACTCACAAAGCTTTCCCTCTACAGGTGGGGGCCAGGAGCTGGAACCTGGGTTCTTGCACACTAGAGCACTCAACTAGGTGTGCCACGACCCAGCCTTATCTCTGTCTTTCTATCTGAAAAAAAAAATCAGCTTAGAGCTGTGAAGCCCCAGTAACAACAAATATTTCTTTTCATGTGTGTGTGGAGGGTGGTAGGGTGGGAGCAGAAACATAAGAGTTTTGCTCAGCTCTAGTATATTTTGTGCCAAGGATTGAACCTGACTATGGGGTCTCAAACATGGCAGTTTGGTGTGTTGTTTCTCAGGCTCTGAAAGGTTTTACTTTGTTAAGATGGTTCACTTATATATGAAAACTTTTTTTTTTTTTTTTTTTTTTTTTTTTTTTTTGGGCAGGGCAGCTGTATTTCTTATTCAGGAACAACGATTCACAAACTAAGACAAACTAATCACCAAACAGAACTCGGCTGTCTCTTTGCGTTGGCGCAAGCACTCTCTCTTTTACTCTGGAACTCAGGAACCCTCTCCCTTACTCTCAAACTCAGAAACTCTCGCACTCTCGCACTCTCGAACTCCGGAACTCAGGAACTCTGTCACTGGGGAACTCAGGAACTCTTGGACTCCGGAACCCTCTCCCAGGGTCCCTTGGGGCGGGGCCAAGCAGGCCCGCGAAATTAACAGGACTCATCCAATTCTCTTGGAGGGGGAGGGCTAGAACAAGCCAATGTAAAGCATACGACAAACAAGGGCAACAAAAGGGAATAAATAAATAATTTTTTAAAAATTTTTAAAGTGGTCTCTCCTAGGCTCCATTCAGTCAAAATGAGCTTTTCTAACCAATAAATAAGATTAACACCCAACATGCTTTTTAAAATTTTTTAATCTTCATTTATTGGATAGGGACCGTCAGAAATCAAGAGGGAAGGAGGAGATAGAGAGGGAGAGAGACAGAGAGACGTTGCTACACCACTCTCAAAGCTTTCCCCCTGCAGGTGGGGACCAAGGGCTTGAACCTGAGTCTTTGTGCATTATAACAAACACCACCAAAACACTATAGAAAGTTCTTAGAATAAAGTTTAAAATTCAGAAAAAATACTAAAACTGTTGATATCTTCAAAGCAAAATTTAAAAAGTGGGGTAGAAAGCAATGGTAGAGAAAACACGAAAAGTTAATATACTTCAGAAGGGTTGAGAAGTTCTCACTTAAAATTTGAAGCCAAGTTATAGGAGTTTTCTCCTTAGAAATCATCACCATGGAGAGCTAGTAGAACAAAGAGGATGTAAGAATATAACACCATTGCTCAAACTTTATTAGAAAGTGAAGAATTACATTTTTCTTTAATTTGGAATTTGGAAAATAGTTAATGTCCTCTATGGCCATTTTATTTGTAAGAACACTTTTCTTGAGGGATTTGTATTAATTTTAAAATGTAATGAGCTGAGTTCATACTAGTTACAGGAAAGTTATCTCAAGGATAGCATTAAAGGAGATGGCTCTTTAAAATCATGTTCCCAAGGTTTCATCAGTCTTGTCACAACAACCGCTCTTCCCTGTACAACTTTCTGAGGGGGTCGGGCGGTAGCTCAGCGGGTTAAGTGCATGTGAAGCAAAGCACAAGGACCAGCTTAAGGATCCCAGTTCCTGCTCTCCACCTGCAGGGGAATCACTTCATAGGTAGTAAGGCAGGTCTGCATGTGTCTATCTTTCTCTCCCCATGTCTGAGGCTGAAGGCTTGATATTCTTTGCCTGATGTCTCTAGACACAGTCTGAAGTGAAGCATACCAAGATGGTACTCCTTGCATTGATTAGGTTGGGATCAGTGGATGCAATATCATTTGGTGTGAATTGAAAGAAGCATGCGGGAAAGTGAGCCCCACTCTAGAGGTTCCAGGACTGGGGAAATACAGGCTCTGTAGAGGAAGTGGGAGGTTCCTGCTGTCTTAGGGTTTAAGAAGGCAATAAATAGTTATTGCTATAATCATATTATTTGGCAGTTGGGTTAACTTTGAAAAATCCCTTTGCTAGGATTTGCTGTATCATACATAACATTACCATAATTTATGTCCTTACATTATTTGTATATAGCTATGCCACCAGTTGCTTCTTTTCTCCCTGGACTAAGCTTTAAGAGAGTCAACATATCAAATACTCAGCCTATGGCCTAAGCATTAAAAAGTTTTTGACATTCAGTTTTTCCCCTCTCATATTAATTAAATAGTGATTTATATGACTACAAGTTAATAGGAGTGCACATAAACACCATTCCCACCACAAAAAAAAACTGTGTCCCATCTCATCTACACCCCTGCCTGCCCCATAAAGTGGAACATACACCCTCACTGTTAACCAAAGGTTTAACTTTAGTGCTCTACTCCAGGAGTATTCATTCTTCCATATATTTGTCTCAAGTCCAATTATTTGCTCCATTTGGATATGTCTTTTTTTGCCTGCTGATATGTAGTGAGTCTGCTTCACTCTTCTGAATACCCCCCACACGTATGTAAACATATATAGGATAGGCAAAGAAATGAGAGGAATGGGGGAGATAATGTGAAAGGGAGGGAGAGAGAGAAAAGGAGAAAGAGAGAGAGCAAGAGAGGAGAAAGAGAGAATGAATGAGTGAAAAGGAGAGAAATCTGCAGCATGCTTCACTACTTTTGAAGTTTCTTCCTCCCTGCAGGTGGGGATAGATGGCTTTAACCTGGATCCTTTCACACTGTAATGTTTGTACTCAAACAGGTGTCCCACCACCCAGCCTTTTGTTTATGTTGACCCACTTTTCCCAGCACCATTTATGAGATGACCTCTACTTTATTTAACAGTATGAGACCACTTGTCAAATATTAACATCCTGTAGATGTAGGGCTATTTCTTTATTTTTAATATATGTTGTTTATTATATATCTTCTCTGTAGAAAAGGGTGTCTCACAGATTACCTATGGTATATTTTATAGTAATTTGATCAAAATATTTCCTAAATTTTGTTCCAAATTCAATTTCTAAAAGACATTTGCTGTATTTCAAGCACTTGAAGTTTTTCTGGTTCCTCAATTAATTTCACTGTGCTCTGAGAACATGTTCTACATTATTTAAATCCTTTGAAATTTACTGAGACTTTCTTAAGGTCAGAACATATATACTGCAATTGTTTTGGGTCCACTTGAAATGATTGTGTACTTTATTTATATATATTTGGTTGCATATATACATCACTTGTATTTATTAATTGGGAGTGTTCAAATACACTCTATATTTTACCTGTTGGTTCTTTCAATTACTAACAAAAATATAGTAAACAAAGATTTGTGTATTTTATCCTGTTGTTCTAATTAGAGTAATATATTGTGTGTCTTATTTGACTGGAAGCATGCACACGGTGAATTGTTGTTTCCTCCAGTGCACAGAAACTTTTATCTCCTGGCTCTTATTATCTTAAATTATATTTTATCTGACATTAGTATAGCTATGTCAACTTCTATTTTGTTAGTATTTTCCTGAGATATATTTTTCTCCAGAAACAGGGTTGTGTATTTTATACTGCATTCTTGGACTTTTTTATTGTGGTCATCACTAATAATGTTGTCTGGTAGCTAGTTTAATACTTCTTCTTTCTAAACTATATATATCACATCTCCCTTCCCTCTCCATGTTTTCAGTACCCTCAGATAAGCTGTTAACTCCTAGTAGAATGTTTTCTTTTGGGAATCCAAAATAAGACAGAAGGTTTTTATGTTAAGTTCATCAATTATTGTCTGTTAATGTAAAGATTTATTTTATTTGTAGATATAAATATTTGTATCAATAATTGTATTAAAGAAACTCTCTGATTTCTTCTCAAATTCTGGGCAGTTTTTTTTTTATCATTTTAGATTAAGGAAAATGTATCTCTCCATCATTAGATCTCAAGTTACATGTTGTTTTACTACTTCAGTGATTTTTCAGATTGCAGTATTCACATGGATGCATATTAATATCTGATAAATAAGTGAATATTTATCCTAGTAAATGTTTATTAAGAATTTAGATGATTGAATGTTCATCATCACTTAAATAGATGGATCATGAAAATATGGTCAACACAATGCTGGTTACATTTAATTATGAGCCCACACTGTTAAGAGTAACACGGTGCTTGGCCACAAGATATGCTCAACATGTTAATTTATCTCTTCCACTTGGTAATATAAAATAAACGAAATCTGGTATGTAATTATTCTTACACTAAAATCAGTAAATGAGGATTATAAGCTACACTTCTGTTTAAAAATTTAAATAAAGAGCTAAAAAATTGTCCTACATTTGTTGTTATTAGAAGGAAGGCTTAGCCTCCATGGTTTATTAGGATTCTGTGTATTAAAAGGAGCATGTCATGGATTGGAAGAATAAATATCATCAAAATGAATATTCTCACCAGAGCCATATACAAATTTAATGCAATACCCATCAAAGTTCCACCAAGCTTCTTTAAGAGAATAGAAAAAAAACTACAATCATTTATCTAGAACATGAAAACACCTAGAATTTCCAAAACAATCTTAAGAAAAAGAAACAGAAATGGAGACATCACACTCCCAGACCTTAAACTATATTATAAAGCCATCATCATCAAAACAGCATGATACTGGAACAAAAATAGGCACACAGACCAGTGGAACAGAATTGAAAGCCCAGATATAAATCCCCACACCTATGGACATCTAATCTTTGATAAGGGGGCCCAAAGGATTAAATGGAAAAAGGTGGCTCTCTTCAATAAATGGTGCCGGAAAAACTGGGTTGTAACATGCAGAAGAATGAAATTGAACCACTTTATCTCACCAGAAACAAAAAACACTCCAAATGGATCAAAGACCTGGATGTCAGACCAGAAACAATCAAATACTTAGAGGAAAACATTGGTAAAACACTTTCCCACCTACACCTCAAGGACATCTTTGATGAATCAAACCCAATTGCAAGGAAGACTAAAACAAAAACAAACCAATGGGACTACATCAAATTGAAAAGCTTCTGCACATCCAAAGAAACTATCACACAAACAAAGAGACCCCTCACAGAATGGGAGAAGATCTTCACATGCCATACATCAGACAAGAAACTTATCACCAAAATATATAAAGAACTCAACAAACTTAGCATCAAAAAAGCAAATGACCCCATCCAAAAATGGGCAGAGGATATGAACAAAACATTCACTCCAGAGGAGATCCAAAAGGCTAACAAACATATGAAAAACTGCTCTAGGTCACTGACTGTCAGAGAAATGCAAATTAAGACAACACTAAGATACCACCTCACTCCTGTAAGAATGGCATACATCAAAAAGGACAGCAGCAACAAATGCTGGAGAGGTTGTGGGGACAGAGGAACCCTTTTACATTGCTGGTGAGAATGTAAATTGGTACAGCCTCTGTGGAGAGCAGTCTGGAAAACTCTCACAAGGCTAGACATGCACCTTCCATATGATCCAGTAATTCCTCTCCTGGGGTTATACCCCAAGGACTCCATAACACCCAACCGAAAAGAGGTGTGTACTCCTATGTTCATAGCAGCACAATTCATAATAGCTAAAACCTGGAAGCAACCCAGGTGCCCAACAACAGATGAGTGGCTGAGAAAGCTGCGGTATATATACACAATGGAATACTATGCAGCTATCAAGAACAATGAACCCACCTTCTCTGACCCATCTTGGACAGAGCTAGAAGGAATTATGTTAAGTGAGCTAAGTCAGAAAGATAAAGATGAGTATGGGATATCCCACTCCTCAACAGAAGTTGAGTAAGAAGATCTGAAAGGGAAACTAAAAGTAGGACCTGACTAAATTGTAAGTAGGGCACCAAAGTAAAAACCCTGTGGTGAGGGGTAAACATGCAGCTTCCTGGGACAGTGGGGGGTGGGAGTGGGTGGGAGGGATGGGTCTTTTGGTGGTGGGAATGGTGTTTATGTACACTCCTAGTAAAGTGTAGTCATATAAATCACTAGTTAATTAATATGAGAGGGGGGAAATTAATTAATTTATATTAATTAATTATATGTCTCGTAGTTTTTCAAAACACAAACTGAATCTTTTCAATATATAGGCTGTGTAATTGATATGCAGACTCAAAAGCCTAGACCAAGTAGATCAGAAGCAACCAATAGCACAGCTATATACAAGATACTGGGTACTGTAGAGCAAACCCTAACAAAAGGACTTTCAAAGTTAACCCAATTACAAATAATGTGATGATAACATTAACTATCGATTGTCTTTTTGAACCCTAAGACAGCAGGAACCTCACATCTCCACTATAGAGCCTCTACTTCCCCCAGTCGTGGAACCCTTGGATAGGGCCCACTTTCCCGTATGCCTCTCCTAATCCATATCAAATAATATTGCATCTGCCAATCACAACCTAACCAACACAACGATTGCCACCTCAACATGCTTCACTTCAGACTGTGTCCAGAGACTTCACGTGTGGAATGACAACCCTTCAGCTTCATCACTCAGGTGAGACCTTTCCTTTCATAGTATACTCTAATTCCATCTCAGGTGGTTCACTTTCTAACAAAGTCCCAAAACCTAGATATACACCAGTTTCTGTGAGAGAGAGCATAGGTTCACACGTATCCGCAAACTACTGCAAAATATATACCTGAAAGCAGAAGTACACTAGAGTTAGCAGTGAGTACCCGCCTAACACTTCCTCTCCACTATTCCAAGCTTTGGGTCCATGATTGCTCAACAATTTGTTTGGCTTTGTATGTTAACTCTCTTTTCAGTTACCAGGTTCCAGATATCATCAGGATGCCAGCCAGGCTTCCCTGGACTGAAGACCCCACCAATGTGTTTTGGAGCTCAGCTTCCCCAGAGACCCACCCTACTAGGGAAAGAGAGAGGCAGACTGAGAGTATGGACCGACCAGTCAATGCCCATGTTCAGTGGGGAAGCAATTACAGAAGCCAGACCTTCCACCTTCTTCAACCCACAATGACCCTGGATCCATGCTCCCAGAGGGATAGAGAATGGGAAAGCTATCAGGGGAGGTGATGGGATATGGAGATTGGGTGGTGGGAATTGTGTGGAGTTGTACCCCTCCTACCCTATGGTTTTGTTAATTTATCCTTTCTTAAATAAATAAAAAACAAACAAACAAAAAAAGGATCATGTGCTTTTCAGGTGTACTTTAAATGATAAAATTTGAGATTATATATCAGTTATTACCTTTATAAGAAGATCTATATACATATACCAAGACCTCTACTTTAAAAAATAAAGGCAGGGGACATAGAAGTAACACTATGATAAAGTCAGTAGTATTATACAATACATTGGGTAGAGGGAGGCAGTCTGTTAAATTAGTGATAGTGTAGGGGTTGGGTGGTGGCACACCTGGTTGAGTGCACATGTTACAATGTGTAAGGATCTGAGTTTGAGCCCCCAGTCTCCACATGCAGGTTGCAAGCTTTGTGAGTGGTGAAGCAGTATTGCAGGTATTTCTCTGTCTCTCTATCACTCCCTTCACTCTCAAATTCTGGATGTCTCTACCTAATAAAAAATGATAATAAAAAATAAATTGGAAAGTTGCTATTTAAAAAAAAGAAGTGACAATGTTTTATGTTGGAGAGTCATTAATTCTAACTGCCATGGCCTTAGTGTTGTGGTCTTCAATCTAACTCAAATGGATTAGGGGAAAATATACACATACACAGGCTGCCTGAATAATAAGTAGCTTCATTTTCTGTAGACATAAAGAAAAAGAGAAGGGGATGAAAATGATATGTACTTCTCTCTATATGCAGAAGTGTAGAAAAGAATGAGATTGGAGAAGACAATGTATTAAATGTTTGTGCAGAAATGAGCAAATAGTGAGATCCAGTTACATGAATTCAGAAGAGTTTTTATTCAAATTGTCTTACCTCAGACCATTAAAAAAAATTTTATTGGGGGGGCAAAGCCAAGATGGGGACTTGGAAGCAGCTGCAGCCATGAGCTGCAATAACAACTGATTGAAAGGGTAGGATACCTGGCCTTCAACAGAATGGTGAATAAGGGGTCCTAAGAAGTGTCACACCAAGGAGGTGACTATTGCTCAGTTTGGGTTAGTAAACAGAGAAAAAAGAAAGGAAAAATTTTAAATTATTTCCAAAGCCCACCCCTTCCCCCCCTCCCATAACCAGACCCTGAAGGCTGGAGAGCTGCTACTAGCAGGCTCCCCGCTGAGCTTTTTTCTTTACCAAGATTCTTGGCTCACTAGGGGTATCATTCCAACCGTTTTCCTTCCTGATTCCCTTTGCTCTTTTTCTTTTCTTTATAAGTGGCACAATATCTGACCAATCAGGGCCTCATCCCGCCTGGGAAAGAATACCTGGAGTTTTTTTTTTTTTTTTTTTTTTTTTAACAATTGGCTGTCTTTGTTAAGGGTGCCTAAGCCAATCAGGAGATTTCCAAGCTTCAGACTGACTGTTAAGGTTTTTTACTCTGTTCTATTTTATTATTACTATTATATATATATATATATATATATATATATATATATATATATATATGCATGTGTCCTTTTCCCCCCCTCCTTCAGGTTGACCAAAATTAACTCTAAGTGCATTTTTCATTGTGCTAGGTGACTAGGTACCCTATCCATTGTGAGAGGAACTTGTTTCACTCTACCTACCTCCTCTATCCACTCTCCCCCTTCTCCCTCCTCCTAGCTAATAAAAAAAAAAAAAAACTCTTTCCTTTCACTTCTCTTTTTTTCCCTTTTTGTTCTTCTTTTTTTTCTCATTATTGTCTTCCTTTCGTCCTTCCTCCTTCTTATGCTTTCTGAATTCACTGATACTTGTTTGTGAACTATTTTGGGGAAAAAAATCCGACTCAGAGTGGACTCTATTTGTGTGTGTCTCTTCTCTACTTCCCTTTCTCCTCTTGCTACACCTAGAATTTACAGTAGACAGTAGATTTGTATAATTGTCTATTCTTGCTATCCCTTTTTTCCTTTTTCTTTCTTTTTTGTTTGGATTTGGTTGCTATTTTTTCTTAGACTGGAGGAATTGTTTGGGTAACTGGTATTGGTTAAATCACTTCAATCCTTGCTTCAGTTACTATTGTAATTTCCGAGGTTGGTGATTGCATTTGTCATAAGGTATTTAGAATAGCATGGCTTGTACTCAAAACACAACAACTGAGGAAAAATAGAACATAAAAATAAAAATAAATCAATAAAAAATGGTTAAACCAAGAGCAAATAAAACTGCTATTACAATGAATGAAGACAAGAGCCCAGAAGAAACTACAAATCAGACAGAAGTAACCATAGATAAGAAAAGTATGCAAGCAATAGTAAACCTAATAATCATATAAATTAAGACAACTGTGGAGGAAAGGGCTAGCAGAATTAGGGAAACAACAGATGAGACCCTCAAGGAAAATACTAGCTACCTCGAGGTAATCAGAGAACTGAAAGCTGAAATAGCTGAACTGAAGAAAGAAGCTGAGGGACAGGAAAGAAGACTAACAGAAGCAGAAAACAGAATTAGCCAGACAGAGGATGAGCTAAAGAAAACTAATAAAGAGGTAAAAGAGCTCAAAACAAGATTGAGAGACACTGAAAACAACAATAGAGACATATGGGATGCTCTCAAAAGAAGTAACATTCATATAATTGGCTTACCAGAGGAAGAAAGAGAGGAAGGGGAAGCAAACATTCTAGAGGAAATTATAGATGAAATCTTCCCAGACCTGTACAATAGAAAAGACTTTAAGATTCAAGAGGCCTGGAGAGCCCCAAACAGAATCAATCCAGACCTGAAGACCCCAAGACACATCATAGTTACAATGAAAATAAGTAAGAATAAAGAAAGTATCCTAAAGGCTGCAAGAGAAAAACAAAAAGTCACATACAGGGGAAAACCCATAAGAATATCAGCAGACTTCTCCACTCAAACACTAAAAGCCAGAAGAGAATGGCAAGATATCTATCAAGCCCTGAATGAAAAAGGGTTTCAACCAAGGATAATATATCCTGCTATGTGGGACTATGTGAAAGCTTGGTAAAGCTTAGGGGAGCTCTCCCATCTTTGGATGGAGGTCTGGAAAGACACCCACTTGTTAACCTCTCCCGTATAGGGATGAGTTAAGAGGGAAAGCCTCCCAGACTCAGTTTCCCCTCATTAGTCTCTCAAGCCCACAGAATGCCTACAAGCCTCTCACACTTAGTTCCCCCTGTTAGCAGGCCAAATGGCTGCCTGCTTGAGGGTTCACTCAAAGTTCACTATAGTCATTCAAAGTTCACATGTTCACTATAGGTTTACCTTTTGATCATATAAGAGAACATACTTTATCATACACTCTTTCCAGTGACTTGGCAATGAGACTCCCACATTATTTCCTTGCCTTTGATATCTGTGATTTACATCAGCCTTGCCTCTTTCTGTTTCATCTCATTCTACTGGTCTAGCCACTATGTTTTGCTTAATACCTTTGGATAATTAAGATACCCTCATGGAAAACAATTGTCTTGACCTTTTGGTCTCACATCTATTCTTGGTATTCCTACCCCTCCCCACCCTAGGGGTAAGCTGACCTTTAATAAACCTGTAATTTCTGACATAAGTGAAAAATGCCCTTTGTTCTGTTTGCTATAAAGCCTTATATTTTACCCTGAATAAACTAGGAGTTCAAACTAGGATCTCTCCTGGCATTCTTACTGCATTGCAGAGTCCCTAGAACTTGTGATGGAGAAGCCAGTGGCGTACCGTCTGGTTGGAGGCACTCCATGTAAGTGCCAGCACTGCTAGACTTTCATTCAAACTAGATGGAGGGATCAAAACCTTCTTAGGCAGACAATCGTTAAAGGAGGCAACCGTCAACAAGCCTGCCCTGAAAGAAGTTCTAAAAGACCTCTTACAAACAATAACATCACTATAATACTTGCAATATATTAGAGCAAATAAAAATTGTTTAATAGTGGCACTACAATACATTAAATCCATAATATCAATAAATGTCAATGGCTTAAACTCACCCATCAAAAGACACAGAGTGTGAGGCTGGATCAGAAAACATAACCTAATCTAATAGGCTGCTTGCAAGAATCCCATCTGATCCAACAAGATAAACACAGACTTAAAGTGAAAGGATGGAAAACTATCATACAAGCTAATGGAGCACAAAAAAGGTTGGAATAGCAATTCTCATCTCTCACAATAGATTTTAAATTAAATAAAGTAATAAAAGATATGAAAGGCCATTACATAATGATTAGAGGATCAATAACCCAAGACGACCTAACAATTATTAACATCTGTGCACCCAATGAGGGACCATCTAAAGACATCAAGCATCTCAAAGAACTTCAAAAATACATCAAAAGTAATACAATAATAGTGGGAGACTTTAACACCCCACTCTCACATTTAGACAGATCAACAAAGCAGAGAATCAACAAAGAAACAAGAGAATTAAGTGAAGATATGGACAAACTAGACCTCCTGGACCCCTCACAGAATGGGAAAAGATCTTCACATGCTGTACATTAGACAAGAAACTAATAACCAAAATATATAAAGAGCTCAGTGAACTTAGCACCAAAAAAGGAAATGACACCATCCAAGAATGGGCAGAGGATATAAATAAAACATTCACTTCAGAGGAGATCCAAAAGGCTAACAAACATATGAAAAACTGCTCTAGGTCACTGATTGTCAGAGAAATGCATATAAAGACAACATTGAGATACCACCTCACTCCTGTGAGAATGGCGTACATCAAAAAGAACAGCAGCAACAAATGCTGCAGAGGCTGTGGGGACAGAGGAACCCTTCTGCACTGCTAGTGGGAATGTAAATTGGCCCAACCTCTGTGGAGAGCAGTCTGGAGAACTCTCACAAGGGTAGACATGGGCCTTCCATATGACCCAGTAATTCCTCTCCTGGGGATATACCCCAAGGACTCCATAACACCCAACCAAAAAGAGGTGTGTACTCTTATGTTCATAGCAGCACAATTCATAATAGCTAAAACCTGGAAGCAACCCAGGTGCCCAACAACAGATGAGTGGCTGAGAAAGGTATGGTATATATACACAATGGAATACTATGCAGCTATTAAGAACAATGAACCCTCCTTCTCTGACCCATCTTGGACAGAGCTAGAAGGAATTATGTTAAGTGAGCTAAGTCAGAAAGATAAAGATGAGTATGGGATGATCCCACTCATCAACAGAAGTTGAGAAAGATCAGAAAGGGGAAAAAAAAGGCAGGATCTGAATAAATTGAGATTAGAGCACCAAAATAAAAACCCTGTGGTGAGGGGGAGGGTAGACATTCAGCTTCCCAGGGTGGCGGGGCATGGAGTGGGGTTTGGAATGGATGGGTGGTGTGGGACAAAGTCTTTTGGTGGTGGGAATGGTGTTTATGTACAATGCTATTAAAATGTAGTCATATAAATAACTATTTAACTAATATGAGAGGGGGAAATTATATGTCTCAAAATTTTTAAAGCACAGACTGAGTCTTTTTAATACATAGGCTGAGTCTTTGATATGTTGACTCTCTCAAAAGCCTAGACCAGGGGAACAGAAGCAACTGGTGGTGCAGCTATACACAAGATTTTGGGTACTATACAGCAAATTCTAACAAAGGGACTTTTTGAAGTTAATCCAATTACCAAATAATATGATGATAACAATAACTATCCATTGTCTTCTTGAACCCTAAGACAGAAAGAATTTCACATTTCCACTATAGAGCTTATATTTCCCCCATGCCTGGAACCTTAGGGTGGGGTGCACTTTCCTCCATGTTTCTCCCAATTCATATAAAATAATATTGTATCTGATGATCACAAAGCTAGTGCCGCCTCAGTGTGCTTCACTTCACACTGTGTCCAGAGACTTCAAGTGTGGAACTACAACCTTTCAGCTTCAATACTTGGGTGAGACCTTTCCTTTCATAGTATTCTCTAATTCCATTCCAGGTGGTTCACTTCCTGACAAAGTCCCAAAACCTAGATACAGACCAGGTCCCCTGAGGTAGAGCATATGTTCACACATACCCATAAACTAGGGCAAAATATATATCTGAAAGAAATAGTACACAATAGTCTGCAGTGAGTACCCCCCAATACTTCATATGCACTATTACAGCCTTTAGGTCCATAATTGTTCTTGTTAAACAATTTGTTTGGCTTTGTATGTTAACTCTGTTTTCAGCCACCAGGTTCCTGATGCCACCATGATGCTGACCAGACTTCCCTGGACATACGACCTCACCAATGTGTCCTGGAGCTCTGCTTCCCCAGAAACTCACCCTACTAGGGAAAGAGAGAGGCAGACTGGGAGTATGGATCGACCTGTCAATGTCCATGTTCAGCGGGGAAGCAATTACAGAAGCCAGACCTTCCACCTTCTGCAACCCACAATGACCTTGGGTCCATACTCCCAGAAGGATAAAGAATGGGAAAGCTATCAGGGGAGAGGATGGGATATGTAGATCTGGTGGTAGGAATTGTGTGGAGTTGTACCCCTCTTATCCTATGGTTTTTTTAACACCTTCTTTTTTTAATAAATAAATAAATAAATAAATAAATAAATAAATAAATAAATAAATGTTGGTATTCTTTGTGTTGGTTTGGCCCCCTTCCCCCTACCTCTGAGAGAAATGGTTTGGCCCTTGCTAGTTTCGCACCCCTCTTTCTCCCTGCCCCGTATGCTAAGGATGTCCAGAGTCCTAGCAGCACCCGCTGAAGGAAAAACATGGGGAAGCACATGGTGTGGTGATTTTCCCATTCATGAATAAAGATTAAACTGCAGCTCTTCAGCCCAGCCATGTGTCCTCTAGTCTGTTCACCACTGCGAAGCTAGCCCAGCCTGCTGGCACCGCCGAATTTGAACAACAAATAAAAGTATATTACCTCACTGCTAAACTTCCTTACCTTGCCAAATTAAACTGTGCCTTCTGAATTACCTGATTTCCTAGCATCTTCCATTCCTTCATGCTCAGTATCAATGACAAAACATGTATTTAGCTCTCCTCTATGTGACACTAAATCTTCAAAAACTTTGTATATCTCCTGAACATCAGAATATATTCCATTTTTATCATAAACAATTTTAGGTTCAAAAGATAAGTTAACAAAATGTAGTGCATGGTATGTTGACTAGAACAGCAGTACAGTATTAGTATCAACATAGTTCTTACCCTATATGAACTTGGGGACTACAACCTTTACTATAGATATAGAGAAGGAGGGAACAAACTGTAGCAAAACAGAAGACAGTGATGTTTCTCATCACCATTCTTGCATCATATTTCTTTGATCATTCAACAGTGATCAATGTCAGCCAAACTTGTAGTTATTTAAAACTGTCAATTAGTAAGAATAGTGACTAAACCTGATAGTTATAACCCTGTTATGGGAATAGATACAATAAGCTTTCAGAACATTATGGCATAGGGGCCTGGGTAGTGGCAGACTTGATCGAGTCCATGCCTTACTATGTACAAGAATGTTGGTTCAAATCCCCAGCCCCTATTTTCTGGGAAGTGATGGGGTTTCATGAGTTGTAAAGCAGTGATGCAGGTGTCTTTCTTCTCTGTCTTCCACTTTCATTTCATTTTCTCTCTGTTTCTATTCAATAAATTAATAAATATTAAAATTACATGACATTAAACTAGTGAAACATATAACTAATTTCATTTCCCATTTTCCACAGTTACCTAAAGGACTTTCTTTATACTGTGAGTCTTCATATAGCTTTGTAACAGGATATACTATGTTGATTAGATTGATTCAAATATTTGTTCCTCTAGACAATATATACTATAAAATATATATTCTCCGGAGTCAGGCAGTAGCACGGCGGGTTAAGCACAGGTGGCACAAAGTGCAAGGAACAGGCATAAGAATCCCGGTTCTAGTTCCCTGGATCCCCACCTGCAGAAGAGTCACTTCACAAGTGGTGAAATAGGTCTGCAGGTATCTTTCTCTCCCCCTCTCTGTCTTCCCCTCCTATCTCCATTTCTCTCTGTCTTATCTAACAATGATAACATCAATAACAACAACAGTAATTACTACAACTTTCGGGGTGTCTCTCTCCTTCTCCGGCAGGGTGGCCTCCAGGGGAAAGGTAACGGGCTGGTTCTTTCTCGCTCACGACAGGGGTGACATGAAGTAAAAGACACCAGGGGACTATTAGCGTGAATCTAGAATCTGAGTCCTTAGAGTCCCACAATCCTAGAGTCAGTCTATTAGCAAAATTGACATGAGTTAAATAGAAAAGCAATGGAGGTAATTTTTGTTGAAATATGACAGAAATTACAGGTTTCTTAACAGTCAGCATGCCCCTAAGGTAGGGGGCTGGTATGACAGGAATTGATGAGATACAAAACAGTTATTCTCCATGACACAAGCAACTTAATTATCCAAAGGTATTTGAGAGAAGCATAGGGGTTAAACTCGTAGGGTGAGACAGAGAGAAGATGAATATCAAAAGGCCATATAGTTTGGAATTTCTCTTGTCTGGGGTCTGAGGTGTGTGATGAAGTGTGTGATAAGGTGTGTTCTTCTGTGATTAGAAGGTGACTTTGAGTAAGTGAATCTGCAGCCATGTGACCTGCGGTTAATGGAGGAAAGTACTGGGGTATCTGTGGGCCTGAGAGTCAAGAAGGAAAGAACCAAGTCTGAGTTTCCCCCCTTATGCTCACCTCGGTTGAGAGAGACTTACCTTCTCTTCTTCTTATCTTCTCAGACCTCCATTCAAAGATGGGGGTGGTTCTCCCTAAGCTCTATCAGGCTTACACATGTTCCCAACATACAACAATAAAACAAGGCAACAAAAGGGAATAAATAATAAATACTAAAAAATTAAAAAATATATTCTCTTAAACATTAGTCTCAGACCTTCTTTATTAATAAGATGCAAATTCCAGACAATAACTTAAAAGTTTAGAATGCAGGCACTTGAATCAGATCAATGATATTATGTCACAAGAAGCAAGCTTTGCCACTGGAATTACAGATGCCCATTAGAATGTGTAAATTTGGGAAATAAGAGGGTCTTGAAATAGTATTACCCTGCTACTTTCTCTAGTACTTTATATGATTCATTTTAATGGTTTTGGGGAATGTAAAAGGTAGTAGCCTTGAAATTCCCTTTTTATGCAGTTGTTTGTTAAGTGCTTTTAGTATGAGTTGCTTGTAGTATGAGGTGGAAAATTCCTTGCCCCTTCCCCCTTGAATAAACAGGACCTAATCAGCGAAGGCCACACATTGTTCGAAGGACCCTGCCTGGGGACAAGCCTTATCAGGACCTAATCAGTGAAGGCCACCCATTGTCTTGTAAGTTGTTCGAAGGACCCTGCATGGGGACAAGCCTTATCAGGACCTTTGCACAGACTCTGTGGTGTGCTGTCTACCGGATGGGTGGTCATAGCCGATGGCAGGAGGATGTGGCGACCCTGCCTGGTTGAATTCTATTGGTTGTGTGATCTTACTATATTTGAAAATAGCCCGCGCTTTGCTTTGAATGGATCATGCTTTTGCTAAGTTTGAAATGATTGGATCTTGTGTTTGCTATAGCCTGTTATTGGATGTAGGTTGATAAGGTAATGTGCTCCCCCTCCCTGAGTGTAGTCTGAATTCCTATAAACTGTGTGGTTTGAGCCCTGTTCGGGGTCGAGCTTGGTAGACTAACACCAGTCACCATCTTGGCCCGGATTGCAATTCGTCAATAAACATCTTTGCTTCCTTACAGTGGATGGTGGTTTGATTTATGCTTGCTAACAGGGAAAAGTAATTAAACTTGGAGTGGTCTTAAAGAATCTGATTCTTTTTTATTATTATCTAACCATGGGTCATGTGAGAATAGTTTTCACACTCAAGTTATTACTGAGAATGCATTTTATCACATATGTGAAAATTTCAAGCATAAAACAATATGTAATTATAACCAGTATCAAGTATAGAAACTGTAAATAGCATATAATCACCACATCCAATTTAAACTATACTGTGCAGGATATGATTTTGTTGAGGGACAATGCAGGCCACAGGGATTCCTGGGGAGCACGGACACTTTTTTCACTGGGTTTGCGCATATGAAACTGGGATGCATGGTAGCACACTTTTGTGCTGAGAAGCACATTGGTAGAGGTCTGTTTCATTGTACTATGTATAGGGAGAGGAGTTTGTCTCAACAGACCAATGAAAAGTGTGTGACATAAGGGTAAAAAAGGGAGAGGCTTCTACAGGTCTTGGTCTTTTGGTTTGTCTTTTGCCTTTTGAGCCAGGTACAAAAACCCTTGGGAACCTGTCCCCTGAGCTTTTAAATTTAGCTTTAATTATAACTTCACTTTTGCAAGTAATTCATCTCAGACTCCAACAAAGGGCAAATTTAGAAACTGCAAACCTGTCACACATTTTCCTTAAATTCTTTTCTAGTGAAACTGTGTTGAACCCCAGAAAGGAATCCTACCTCTCAAACCCTTCTTCAGTTTGTGAGATTTTTTTATGGTAAGATATGTTTAGCAAAGACTAAAACAAGAACATGTATTCCCTTTCCCCTATTTGTGTTTTATTTCATTTTTACTTAGTTTGCTTTATCATTGTAATAGGTGCTTAGAAGTTTTGTTTATTTTTATTTATTTATTTTTGTCTCCAGGTTTATCGCTGGGGCTCAGTGCTTACACTAAGGAATCCACTGCTCCTAGGGGCTATTTTTCCCCCTTTTGTTGTCCTTGTTGTTTATCATTGTTGTTGCTGCTGGATAGGACATAGAGAAAGTAAGAGAGGAGGGGAAGACAGAGAAGGGGAGAGAAAGATAAACACATGTAGACCTGCTTCACTGCTTGTGAAGAGAGCTCTCCCCACCCCCACCCCCGCAGGTGGGGACTTTGCATTAGTCCTTGTACTTTGTGTGCCATGTGACTTAACCCACTGCACTACTGGCTGGCCACAGAAGTTTTATTTTTAAGCAGAATTACCTTCATGAATCCTGTAACTGATTATTAAGTATTGTATTTTGTTTTAAAAATATACAAACAGACTCCCAGAGGATAAAGAATAGGAAAGCTTTTTTTTTTTTTTTTGATCAGCTCTGGCTTCTGGTGGTGGGGGATTAAACCTGGGACTTTTGAGCTTCTGGCATGAGAGTCTCTTTGCATAAGCATTATACTATCTACCCCCACCTTTTGAGCTTCAGGCATGAGAGGCTCTTTGCATAACCATTATACTATACTATCTACCCCCACCCTTGAACAGGAAAGCTTTCAAGGGAGGGATGAGATATGGAATTCTGGTGGTGGAAATTGTGTGGAATTGTACTCCTCTTTTCCTGTGGTCTTGTTGATATTTTTTATTTTATAAATAAATAAATGAGAATTAAAGAAAAAACATACAAACACTAAGTTTTTGTGCCTGTTAGTTACAGCTCCTTTCAAGTCCCAGTACAATAGTGACTGTCAGTTTTGGGAAGTGGGCTGTTATTTGTATTGAAATGAATCTATACTAATTGATTTTTATTTTATTTCTTTATTTTATTAGTGATTGAATAATGATTGACAAGTTTGTGGGATAAGAGATGTACAATTCCATGCAAGTCCCACCATCAGAGTTCTGTATCCCATCCCCTCCATTGGAAGCTTCCTGCTTCCCTATTCTTGATCACTCTGGGAATATGGACCAAATTCAAATTCTTTTTTTTTTTTTTTGCCTCCAAGGTTGTTGCTGGGGCTCTGTTCCTGAACTATGGATCCTCTGCTGCTCCTGTTGCCTTTTTTTTTTTTTTTTTTTTTCTGAATAGGACAGAGAAATTGAGGGTGGACTTTCCCAGAGATAGAGAGGAAGAGAAAATTATGGGCAGACCTGCTTCACCACTTGGGGAGCAACACCCCCCCCCCAGTGATACCACCCCCAGCGACAACCCTCCCACTCCGCCCCCCCCCCCCGCCCCTCAGGTGGGGATCCCTGGGCTCAAACCAGGATCCTTGCCCAGATCCTTGGCTTTGTACTATGTGCATTTAACATGGTGCACTACTGCCCAGCCCCTTGGATCAAAATTCCTTATGGGGTGCAGATGGTAGGAGGTAATTGCTTCTCAGCAGGACATGGCATTGATGGGTAAATTCACACCTCCAGGCTGTTTCTATCTTTCTCTAGTGGGTTAGGGCTTTGAAGACATGGGTTAAGATGTGCTGTTTTGAAGTTGTTTAGATAATAAGTAACCCATTATTATTATATTATGATAATCAGTAACCTCACTGATATTATAATCACACAATTCCCCACAGATAAATCATTAAAGATATATTGTAGAAATTAACAAGATAGATGAACAGATAGTAGGATCTATAGATTTATCTATTAACAAATACTATTTTTTCCTTGTTATTCTTCAAATTGACATTCTTTAGGGTTAGAAGTATTATTAATAAAATGTACATTCTGGCATCCTACTAATTTATATTTTTACTTGCTTATATACTTGGGGAAGCCTTTTTTTTTAACATTAGTCAAAAGAAAATAATATAGAGTAAGATTTACCCAACAAAGGAGGGGTAGATAGCATAATGGTTATGCAAAGAGACTCTCATGCCTGAGGCTTTAAGTTCTAGGTTCAGTTTCCCTGTACCATTATAAGCCAGGGATGATCAATGCTCTGGTTAATATATATATATATTTATATATTTATAAATATATATTTATTTATATATATTTATTTATATATTTATATATATTTATTTATTTATATATTTATAAATATATATATATATATATATATTTACCCCAAAACCTAAATTCCTTCTGTAGAAATTAAATTAGACTGTTATGAATTGTGCTGCCATGAACATAGGAGTACATACATCTTTTTGAATGGGTATGGTTGAATCCTTAGGATATATCCCAGCAGAGGAATTACTGGGTCATATGGAAGGTCCATTTCAAGCCTCCTGAGGGTTCTCCAGACTGCTCTCCACAGGGGTTGGACCAATTTACATTCCCACCATAAGTGCAGGAAGGTTCCTTTGTCCTCATAGCTTCTCCAGCATTTGTTGCTGCTGTCATTTTTGACATATGCATTCTCACAGTGGTGAGATGGTATCTTATTGTTGTCTTTATTTGCATTTCTCTGACAATCAGTGATTTGGAGCAATACTTCATATGTCTTTTGGATCTCCTCTGTAGAAAATATACTGTTCATATCTCCTCCCCACTTTTGGATTGGACCATTTGCTTTTTTGATACTGAGTTTGGTGAGCCAAAACCTGGAAGCAACCCAGGTGTCCAACAACAGATGAATGGCTAAGCAAGATATGGTATATATACTCAATGGAATACTATTTAGCTGTTAAGAATAATGAACCCACTTTCTCTGACCCATCTTGGAAGGAGCTAGAAGGAATCATGTTAAGTGAGGTAAGTCAAAAAGAGGGAGATAAGTATGGGATGGGTCCACTCATAAAGAAGTTGAGAAAGAAGAACAGACAGGGAAAAACAAAGTAGAGTTTGACTAAGTTTGGAGTATTTCACCAAAGTAAAAAACTTTGGGGTGGGAGGAGAGGGTAGATTATTAGCTTCACTATAAGGGATGGATGGAGGCAGGGCACAGACCTTTGGTGACAGGAACGGTGTTAATATATACTCCTATAAATTATAATCATGTTAATCACTATTTAATCAATATGTGAGTGGGAAAACAGATTGAAACTCTCAAACATTTTTATGCATAAGCCCCAGTTCTGAGTATATATTTCTTCAATCTAAGCATTTAAGGTTTCAAATCAGTAACCTGATTGTATTTTAATAGTGGGCTCAAATTGTTAATACATTTATAACAATGATTGTTTAATTGAAATATTAAATCACCTATAGTCTTAGACCAGGTAGGCCAGAAGCAACTGCTTGAGTCACTATATAAGATGCAGCTATATGTAAATAGTATTAAATGGCATAAATCATGGTAAGGTCTTGTATGATACAGCAAATCCCAACCCTGGGATTTTCAAATTTCCAAATTCCCTAATTACTTGATTACAATAATAACTATATGTTCCCTTCTTAAAATCCAAGACAGCAGGAACCTTCCTCATTCTCTATAAAGCCCATATTTCTCCCAGTCCTGGAAACTCCAGGGCATGGCTTCTCTTTTTGCATGCTTCACTTGATCCATACCATTTGATACTGCTTCTGCTGAGCTCAGCCAAATCAATGAAACCAGAGATAGCAGGTGTGAAATGTCAACCCTTCAACTCCAGCACTCTGGTAAGACTGTTCCTAGTTCATAGGACTCCTCATTTCCATACTGGGTGGTATACCTCCTAACAAAGCCATAGAACCTAGATAAAGATCAGGGCCCATGAGACAGAACATATGTGCATATGTACCTACCCATAAGTTAGGGGAAAATAAACACCATAAAGCAAAAATGCACAATAGTTTTCAGTGACCCCAAACAGCAAGCAATCAGAAAGATATATATATATATATATATATATATATATATATATATATATATATTAAAATGATACCTTTTTTTGAATGAAAAAATTAATCTAGGGGGCAGGGTGGTGACACACCTGGTTAAATGCACATATTACCAACTGCAAAACCCAACTTGGAGCCACAGCTCCCCGCCTATATGAGGCCCTCTTCATGAGTCGTGAAGCAGGTCTCCAGGTGTCTTAATTTTTTCTCCCTCTATCACCCTGTCCTCTCTCAATTTCCCTCTGTCTTATCTAACAAAAAAAATAGAAAGAAAAACAGAAGCCCCCAGGAATGCAGATTTGTAGTGAGGGCACCAAGCCCCACTGATAACCTTGGTGGCAAACAAACAAATAAATCAATACCAACATTTAAAAAAATAACCTATCTTCAAGTTTACTATCCCCTCAATTATTTTATTTGCTATTAAGCTTGGGTTCTTGAAAAAAAAAAAAATCCCCAGTCCTTAAGATCCTGTTTGGTTCTACTTAGCATCTTCTTTTACATGACAAATTTTGTATATTTTTCATTTGTTTCAATAGCTTTAAAGTCCTTTGCCAGCCAATTATAAAACCTTTGCCTTCTTGGCATGAGGACTTATTGTTTCTTTGCTTTCCAAGTCAATTTGGAATTTCTCTTGAATATTTTTACATTACCTCCTCAGATTCTAGGTCATGTTTAAATCCTGCTTCTCTCTCTCTCTCTCTCTCTCTCTCTCTCTCTATATATATATATATATATATATATATATATATATATTCTCTTTTGTTGCGCTTGTTATTATTGTTGTTGTCGTTGTTGGATAGGACAAAGAGAAATGGAGAGAAGAGGGGAAGACAGAGAGGGGGAGAGAAAGATAGACACCTGTAGACCTGCTTCACCTTGTGTGAAAAGACTCCCCTGTAGATGGGGAGCTGGGGGCGGGGCGTGAAACGGGGTCCTTACACTGGTCCTTATGCTTCATGCCAACTGTGCTTAACCCACTGTGATACAGACGGACTCCCCATCCTGCTGCTTTTTAGTGCTTACTTAATCTAACTAGAGAGTAGGCCATGGATTTTGTTCAGTCTTCTGTGGGTTAAATCTCAATGTTACCAACTACCTAAATTTTTCTGCAATCTTAAGTGTATCTATCTGTCCCATGGATGCCTCACTTGGTGACCAGTTTCTACCTAGGTTGTTATCTATCCCAATGTTCATGATGACATGTCTTCTAGACAGATCCATGCATGTGAGGTTGGGAGATAAAACTGAAAAGTCACAAGCACCTTGATAAAGTCTTTTCATGAAATCTTTCCTTTCTTTCATCTCCCCAGACTATGGTTTTCTGGGTTTCCTGTTTTCTGTGCTGTAGTCAGAAAGTTAAGGATTAAAGCAAAAACTGGTCTGCCACATTACCTGTGATAAAGTCTGTATATGGAGTGTATATACAGACATACAGATAATTAGAAGGGGAAGAAAAAAAAAAACAGTGAAGTTTTGTCCCAGCTTCTTTGAATTGTACATTCAATGTTTTATAAAGTAAGGTTATATTTATTGGAATTTTAGCCTTTTTAAGTCTTCCATGTCTGCCAGTATTTCTGTCTGTATTGCCAGTGGATTGTTTGGGGGCTACAGTATGAGAAGATAGAGAAAAGAGAAGAAAAAAAAATACAGGACTCTTCCCTATTTTCTCTATTAATATATGCCTTTCCTGGAGTTGAGACTAGAAAATTTCTGTGACTCTAAAACAATATTTATCCATTTCATAAGAAACAGAGTGAAAGAGTGTGCATGCACACGAGAGAGGGAGAGAGAAGAGGGAGAGAGAAAAGAGCCTCAGAGCACTGCTTAACTGTGACTTATGGTGGTGCTGATAATTGAACTTGACATCATGGTGCCTCAGGCATGAAAATCATTTTGAATAACCATTATGCTATTTCCCCAGCCCCAGAGCATCACTCTGATGTATGTGGTACCAATGGCTGAACACGGGGCTTCACATATTCAAGTCCTGCACCATACCCACTGAGCCATATCGCTAGCCTCAAAACTCTGTACTTTTTAAATTCATGAACACTAAAGGGAAAAAATACGAACCACTGTAGTAACACTTTGAATTTGGTGTTCTCAACATATCAAACATTATTTAATTCCACATTTTTTGAATAGCTACTTTATATATTCTGTCTAGCTTTCAGAGTTGCATTTAGGGAAATTTAGAATAGATTGTATTGATTTCTTGTTATATAGAAATAGACTCTCATGGAAACTATATCAAAATATCTTTATGCTTTCCAGTGCTGTTAATATCTTAATTTTGTACATTTTATAAATATTTTAGGGGAATTGATAAAAAGAAGGCATGAAGAGCTTCATCTGGTATTGATTTGATTTTTTCTACTACTCTGATCTCTTTGATGTATAGAATCAGCAAAAACAAAGTGATTATTCTAGGACAAATCATGCCAGTACTTGTTTTTTTCTTTAGACCTGGCTCATTGCTATAACTACAAAGCCTATCTCTGTCTACTATCATTCTAAATATTAAAAATAAATGTCTTTGAGAGGTAGGGGCTGTCATCAGAGGACTCCTTAGCTCTGGGATTCTGCAATGCAGAACTGAACCTGGAACATTTTGAAAGAAAATACTGTCTCTAGGCCATCACTATGCTATTGTCTGGTCCTTGAAGTAAATCCTACTGAATCAGGTAAGGGAAGGTTACGGACACTTCAATTAAACTCCCGTTGAAAATCACTTTAGCCATTTAGAGTTGTGTTCATTTTAATTTTAATGTTATTACCTTCATCCCTTTTCTCTTTGACAGCCTAGTATACATGGCATCATGCATGACATGTCCCAAGTGTCCTAACCATATTTATTCAACTTGCAGAAAGAATGAATCAATGCATTCAGTTCTTCTAGCACGTAGGGGATGTATTGTATATGAGATACAATGATGAATGCAGATAAAAAAAAGATGACCAAGATATGGCTCTGTCATCCAGGGTCTCTCACAATGGAAAAGACAGTTGAGAAAACAGCTAATATTTTGAGAGGGCACAATGAAACAAACAAATGCTATGCTAGCAAATGGTATCAGAAAAAAAAAAATGAAACCCTGCAGAACAAAAATATTTTAAAATTGCTCTTATTTGTGTAACATTATAATAAAATATTATAAGATTTTAGAAACAGTTTCACACACTAATTTCTGAATTTCTCATGTACACTACTTACTATACCCACTACCAAAGTTCTAGTGCCATTATACCAGAGACTCCTTCTTCCTATATCTTTCTTTCCCTTTCACATTCTGTGTTAACTACTATACTGTCCACAATTTATTAATGTTGTACATTTATTTTAGTTATTTATATTTCACATATGAGTGAAAACTTCTGGCAGTTATCTCTTACCCACTTTGTAGTTCACTTAGTATAGTGTCACCTTTCTTTTAGGGCAAAGTAACATTCTGTTGAGCACAACTTCATTCAGTCATATATCAGTGGGCGTTTATGTTGTATCCAAAAATTGACTATTGTGAAAAGGGCAGCTAGTACATAGAGAGGTGTTTTTAATGTCCTTCAATCAAATGTCTTTGAGAGGTGTTTGTAGGATCTCTTTCTTTTTTTTCATCATCACCCAGGCTTTGCTGTTAAGGGATGATTTTTTTTTTTTTTCAGGTAGAGAAAGAGACAGAGGACAGTGAAAATAAGGGAAATACAACAGAACACTGAGACTTGCCCCAGTGCACTGGGAGTTGTGTTTGAACCTTCACTTAACACATGGCAAAACAAACATTCTCCCTGGTACGCTATCTCACTTGCCTTCTGTTTGAACTTTTTGGAGCATATATCAACCAACTAGTTTTCATTTCCATGGACAGTGAGTGTATCAGAATTCCTTTTTCTTCAAGTCCTCATCATTTTTTAAAAAAAATTCATTTATTTACTGTTTATTGGATAGAGATGGAGAGAAAGTAAGGGGGGAGACAGAGAAAGGAGAAGGGGAAAGAGAGAGAGAGTGAGTGAGAGAGAGAGAGATGCAAAACTGCTTCACCAGCTGTGAAGCTTTTTCCCCTGCAGGTGGGAACTGGGGGTTTGAAGCTGGGTCCTTATACACTGCAACATGCCAGCTTAACCAGGTGCACCTGTCCTCACAGATTACTTTAAATATTCTTGATGTCACCATTTCTTACTGTTGTAAGTGAGGTTATATCTCAGTGTATTCTTTGTTTACATATCTCTAATAATAAATCATGCTAAGCATTTTTTCATATGTATGTGGGCTGTGTGTCTTCATAAGAGAAGTATCTATTTTGATCTTTTACCCCCCCCTTTTTATTGAGCCGCTTGCTTCTGTTGTTGGTTTTAATGATTTATGTATATATTTTAATTGTTAACCCCTTGTCAGATATGTGATGTGCAAATGTCTTCTGCCAGCTAGATTGCCTTTTAACTTGTGTGGTGGTTTGTTTCAATATGTATTTTTTTTTCCTTTTGATGTTGTCCCATTTGCTTGTTCTTACTTTCATCCCCATTACCAGTGTGCTTGGATCTATAAATGCAACTTTGATGTAAAGCTCCTGGAACATGTGCTATTTTTTTCCCTTCCCTTCCCTTCCCTTCCCTTCCCTTCCCTTCCCTTCCCTTCCCTTCCCTTCCCTTCCCTTCCCTTCCCTTCCCTTCCCTTCCCTTCCCTTCCCTTCCCTTCCCTTCCCTTCCCTTCCCTTCCCTTCCCTTCCCTTCCTCCCCCTCTTCCCCTTCCTTCCTTCCTTCTTTCCTTCCTTCCTTCCTTCCTTCCTTCCTTCCTCCCTCCCTCCCTCCCTCCCTCCCTTCCTTCCTTCCTTCCTTCCTTCCTTCCTTCCTTCCTTCCTTCTTTCCTTCCTTCCTTCTCCAGGGTTATCACTGGGGTCTGGTGACCACACAATGAATCTACTGCTCCTAGAAGTGATTTTATTGAATAGGACAGAGAGAAACATTGGGAGAGAAGGGGGAGATAGAGAGAAAGATAGACACCTGCAGACCTGCTTCACTGTTTCTGAAGCATCTTCCCCATAGGTGGAGAGAGTTGGGGGCTTGAACCCAGATCCTTGCGCCAGTCCTTCTGCTTCATTCTATGTGCACTTAACTGGGTGCACCACAGCTTTTTATGTTTTCTTCTGTGTATTTTATAATTTGGTGTCTTATATATTATCCTTGTTCAGGGCTCAGGTAGTAGTGCAGTTGGTTGAGTGCACATGCTACAATTTGCAAGGATCTGGATTCAAGCCCCGGGTTCCCACCTTCAGTGAGAAAGCTTTAGAGTGGTGAAGTAAGCTCTCTCTCTCTCTCTCTCTTTCTCTCTCTCTCTCTTTCTCTCTCTCCCTCTCTACATCCCCTCTCAATTTCTGGCTGTCTCAATAAATAAAGATAATTTAAAAAGTTAACAAAATTAAAAAGTTATCCTTTTTTCAGTAAAAAAATTAAAAAGTCTCACAATAATCCTGTTCTACTGCTACTTCTAGAAGAGTTTTGAAATGAGAGCTAATTTGTTCTTCCCAAATTGAAATAATATAATTTGCCAATAAAATTGTTTTTACTACTATAGTTATAGCTTCTTACCTTCATCACAATCCCAATACTCCTGGAGATTTCTTTTACTTTTCTTTTCTTCTATTCCCTCTCCTTTCCTTTCCTTTCCTTTCCTTTCCTTTCCTTTCCTTTCCTTTCCTTTCCTTTCCTTTCCTTTCCTTTCCTTTCCTTTCCTTTCCTTTCCTTTTCTTTTCTCCCCTATCCTCCCCTTTTTTGTCTTTTAAACTAGAGGGTGAGAAGCAGATAGAAATGGAGAGAATAAGATAGACACCAGGCAATGTGTTATCACTTGTGGAATTTCCACCATGGAGCTGCCCCCTTGTGGTAACTGGGGGGGGGGGGTAGGGGGGCTCAAGTTCTTATTCTCACTTGTGAGAAAAGTATGGACTCTATTGAATGAGCTGTCTCTTGCCCCACCAATAAAATTTAATCACTATAACAGCTAGTAGTTGAAATATGGATTTTGCAAAGATTCTCTGGACCTTAGTTCTTTTCATTAATGCACCAACTATATATGTTTTCTGGGAAGATTGAATTATATATGAAAATTATACATTTAATGTGGATGATAATCATCATTTAAAAATATACAATACAAACAAATTGCTAAGCATTTTGATTGCATGTCTTTGTGGTAATGATTTCAAGGCCTACAAGTCTAGACATCAGCAATCAGTGAAAACAATCCAGAAATCAAGACGGATAATAGAAACCTTGTTGTTTAGCCAGTGTTTAACCAGTCTGTTATATTCAGAGGCTTTCATAGAGGGGCTCCTGTTGGGTGGTATTTACATCTAGGCTTGAGTTTGTGTGCATAGAGTCAATATGACTATAATTCTGATTTATTTCAGACAAAGGACTATTTATTCTAGTCATAGGTCTCTCTTCTCTTTATTGCACTTGCTAGATGCAAAAGTAAAGATAATAATAAAAAAAACTCTTTGGGACTTTGAATTTGATGTAAAGTCATAAAGCTTAATTTTTTAACAATTTGAAACAGCAACTGCTATTTTGATGAAGGAACAAAATGTCCCCAGGAAACATAACATCTGTTAAATAAATTGTATCTGGTTACCCAGGATACAGCTATACCATACTTCCCTTTTCCTACTTTTTCTGTGCTGAGAAAATGCAGTTATTTCCTAAGTAAGAAGGTGTCAATTTGTTCAAGCGATTAGTATAAATCTGAAATTTCTATATTCTGAGTTAATAGAGTTTATGATCCTGTCACCATTCACGTGGTCTGCCCTACCAATGTGCCTTGGAGCTATGCTTCCCAAGAACCCTTCCCCACTAGGGAAAGGGAGAGGCAGGCTGGGAATATGGATCAACCTGTCAATGCCCATGCTCAGAGGGGAAGCAATTACAGAAGCCAGACTTTCCACCTTCTACATCCTACAATGACCTTGGGTCCATACTCCCAGAAGGTTAAAGAATAGGAAAGCTATCAGGGGAGGGGATGGGATACAGAGTTCTGGTGGTGGGAATTGTGTGAAGTTGTACCCCTCTTATCCTATGGTTTTGTCAATGTTTCCTTTTTATAAATAAAAAATTAAAAAAAGAAAGTGTATATATCAGAGAACTGCTCATCTTCATCAAATTAATGTCAAGATTAGCTATCAATTTTCTGTTGGAAAATGGATTCAACTAGAGGTTTGGTTGAGATATTAATAGATGGCAACAAATAAGACCTCAAAATTTTTTTAGCTTTCCCTTCAAGTGGACTAACAAGTTGGTATGTGATAGTAAGTGGACCTGTTTCTTTACTTCTCTACCTATGAGTTACGACATTTACCAGTTTTTTTTTTTGGAGGGGGTTGAAGGGCACCAAAGTAATCATCAAGGGTTGGTGCCTGCGTAACTCCACCATTTCCAGTGAACATATTAATTTTCTTCTTTCTTTTCTTTCTTTTTTTTTTTTTTGTTCTTTAATAAGCATTTTTTGGCAATAGGTAGTTTTCTTTTCTTGCTTTTGCAAAAACTTTACAATGTCATTTGCTTTTATTTTTAAATATTTTATTTCTTACTAGAGACAGAGAGAAATTGAGAGAGGAGGGGCAGATAGATAGGGAGAGAGACAGAGAGATACCTGCATCCCTGATTCACATGTGAAGCTTTCCCTTTACAGGTGGGAACCAGGGGCTTGAACTGAGTCCTTGTGCACTGAAATGTGTGCACTTAATGAGGTGCACCACCACCTGGCCCCGTTCTTTTTCTTTCTGTTTTTGTTAAAGGTGAGACAGAAGGAGAGACACCTGCAGCTCTTCTCCATTGTTTGTGAAGGTCTCCCCACCCCACGTAAACAGATACAGATTGGAGACTTGAACCTGGGCCATCATGCATGATAATATGTGCTGTCATGCCCCCAGGGTTTTGTGAAATCCACTAAACTCTTTGGACTAAACTTCATCTGGTGAAAGAAGGGCCCATAAAATCTGTATAGAGGAGGCTGTAAATATTTATCAGAGAGTGTGCAGTAAAAGTGTTAAAATCTCTACAGTGCAAATGTGAGGTTCCTGCTGTCTTAGGGTTAGAGAAGACAATGGATAGTTACTGTTATCATCACATTATTTGGTAATCGGGTTAGTTTTGAGAAGTCCCTTTGTTAGACATACAATCAATTTTTCCCCTTATATTAATTAAATAGTGGTTTATATTAGTACAATTTAATAGGTATGTACATAAACACCATTCCCATCACCAAAAGATTGTGTCCCATCAGTCATTCAAATCACTCTCTTAGGAAACGCAACTGAAAGTAGACAGCAAACTTAAGATATTCAGAGAGAACAACGAGGGGGGAATCGAGAGAAAAGTGGCAGGCAGTTTTTGCTTCTTTCACCTTGAACCAGATTATCCAGATCTCACCATGTAGCATCATGAGTCCCCAGAGGGCATCCTAGTCCAAAAAAGCGCATCAAAATTGCAGTTAGGATAGTTTTGACTGTTCCTGCGGAATTGCTGCTGAAAGAATTTAATCAGGAGAGTAGAACTAACCACGTGTTTCCATTCTTGGGGACTGCCAGGGTACTGGAGAATGCTCTTCAAGTTAGAGTAGTCCTTCTCCGGGGGAAACATGTGAGAGGAAGTATAGAAAGTCCAAGGAAAAATCTTTGCACATCTCCCAAGCTCTACGATCATAGTCATAAGAAACCAAAGTGTGGCCTGGAGAAAAATGTAGTCCTTCTCCTAGAGAAACATGGGAGATGGAATCCAGAAAGTCCAAGGAGAAATCTCTGTGCATCTTCCAAGCTCTATCATCACAGTCATAAGGAACCAAAGTTCCTGGTCAGGGAACCAAAGTGACCCAGAGCAAAATGTTCTAGAGACACAGAAACTGTCTCATGATGAAAGAGTAGAGGCTTTGGGAAACCTCTTCATAAGTAGAAAGCAGCCCATAGAGGATAGGTAGCCAAGTTTACAAGCTCTATCATCACAGTCATAAGGAACCAAAGTTCCTGGTCAGGGAACCAAAGTGACCCAGAGCAAAATGTTCTAGAGACACAGAAACTGTCTCATGATGAAAGAGTAGAGGCTTTGGGAAACCTCTTCATAAGTAGAAAGCAGCCCATAGAGGATAGGTAGCCAAGTTTACTTATCTGGGGAATGGGCAGGTTAGGTCCCATGTTAGTTGGTGCCATATGCTGGTTCCAGTTCGGGACCCCAATATGCCGGGCTAGCTTCGTGGGCAGGAGACAGACGACCAGGGACTCATGGCTGAGCTGGGAAGCAGTATCTCTTTATTCATGTGGAACGCAGCACAATCTAACCTATCTCTAATCACAATCATGTCCTTACATATCCTGAGGTGGAACTGTCAGGTTGGAAGAGGATGTACATAGGATAGGGAGTTGGGAGAAGGAAAATAGCATGCGAACCAGTGGGGATTAAACCAATGAAAACAACGATTATGTAAATAGACCACAGCCTCAAGCAATGCAACAGAAGGAGTCTTAGAAGCAGAATTTAGAAGCATACCAACAGGAGTACACACATCTTTTTGGTTGGGTGTTATGGAGTCCTTGGGGTATATACCCAGGAGAGGAATTACTGAGTCTTATGGAAGGTCCATGTCTAGCCTTGTGAGAGTTCTCCAGACAGCTCTCCACAGAGGCTGGACCAATTTACATTCCCACCAGCAGTACAAAAGGGTTCCTCTGTCCCCACAGCCTCTCCAGCATTTGTTGCTGCTGTCCTTTTTGATGTATGCCATTCTCACAGGAGTGAGATGGAATCTCAGTGTTGTCTTTATTTGCATTTCTTTGACAATCAGTGACCTAGAGCAGTTTTTCATATGTTTGTTAGCCTTTTGGATCTCCTCTGGAGTGAATGTTCTGTTCATATCCTCTGCCCATTTATGGATGGGGTCATTTGTTTTTTGGCGCTAAGTTTGATGAGCTCTTTGTATATTTTGGTGATTAGGTTAGGGCCCACTTTCCAGTATGCTTCTCCCAATTCTTATCAACTAATATTGCATCCGCTGATTGCAACCTAATCAACACAATGAGTGCCACCCCAGCATGCCTCACTTCAGACTGTGTCCAGAAACTTCAGATGTGGAATGACAAGCTTCATCACTCAGGTGAGACCTTTCCTTTCATAGTATTCTCTAATCCCGTCCCAGGTGATTCACTTCCTAACAAAGTCCCAAAACCTAGATATAGACCAGGTTACAGGAGATAGAGCATATGTTCACACATATCCATAAACTATGGCAAATATAAGCCTGAAAGCAGTAGTACACTAGAGTTTGCAGTGAGTACCCCCAAAAACTTCATCTCCACTATTCCAACCTTTGGGTCCATGATTGCTCAACAATTTGTTTGGATTTGTATGTTAACTCTCTTTTTAGTCACAAGGTTCCAGATGCCATCAGGATGCCGGCCAGGCTTCCCTGGACTGAAGACCCCACCAATGCATCCTGGAGCTCTGCTTCCCCAGAGACTCACCCTACTAAGGAAAGAGAGAGGCAGACTGGGAGTATGGATTGACCAGTCAACACCCATGTTCAGCGGGGAAGTAATTACAGAAACCATACCTCCCACCTTCTGTAACCCACAATGACCCTAGGTCCATGCTCCCAGAGGGATAGAGAATGGGAAAGATATTGGGGAGTGGAGGGGATATGGAGATTGGGTGGCGGGAATTGTGTGGAATTGTACCCCCCATCCTTTGATTTTGTTAATGTTTCCTTTCTTAAATAAATAAATAAATTTTAAAAAAGTGTTAAAATCAAATTCAGGAAGGCAGTGTCCTTGATTTAAGATGCATCATATGTATCAAAGGACATATATTTTGTTGTTTTATCATTTTATTTTAATGTTTTTAATGCTGGGACTCAGTGCATGCACAAGGAATCTATTACTCCCGTTGATCATTTTTTTTTCTTTTCCTTTTATTTGATAGGACAGAGAGAAATTGAAAGGGGGGAGATAGAGAAGTAGAGAGTGAGAGATACAAAGTGGCAACTGCAATACTGCTCCACTAATTGTGAAGCTTTCCCCTTGCAAGTGGGAGTGGGGACTTGAACCCATGTCCTTATGCTTGGTAGATAATGTTTGCACTCTATCTGGTGTGCCACCACCAGATTCCCAATGATGTATATTTTGAATGTTGAAAGCAAAATATTGAAAATTGTAGAATTTCCATACTCATGGAAGGTGTTCATGTTGTTTCATGGCATGGTATTTTTCAGTGTGATAGGGCTGAGAGGTTCTGAGCAATTTGCTTTTGAAAGACAACTGATATTTTGGTTTAAAACACCTATCACTAGGTATGTGATTTGGGAAAGTTGTTTCATATTTCTTTCATTTTGGTTCCCCATCTCATAAATAGTATCTGCTTCACAAAGATTGCTCTGAGGGTTAAATGAGTTCATATAAAATAATTTAAAAGGTCCCTTGGTGTGCTATAAGTAGTATAAAGTGTTTATTGTTACTTAAAAAAAAATTTCTTCCTTCCTTCCTTCTTTCCTTCCTTCCTTCCTTCCTTCCTTCCTTCCTTCCTTCCTTCCTTCTTTCCTTCCTTCCTTCCTTCCTTTTCTTCCTTTTTCCCTTTTTTTTTTTTCCCTCCAGGGTTATCGTTTGGGCTAGGTGTCTGCACTCCAAATCTACTGCTGATGGTGGTCATCTTTTTGCCATTTGTGTTATTGCTGCCTAGATAGGACAGAAAGAAATTGAGAGAGGAGGGGGAGATTGAGAAGGTAGAGAAAATTAGACACTTGCAGACCTGCTTAACCACTTGTGAAGTGACCCCTCCCTACCTGCAAGTGGGGAGCCAGGAGCTCAAACCGGGATCCTGCACTTAGTACTTATGTGTGCCTAACCTGATGCACTACCACCCAGCCCCCTTTTTAAATTTTATTATCGATATTTATTTATTTATTGGATTGGTACATCCAGAAATCAAAAGGGAAGGGAGAGAGAGAGAGAGAGAGAGAAAACGCTGCAACACTGCTTCACCACTTACAAAGCTTTCCCTCTGCAGGTGGAGACCAGGGGCTCGAACTCAGGTCCCTGTGCATTGTAACATGTACACTCAGCCAGGTGCACTACCACCTGGTCCCTTATTATTACTTTTTATGCGGCCTGTGCCCAAATTAATTAAGCCAGAAAACTTAGAATCTTAATTTTGCTATAATTATTCTTTTAAACAATCATATTAACATTATACTTGAATTATTTATAGTTTTATATTATATTGCTGTCTTCTTTTTAATTTAAAAATTGTCTTCAACACCAGTGCTCTTTCCTAAAGGAATATTTAAAGCTGAAAAGTGACAAGCTTTGAAATAATACAAATAGAATTTCCATTTTTGTCTATTTCCTTCTCTCTTTCACAGGCATACATTTTTCCATTGTGAGAATCAGCCCTGTTTCAGAGTCTTCTGAGTATCATTACAAATCTTCTGTATTTTTCTTTGATTGTCATGATCGTCACCTGAATGGTCACAACTGAGTAGCTCATGTTAGTATTTCATTTTGTAATTACTTTCTTTTTTTTTGCTTTGATCTCTGTTAAAATCAGTTGAATTGGTGACCTAACTTCAACACATGCACACAGCATTTCTTTTAGAACTAAATTTATGTTAATGATTTACCATTAGTGCACTCATGATTTTAAGTTGTAATGTATCACTGCTATAATTAGTGGTAAAATAAACCCACTTCATATTATTCTTTCTCATTTTTTTTTTCTGAGAGTGCAAAGACTGTCAAGCTAGGAATTACTTTATGCATGTCAGGAACAGGTTAACAAACCTCTATCATTCCTTACCCTTTCTCTGGTATCTAGAATGAAGGCCAAGATTTCTGGAAACAAAGCCATATATCACATTTTTCATGTTTTCTAAATTTTCTCCAGGTTCAAACAAGTCCACTAAAGACCTCAGAAAATTTCTCACTCTTCGGTTCCCTGGTAAGACTACTTCACTGGACTAGAATTTAAAAGAGGACTCTTCACTTTCAGCACTTGCTGTAAACATGTGGTTGAAGAAAATTTCAAGTTCATCTGATCATCACTTTTATGAAGGACCTAGGATAAATATTTTTCTCAAATCTTAATTCAAGCAGAGAAAAAAAGACATTTGTTCTCTTTGTTAGCATTTTATATTATAAATGCATCTTCATTTTATTTTTCTCTTTGCTTTGATCCCTGGTTTGTTGTGAACTTGACTGAAATCTAACAATTATATGTAGTACTTCTTTGTGTAGTAAATTCACAGAGAATTTTCTTTTACTACTTTATCTTTACTTTTCACTATACTTCATCTTTCACCCTCTATGGCTTTTCAAGTAATTTTAGAAGCACCCTCTGTGCTGATTTATTAGATTATCTTCCAGGTGGTAGGATTACTGTGTGACTGTCCATAAAATTTCTTGTAGCCTTTAAGATCTACTATTATCTTTGATTTTATGGAAGAAATAATCCACCTTGCCTCAAAACTAGTTTTGTTATGAATTGTTCTTGAATTGAATGTATAAAGTGAACATAATTTATCCAAGATAAGCATGGCTTATCCCCTATAATTATTATAAGAATTACATGAGAAGGTAATAAATGACCCCCCATACATTTATGTACATAATGCATACATTTATGTATATATACATAATGCATAATTTATGCATATATACAGTGTCTGAGTCTTTTTATATATAGATTAATAAATACTAGCCATAATTATAATATTTGGGGGCTAGTAATTTTCTGTTCTGTTTTTATAATTTTATTTTATTTTATGACAGTCAGAAACTGTGTGCTCAACTAGGTGTGCTACCAGCCGGCCCCTGGGGACTAGTAATTTTCTTAGTGTCATTAATTTCTATTTAATGAAAGATAGCTAGGGGGGGTATGGATCCACCACCCAACATCCATGTCTGATGGAGAAGAAATTATAGAAGCCAGAACTCCCAACTCTGCATCCCATTAAGAATTTTGGGGGTCTGGATGGTGGTGCATCCAGTTAAGTGCACATATGATCAAGCACAAGGACTGGGTTTAAGGCCTGGCTCCATACCCATAGGGAGTCCATTTCATTAGTGCTGAAGCAGGTCTGCAGTTGTCTATCTTTATTTCCCTCTATCTTCCTATCCTCTCTCAATTTATCTCTGTCTAATCTAATAATTATAAGAAAAATAATAAAATAAAAGGAAAAAATGGCTGTGGTGGTGGTTGTCTTTTCGCAGCGGCAGGACACAAAGGAGAGAGAATCAAAGCGCAGAGGGAACACAAATCTTTATTGTTGGGTCAGACAGGTGGTTCAGGCCACGTGGAGCCAGCCAAAAATGGCTGTCCCCTGCTACCTCACCACCGGGCAAGAGAGAGTGAGAGGGCAGAAGTGGGAAGGCCAACAACCAGGAGTGACATGTCGGGACAGGATTGGTTGAAAAAGGCACTGTGAGAATATCACAGGAAGTGGCAAAACCTGAGGGCAAAGACTGTATCTGTATAATTCCCCAACATCTCCTCCTTTTCCTTTATAGCTAATGGACACAGTAAGGAAATATAGAGTGGAGCAGGCTTAAATGTTTTTAAGGAATGTCATGCTCAGGTGGGAAGATGTAGGACATTTTTGTGGGGGAGGGAAGGCTTAAATGGCCACCAACCTTGTGAGATTCATGTGTCCCCCCTGTGCTCAACCCCTCTTTAGAGAGAGAGACTTACCTGGAGGGACTCATCTCATAGGTTAAGCTCTACCAGGCTCAACCAACTCCTCACAATATCTCTACATCTTTTCTATCTTTCTATCTAGTCAGTGCATTAAGATGGTTCAATGTCTGTAAAAGACTATGACAGAGGAATAGTAGTGTAGGGGTGAGCAGAAACCTTTTGGGCATAAACCTAAATGATATAACAAGACAGGAAAGGACAAGCAGGGGAGAAGTAAGAGCCAGTGTGATGCCAAGGGGAGGCTTGGTGTGCAAAGGGGCATTTTCTATCTTTGGGGGTGTCTCCTGCCTCTGGGGGTATTTCAAGTCTCAAAGGGCATTTCCTGCCTCTGGGGCAAGTATCTAGTAAGGGGGATTTTCCTGACTCTGGGGACAGGGCTTGCAGGCTGGAGGGCATGCCTGCCAAGTGAAGGGGCTGCTCAGCGCTGTACAGTCCCCAAGGCAACTGGCTGTAAACTCCATCAATTACTGTGGGTCAGTCTTTGAAAAAACAGCAGTGTGAAGGGAAGGAAGCTGCTTTAAAATTGTGTAAAGTGTCCAAAGGATATACCAGCAAGTCTGATAGAAGTCTCAGTCCAAAGTAGATGGCTAGGGGAAGAAATGGCAGGGGATGAAACACTGCACTTCTATCTCCATGAGGAAGGTCAGCCACTGGAATTCCACTTTTCTGTAGAGAGTGAGCTGGAACCACCAAAACGTGACAGGCAAAGCAGAAGCAGGAAGGGCAGACAGGCATTAAGAACGTTCTGTCCTTGGAGTCTGTGAATCAGGTTCTTCAGATCACATAAGGTGACATCTAGGGTTTCAAGGGGTGTGCCATTGTAGTCATGCCATCTAGCAGGCGATGTCAGAGTGAGCAGGGGTCCAGATGTTTGTTCCCGGGATTCCTGTAAAAGAAACACAAACAATCTGCTTCTCGTGGTTAGCAGGGCATCTGATTTGAATTTTTTATAGAAGAAGAGGTTTGGGGGAGTCGGGCTGTAGTGCAGCGGGTTAAGCGCAGGTGGCGCAAAGCACAAGGACCGGCATAAGGATCCCGGTTCGAACCCCGGCTCCCCACCTGCAGGGGAGTCGCTTCACAAGCGGTGAAGCAGGTCTGCAGGTGTCTAGCTTTCTCTCCTCCTCTCTGTCTTCCCCTCCTCTCTCCATTTCTCTCTGTGTCCTATCCAACAACGACAACAACAATAATAACTACAACAATAAAACAACAAGGGCAACAAAAGGAAATAAATAAATAAAATAAATATTAAAAAAAAAAAGAAGAGGTTTGGTGCCTTATCCAACTGAGTGTTAGGGGATGAATCCTCCCTATTTATTTATTATTATTGTTATTATTATTATTATTATTATTTACTTAATTGAGCCTAGGCATTTGGCAGGCCTTCTAACAGCCATTTGTCTTTGAGGGTAGTAAGAGATGTCCGTGGCATGGGTGATGTTATAAAGGGAAATATCTTTAAATTGTTGGCTGACAAAGGCAGGCCTATGGTGGCAAGACGAGGTACATCAGTTAAGTGTAGAAGAATATGTTAATGTTGTTAATTCACATAAGTTGTATATAGAGGAACTTTTTATAGTTTAATACCTTACCATATGAGCAGATGATTATTCATGTGAAGGCTTGACAGTTGTAATCACTTACTTGTGAAAAAAAAAATAAAACTTGTGACAAGTTAGAAGTTTACTACAATTGATAACTCAATGATTATAATTGGTTTAAGTATCTTATAAACTTCGAAGATCTTTTGCATTTCATTTTAAGGCTGCTTAACCAATTTAAGCACAATAAAATGTGGTAAGGCAAAGAGCCATTGTTAGAGCCTCAGGCATGAGAATCATTAGCACAACCATTGTGCAATCTATCATATGCCTGGGCTGGTTCTACCTCTAAATGAGAAGTTATTTGAGAGCTTTACATATCAATAACGTCTTTTTTTTTTTGCCTTTTGTTACACCTGTACAAGATGGAGGCACACCCTAGGTGTGCGCAGGACAGACCAAATTTAGTTAAAATAAATAGATTTTTAACTAATTTTTACCTTAGACTTTAAATGTAAGTTAATTTTACCTTTATGAAAATTACGTTGAAACTTTTTCATTTAACTTTGCCTGGTAAGAATGTAGCCTTAAAGTTATATTTCTAACCTTAAAGTTAATGTTTACCAAACTTCAAACACACACATAAACATAGTCTTCAATACACAAGGAGAAAAACTTTTGTTACAAAGACATTTCATTTTAAACACGAATTTAGATCTGTACTGTCTTAGTTGAACCATTTTTACTCACACGGTTTAAGACTACTGAAAGCAGAGAGGTTAGACAGAAGCAGGCTTAAGATATTTAAAGAGAGTGGGGGTGGGGAGAAAGAAATGGTAGGGAAGTTTTGTTTTCGGGCTCTGTGAACTAATTTTTCAGATTCTGTCATTTTGTATCAGGAGTCCTGGAGGGTGTCCTGCCTCTGGCAAAAGAGGCAGAGGGAGGGGCCGCAGAAGCTGTGGCAGCAGCTTAAGACATGTCTGCCAAAATAGGAGTCTCTGGGCAACAGCCTCATGGTCAGGTAGACTAGGGTTGCTTCTCAGGCCAGAGTCAGTGCTCCTTAAAGGAGACATGGGAGGGGATCCCACACATCTCCCAAGCACTGCAATCATGGTCAAGAGAATCCACAGTGGAGCCCCAAGTGAAACATCTCTGAGATAGAAAGCCTGTCCCATGTCCACAGAGGGTCAAGTGGCTGTATATTTACCTGCTTTTGGGTGGGTCAAGCCCCATGTTTGGGTGCCAGGTGTCGTTTCACGGCAGCAGGATGCGAAGGAGAGAGAGTCCAAGTGCAGAGGGAACACAAATCTTTATTGTTGGGTCAGACAGGTGGTTCAGGCCACATGGAGCCAGCCAAAAATGGCTGTCCCCCACTACCTCACCACGGGCAAGAGAGAGTGAGAGTGTGGAAGTGGGAGGGCTTTATAGGGCAACAACCAGGAGTGACGTGTCGGGACAGGATTGGTTGAAAAAGCACTGCAGGAAGTGGCAAAACCTGAGGGCAAAGACTGGATCTGTATAATTCCCCAACAAGTGGTGAATTTGGAGTGCCTGCACTGAGCCCCAGTGATAACCCATTAATCCAAACTCCTAGAGTGGGAGAAATGTTAGGGAAAGATGGCTAGAGAGCTCTGAGCCTCAATTCCATCAGGATATGTGCGTGTGTGCATGCGTGCTTGTGTGTGTGTGTGTGTGTGTGTGTGTGTGTGTGTGTACTCATATTTGTGAACTTGGGAGAACTACTGCAGTTTCCAGTGGAGGGAATGGGGACATGGAACCCTGTTGGTGGGAAGGTATGGAAGTATATCCCTGTTATCTTATAATTTTGTATATCAATATTAAATCACTAACAAAAATGTTGGACTCCTGGGTGGGGGTATAGCATAATGGTTATGCAAAGAGACTGTCATGCCTAAGGCCCTCAAGTCCCAGGTTCAATCCCCCACACCACCATAAGACAGAGCTGAGCAGTGCTCTGATAAAAAACAAAACAAACAAACAAAAATGTTGGACTCTCAAAAAAAAAAAAAGATAGTGAATGTTATGTTTGTAGTAAATCGTATTTCACCAGCCTAGAAAGTTAAACTATTTTTTTAATATCTTTATTTATTTGACAGAGACAGTCAGAAAGGGAAGAGGGGGAGAGAGAGAGAGAGAAGACCTGCAGCACTGCTTCACCACTTGAAAAGCTTTCCCTCTGCAGATGGGGATAGGGACTCGAACCCAGGTCCTTGTTCATTGTAATATGTGTGCTCAACCAAATGTGCCACCACCCCGCCTTTAAACAACTACTTTTAACTTCAGTACTTAAATGAAAAATTTGGTGTCTCTGCCAAGATTTGTAGTTAGAGGTTAATATAAAAATGAAATAAAGAGCTGGGGAGACAGTATAATGGCTATGCAAAAAATCTTTCATGTCTATGGCTTTGTAGTCTCAGATTCAGTCCTCAGCACCACTATAAGCCAGAGATGACCACTGCCTCTCTATCTCTCTCCTTTCTATGTGTCTCATTAAAGTAAATAAATAAAACATATTTTTAATGAAGTATATTGATATAGGAGGTGGCACAGTAAAATGCTGGACTTACAAACATGCGATCCTGAGTTTGCTCTCTGGCATTGCATATGTCAGAGCGATGTTCTGGTTCATTCTTTCTTGCTCAAATAAACAAATACATCTTTAAAAAATTGAAATAAAACGTTTTGATTTATGAGATAACTATTTTCTCAGAGTCTTTAGACAAATAATAATATATTGGGATACCCATTTGAGTCTATTGAATTTCTTCACATCAGTTTACCTGAACCTAAGGTGTTAATATTCCTATAAAATGGTGAAGAGATGCAGTTAAGGACACAATGTTTGTCAAGTAAAGGATAGTCAATTCTAAAATACATACAATTTGCAGGGTTTTGCTTGATGCACATAATGAATGAAATTACTACACTACTTTTTTTCAGCCAATAATTAGTTTTTTGATTGTGAAATACAGGAATTAAAGCTAGGGGTTTTCTTATTGAGTTGATACTGTAATTCCACTTGCATAATGCAGTGTTTACTGTGAGGATGGTTTTCACACATTGGATCGACCTTCTCATGGTGCATCCCTTGAGTACCCATTTATTGGGGAAACTGACGATCCTTCCTAGCCGACTGAATCTACATGGATCCCAGTCACTTTCAAAGCCAGCAACAAGCAGACATCAGGCTCAACCTGACGCTGTTGACTGGCTACGGAAGAAGGGCAAACGCTAGAAGAAGAAGAAGAAGTTCTCAATGGTAAATTAACTCAGGTAGACGGTCTGCATTAATTATGCAGCCCCAAATCAAAACCAGCTAAACAAACAAAAAATGGCCACATATGGCAAAAGCACATTTAATTTTTTTTTCCTTAAGGAAATTGAGCAATAAAGACCTGTCATTGATGTCTGGAAATATGTACTCCACAGTATATGAAGCAAATTCTACTGCTGTTTCCTTTGTAAGCAAGAGAAAAGAGAATGTTCACTTGCTATTGTTCCCAACTTTATAAAATGAATGTGTCTGTAGCTCACTATATTTTAGTTTTTAATTGCCTGTTTGACAGTAGGCCTATTTCCATAATGCAGTGTCTATATTTCTTGTTTCATTTGAAGTATGTGCTCCTGATTCTAAATAGCATTTAATTGTTTTTGTCTATATGGTTTATTTTGTGGCATATTGCTGTTTGTCTCTTAATCAAATTCACCACTCATGAGAAGATTTAGGGTTCTTTTAGGTTTTGAAATGTTTGCTCCTTACTCAATAATTTTAAAGATATTCCTATTTAAATTATAAGAATATACCCAAGACATGTTTTAAAAATCTAATATAGAGGGCAAGGGGAGATAGCATAATGGTTATGCAAAGAGTCTCTTATGCCTGAGGCTCCAAAGTCCTAGGTTCAATCTTCCTCACACTACTATACTGCCCTGGTTAAAAAAAAAAAAAAAAAAAACTAATATAGATGTGTTTTCCCATAAAGCATGTCTAGTAATCATTTGCACCAGAAGGCATTTATTTTCTTATCTTCCCTGTAAATTTCAAATTGATGCCATGAAATCATAAAATTAATGTAGCTCTATTAAACCTGTAAATAGCATCTGAATATGAGAGCTGTATTAAAAGCACATAACAAGTTAACTCCTTAGGTGTTGATCCCATGCATCCAGAACCCTGAGTTGTCTTCCTCAGCATTATGTAGATACACAGAGATGCCTTATGTGTCATGCAGTGGAAATGTGTGGGCCTACATGGTATGTGTGCTGAAGGCCCACACCAAGCAGGTAGAAAAACTCTGCATTTACTATTTCTGTATAAGGCCAGGGAGATGGCATAGGGTTATGCAAACAACTTCTGACCTGAGGCTCTCAGGTCCAGGATCAGTCCCTGACACCAATATAAGTGTACTGGTTGAAAAAATATACCTGGGAATTCCCGGAAGATGGCGGACTGAGAAGCTGCTTTTAGCAGGATTTTCTGCCTTTAGCAGGCCAGTCAATAAGGGGTCCTAGCGGTGACACAAAGGAGGTGACTATAACTTAATTTGGGTTAATAATTAGAGTAAAGGTGGCACGGACTAGCGGGTGGCTGCTCCAGACTTCCCAGGCAGCGACAGGCAAGGCAGGTGCGCCGGGCACTGTCCTCCACCTGGGAAGGCAGCTCCTCCGCCGGTTGCAGAGCGCTGCTGGGTGGCCGGCAGAGGACCAGGAGGGAGCACTGTAGCTCGGGGGCTTTCTCTTGGGAGTCTCTGGGGACCACCGCGACCCTGAGGGCAGATCCGAAGACTTCTTGAGTATAGCTCTCATTGGATCAAAGGACTTGGAGCTAGTTTTCATTTTCGAGAAATCTTTTAAAAAAGTCCGGAGGGGGGGGTTTCCCAGAAGATGGCGGACTGAGAAGCTGCTAGTGGCTGAGCTCCGACCACATCTCCTGGAAATGGTAGGATTTTCTGCCTTTAGCAGGCCAGCCAATAAGGGGTCCTAGCGGTGACATCAAGGAGGTGACTATAACTTAATTAGGGTTAAGAATTAGAGTAGGGAAAAAGGGGGGAAAAAACCTTTTTTTCTTCCTTTTAATTTTCAAGCATACCTCCTTTCTGCCCCCCCCCCCCATAAGCAGTCCCTGGGGACCAGCTTCTAGCAGGATCCCCCACACCACCAAACAGGGTGCTTTTTTGAATTCACTGATACACATTTGGGAATTTCCTTTCACTGCTCTTTAATTACAACCCTTTTTCTTATCTTATCCCTTTTCTCTCTCTTGTCCCTCTCTCTTTTTTTTAATCTTGTCATGCACTTCTTCCTTCTTCTTTGCCTTTCTGAATTTGTGAATTATTTGGGGGAAGAAATCTGACTCAGAGTGGACTCTCTATGTGTGTATCTCTGCTCTAGTTCCCTTTCCCCTCTTGTTACCCCTAGAATATACAGTGGATAGTAGATTTGCATAACTGGCTATTCTTGCTATCCTCACTTTCTTTTCTCTTTCTTCACTGGGATTTGGTTACTATTTTTTCACGGACTGGAGAAATTGGCTAACTGGTAACGATTAAACTACTTCAATACTTACTTCAGTTGCTACTGTAATTCCTGAGGTCGGTGAGTGCAATTGTCATAAAGGTATTTAGTACAGTGTTACTTGAACTCAAGACACAACAACTGAGGAACAACAGAGTATAAAAAAAGGAAACACATAAATAAAAAAATGGGTAGATCAAAAACAAATAAAACTGCTACTCCAATGACTGAAGACAGGAGCCCAGAAGAAACTACAAATCAGCCAGAGGTAACCATAGATAAGAAAAGTATGCAAGCAATAATAAACTTATTAATCATAGAAATGAAAACAACATTGGTGGAAAGGAATGGCAGTATTAGGAAAACAACAGTTGAGACCCCCAAGGAAAATACTGATTATCTTGAGGCAATTAGAGAACTGAAAGCTGAAATAGCTGTAATGAAGAAAGAAGCTGAGGCAAGGGAAAGCAGACTAACAGAAACAGAAAACAGAATTAGTCAGACAGAGGATGAGTTAGAGAAAACTAAGAAAGCGGTGAAAGAGCTTAAAAAGAGATTGAGAGACACTGAAAACAACAACAGAGACATATGGGATGATCTCAAAAGAAGTAACATTCGTGTAATTGGCCTGCCAGAGGAAGAAAGAGAGGAAGGGGAAGCAAACATTCTAGAGGAAATAATAGAAGAAAACTTCAATACCCCACTCTCACACTTAGACAGATCAACAAAGCAGAGAACCAATAAAGATACAAGAGAATTGAATGAAGAGATTGACAGACTAGACCTCTTGGACATTTTCAGACTCCTCCACCCCAAAAAACTGGAATACACCTTCTTTTCAAATCCACACAACACATACTCAAGGATAGACCACATGTTAGGCCACAAAGACAGCATCAATATATTCAACAGCATCGAAATCTTCTCAGACCACAGTGGAGTAAAACTAACATTTAACAACAAACAGAAAATTATGAAAAGACACAGAATTTGGAAACTAAACAACATGCTCCTTAAGAACCACTGGGTCAGGGACTCACTCAAGCAGCAAATTCAAATGTTCCTGGAAACTAATGAAAATGAAGACACAACCTATCAAAATATTTGAGACACAGCTGAAGAGGGAAACTTATAGCTCAGAGGGAAACTTATAGCCATACAATCACATATTAAACACCAAGAAGAAGTTCAAATGAACGACCTTACTGCACACCTCAAGGACTTAGAGGAAGAGGAACAAAGGAACCCTAAAGCAACCAGAAGGACAGAAATCACTAAAGTTAGAGCAGAAATAAACAACATCAAAAATAAAAGAACCATACAAAAGATCAATGAAGCCAAATGTTGGTTCTTTGAAAGATTAAACAAAATTGACAAACCCCTAGCCAGACTAACCAAACAAAAAAGAGAGAAGACTCAAATTAATAGAATTGTAAACGATGGAGGAGATATCACAACTGACACCACAGAAATCCAGAGAATCCTGTGAAACTTCTATAAAGAACTATATGCCACCAAGCTAGAGAATCTAGAAGAAATGGAACAATTCCTAGAAACCTATGCTCATCCAAAACTGAACCAAGAAGAACTACAAAATCTAAATGCACAATCACAGACAATGAAATTGAAAACGTTATTAAGAATCTCCAAACAACAAAAGTCCTGGACCAGATGGCTTCACAAATGAATTATACAAAACTTTCAGGGAACAGTTAATACCCATACTTCAGAAATACTCCCTTCCACCTTCTATGAAGCCAACATCACCCTGATAACAAAAGCTGATAGGGACAGAACAAAAAAGGAAAACTACAGAACAATATCTCTGATGAACATAGATGCCAAAACATTAAACAAGATCTTGGCCAACTGGATACAGCAACATATCAAAAAGATTGTTCATCATGACCAAGTGGGATTCATCCCAGGAATGCAAGGCTGGTTCAACATCCATAAGTCAATTAATGTCATTCACCACATCAATAAAAGCAAAGCCAAAAAACACATGATTATCCCAATAGATGCAGAGAAAGCCTTTGACAAAATCCAACACCCGTTCATGCTCAAAACTCTACAAAAAATGGGAATAGATGGGAAATTCCTCAAGATAGTGGAGTCTATATATAGCAAACCTACAGCCAACATCATACTCAATGGACAGAAGCTGAAAGCATTCCCCCTCAGATCGGAGACTAGACAGGGCTGTCCAATGTCACCGGTACTCTTCAACATAGTATTGGAAGTTCTTGCCATAGCAATCAGGCAAGAGAAAGAAATCAAAGGAATACAGATTGGAAGGGAAGAAGTCAAGCTCTCACTATTTGCAGATGATATGATAGTATACATAGAAAGACCTAAAGAATCCAGTAGAAAATTACTGGAAGTTATTAGGCAATGTAGCAAGGTATCATAAGGCCTCAAAATCAATGTATGTACAAAAATCAGTGGCATTTCTTTATGCAAACACTACATATGAAGAAGAAGACATCCAGAAATCAGTCCCATTTACTGTTTCAGCAAAATCAATGAAAAACCTAGGAATAAAGTTGACCAAAGAAGTGAAAGACTTGTATGCTGAAAATTATGAGTCGCTACTCAAGGAAATAGAAACTGATACCAAGAAATGGAAAGATATCCCATGCTCATGGATCAGAAGAATAAATATCATCAAAATGAATATTCTCCCCAGAGCCCTTTTACATTGCTGGTGGGAATGTACATTGGTCCAGGGTCTGTGGAGAGCAGTCTGGAAAACTCTCACAAGGGTAAACATGGACCTTCCATATGATCCAGTAATTCCTCTCCTGGGGTTATACCCCAAGGACTCCTTAACACCCAACCAAAAAGAGGTGTGTACTCCTATGTTCATAGCAGCACAATTCATAATAGCTAAAACCTGGATGCACCCCAGGTGCCCAACAACAGATGAGTGGCTGAGAAAGCTGTGGTATATATACACAATGGAATACTATGCAGCTATCAAGAACAATGAACCCACCTTCTCTGACCCATCTTGGACAGAGCTAGAAGGAATTATGTTAAGTGAGCTAAGTCAGAAAGATAAAGATGAGTATGGGATGATCCCACTTATCAACAGAAGTTGAGTAAGAAGATCTGAAAGGGAAACTAAAAGCAGGACCTGATCAAATTGTAAGTAGGGCACCAAAGTAAAAACCCTGTGGTGAGGGGTAAACATGCAGCTTCCTGGGCCAGTGAGGGGTGGGAGTGGGTGGGAGGGATGGGTCACAGTCTTTTCGTGGTGGGAATGGTGTTTATGTACACTTATAGCAAAATGTAGACATATAAATCAATAGTTAATTAATATGAGAGGGGGAAAATCAGTTGTATGTCTCAAAGTTTTTCAAAACACAAACTGAATCTTTTTAAATACATATGCTGTGTATTTGATATGCGAACTCTCTCAAAAGCCTAGACCAAGTAGATTAGAAGCATCCAATAGCACAGCTATATACAAGATACTGGATACTGTACAGCAAACCATAACAAAAGGACTTTTCAAAGTTAACCCAATTAACAAATAATGTGATGATAACATTAACTATCGATTGTCTTTTTGAACCCTAAGACAGCAGGAATCTCACATCTCCACTATAGAGCCTATACTTCCCCAGTCCTGGAACCCTTGGATAGGGCCCACTTTCCAGTATGTGTCTCCCAATCCATACCAAATAATATTGCATCTGCTGATCACAACCTAACCAACGCAATGATTGCCACCTTCAACATGCTTCACCTCAGACTGTGTCCAGAGACTTCACGTGTGGAATGACAACCCTTCAGCTTCATTACTCGGGTGAGACCTTTCCTTTTGTAGTACACTCTAATTTCATCTCAGGTGGTTCACTTTCTAACAAAGTCCCATAACCTATATATACACCAGTTTCTGTGAGAGAGAGCTTATGTGCACACGTATCCATAAACTACTGCAAAATATTTACCTGAAAGCAGAAGTACACTAGAGTTAGCAGTGAGTACCTCCCTAACACTTCCTCTCCACTATTCCAAGCTTGGGATCCATGATTGTTCAACAATTTGTTTGGCTTTGTATGTTAACTCTCTTTTCAATCACCAGGTTCCAGATGCCATCAGGATGGTGGCCAGGCTTCCCTGGATTGAAGACCCCACCAATGTTTCCTGGAGCTCAGCTTCCCCAGAGACATACCTTACTAGGGAAAGAGAGAGGCAGACTGGGAGTATGGACCGACCAGTCAACGCCCATGTTCAGCGTGGAAGCAATTACAGAAGCCAGACCTTCAACCTTCTGCAACCCTCAATGACCCTGGGTCCATTCTCCCAGAGGGCTAGAGAATGGGAAAGCTATCATGGGAGGGGGTGGGTTATGGTGATTGGGTGGTGGAAATTGTGTGGAGTTGTACCCCTCCTACCTTATGGTTTTGTTCATTAATCCTTTCTTAAATAAAAAATTTTAAAAAAAGAGAGAGAGGCTGTGAATATGGATCAACCTGTCAACACCCATTTCAAATTACAGAAGCAATTAAAGAAACCAGACCTTCCACCTTATGCACCCCATAATGACCCTGGGTCCATACTCCCAGAGGGATAAAGAATAGGAAAGCTATCAAGGGAGGGGATGGGATACAGAGTTCTGATGGTGGGAATTATGTGTAGTTGTATCCCTCTTATCCTATGGTTTTGTCAATGTTTCCTTTTTATAAATAAATAAATAAATAAAAGTAAAAAAAAAAAGAAAAAATATACCTGTGGGAGTGGGGTGGTAGAGCAGCAGGTTAAGTGTACGTGGCGCAAAGCGCAGGGACCGACACTAGGATCCCAGTTCGAGTCCCTGGCTCCCACCTGCAGTGGAGTTGCTTCACAAGCGGTGAAGCTGGTCTGCAGGTGTCTATCTTTCTCTCCCCCTCTCTGTCTTCCCCTCCCCTTTTGATTTCTCTCTGTCCTACCCAACCACAATGAAATCAAGAACAACAATAATGACAATAAGAGAAAAGGGCAAAAAAAGGGAATAAACGTTTAAAAATATATATATACCTGTATGACAACGACTATAGTTATCTGTCATTAGCTATCATATATTAAACTATCATTAACACTTCCCCAATAAAGTGAATATGTAAAATATATATATATATATATATATGTTTAATATATATTGAAAAAGCTGTTTGAAAATAAAAGGAAACTATGCCCTAATCGTGTTAATTTCCTGATATGATCACTGAGTTTGATTAAAGGCAAAGGACTTTCTAAATAAATGTTCAGTCATTGTTATTGACATCTGTTGCCATGTATATATTTACTTCCACACTGGAAATTTTTTTCTACCTTCCTTAGTTATTCTGTAATCAACATTACACATCTGTACTTATTGTTATGAGTATTATTAGTATCATCATCCTCATCATCATCATCATCATCATCATCATCACCAGAATTCTTGTTGGGCCTCAGGGCCTGCACTACAACACCAATGTATATGGTCACTAGTTTTTTGTTTGTTTTGTTTTGTTTTGTTTTACTTATAGGGACAGAAGGGAATTGAGAGGGAGAAAGAGGCAAGAGAAAAAGAGAGACACATGCAGCACTGCATCACTGCTCATGAATGCTCCCCCCATGCCAGTGGGCACCAGGTCCTCCTTCATGGTAACATGTGTGTTCTACTAGGTGCCTCACCACCTAGCCTCTAGTACTTGATATTTATCATTGAAGTGTAGTTTTCCATGGTTTGACTATACTATAACTTGTTTAAAATTTCATTGATGAATGTTGGACTTTTTATGAATTAGAGTTTTTATTTTTGCATAAGTCATTTTAGAGCTGTGTTTATTGAACTTGGAAATTATTTAGAAATGAGTTTGCTAGGTTATTATAAAGGTGTTTGTTTATAAGAAACTGTCAAAGAACATTCCAACCTGGGATCCCATGGTATATTCCCAACAGAAATGTATAAGAGTATTTTGTGTTTCATATCCTCCTGATTTTATCAGTCTTTTAAATATAAGCCACCGTGGGTGGCTTTAAGACAGTGAATGTTACAATTTGTGTTTCTTTTCTTTTTATTTTTTCTTCATAGGAGGGATTAGTGGTTTACAGTCAACAGTAAAATATAATAGTTAGTACATTTGTAATATTTCTGTTTTCCACATAACACTGTAAAGCCACACCTAAGTCCACCTCAGCCATCATGTTCCAGGACTTGAATCCCCCACTCCCACCCCAGAGTCTTTTACTTTGGTGCAATACACCAACTCCAGTTCAAGTTCTGCTTTGTGCTTTCCCTTCTGTTCTTATTTCTCAACTTCTGTCTATGAGAGGGATCATCCCACTTTCATCCTCTTTCTGGTTTATATCACTTAACTTGATTTCTTTAAGCATCCACCATTTATCATAGCTGAATAGAATTCTATTGTGTATATATAATACACTTTATTCAGCCACTCATATAATGGACACCAAGGTTGCTTCAAAATTTGTGTTTCTTTGTGACTGGTTATGTTGACCTTTTCTATATGCTCATTAGTCAATCTTACATTTGGTTTTGTCAGTGTTTCCATTTTATAAATAAAAAATTTAAAAGATGAAACCTGCTATTTTTAACCTTTAGGTCCTTGATTATTAAACAATTTGTTCTTCTGTATATATTTTTTAATTTTTAAAAATATTTATTTACTTATTCCATTTTGGTGCTCTTATTATCTTATTGTTGTAGTTATTGATGTCCTTGTTGTTGGATAGTACAGAGAGAAATGGAGAGAGGAAGGGAAGACAGAGAGGGGGAGAAAGCAGACCTGCTTCACTACTTGTGAAGCAACTCCCCTGCAGGTAGGGAGCCGGGCCTGGAACCAGGATCCTTATTGCTCTTTGTGCCATGTGTGCTTAACCCGCTGCACTGCCACCTGACTCCCTCTACTGTATATCTTAATGTTTTTTCAGCCACCAAGTTGCAGATGCTACCATGATGACAAGCTGAATTCCCTGGGCAGACAACTTCACCAATGTTTCATGGAACCCCACCTCCCCAGAGTCCTATCCCACTAGGGAAAGGTAGAAGCAGGCTGGGAGTATGGATCCAGGTGCCAACTCCCATGTTCAATGGAGAAGCAATTACAGAAGCCAGACCTTCAACCTTCTGTATCCCATAAAGGATTTTGGTCCATACTCCCAGAAGGATTAAAGAATAGGGAAGCTTCCAATGGAGGGGATGGAATTCTGGTGGTGGGAATTGTACCCATCTTATCCTCATATCTTGTTGATCATTACTAAATCACGAATTATAATAAAAAAGAAATTGAAAAGTAAGAAAACACAAACCAGAACTGGACTGGGTTTGGTGTATTGCACCAAAGTAAAGGACTATGGGGTGGGTGTGGGGAGGGTTCAGGTCCTGGAACATGGTGGCAGAGGAAGACCTAGATGGATTTAAGTATTAATGTGTTAACTGGGAAAAACAAGGATCAGGCCAATTTTTTTTTTCCACTTTTAACTTCAGAGAACCTATCTTAGATTTTTTTTTTTAGATTTTATTTATTTATTAATGAAAAAAGACAGGAGGAGAGAGAGTAAGAACCAGGCATGAGTCTGGTACATTCTGGGGATTGAACTGAGAGTCTATGTTTTATCCAGTGTACCACATCCCAGACCACAATCTTAGTTTTCTTAAAAAGCAAAAGGGTTCTGAAATTGCAATTATTTTTTTATTGTTCAATAACATATTTTATTTATTATTTTAAAAATTTTATTTATAAAATAAAAATATCAACAAGATGATAGGATAAGAGGGGTACAATTGCACGTAATACCAACTACCAGAACTCCGTTTCCCATCCCCTCCCTTGAAAGCTTTCTTATTCTTTATCTCTCTGGGAACATGGACCCAGGATCATGATGGGGCACAGAAAGTGGAAGGTCTGGCTTCCGTAATTGCTTCTCTGCTGAACATGGGCTTTGGCAGGTTGATCCATACTCCCAGCCTGTCCCTGTCTTTACCTAGTGGGGCAGGGCTCCAAAGAGGTGGAGTCCCAGGGAACACTGCTCACCAATGCCTTGGCACTCATTAGCTTTTTTAATCCATCTGCTTCTAACTTTCCCCCACCTATCTGTATTTTACAGGACAAAGAGAAATTGAGAGGGGAGGATACAGAGAGGGAGAGAGAAAGATAGACACCTGCAGATCTGCTTCACCACTCATGAAATGTTTTCCCTGCAGGTGGGGAGCCAGAGCTCAAACCCTGATCCTTTGTTTACTTTAATGAATGCACCACTATCTAGCCCCCCCTTTTAGATAGAGACATAAGTGGGGGAGAGAAAGAGAGAGGGAGAGAGAGAGACTTGAAAGAGACCACAGCACCAAAGCCTCCATCAGTGGTCAGTGCAGTGGGTCCAGGCTTGAACCTGAGTCACACCCATGGCAAGACAGCATACTATCCAAGGGAGTTATTTAATCAGTCCCATCTGCTTCTAAAACAGAGAGATGCCCCTGTCCATCACCTTTATAATCCTTGTAGAATACTATTAGACAGTTACATTTTAAGAATATTTCAGAAAACTTATTCAATATAATATATTGAAAGTGGACTTTAAGAAAGTAAAAATTACAGAATAAAAATTTAAAAAGAAAAGAAAGAAATAGTAGAAGCTCAAAAATACTCAATGACAGTTGTGAAAGGAGCAAATGTCCTTACCCTACCATTCAAAAATGGTATTGTTGCCTAATTCTGGCAGAAGCTTGATAAAACATGTTTGCTTTTAAGGAATAGTTTTGAGAAATCACACTCCTCTTTCTGAATACAGATCTTCTTCAAGGCTACTTTAAAACCATTACTGTGAAGATTTAGCCTTGCTGTTCCTACTATGGTTAGCAGAGGGAAATAATTAAATAATTCAGATGGGTACATCTGGTATTATTGAATTTCTCAGTTGATTCACACTGAGATGAAAATTATCTCTGAATTTTATCATTAGGATTAATTAATTAATTAACTACACTAGTACTTAACATATATTATTGAACTTGCAGTTAAAAATGTTCCCATTGAGCTTGGGTTAAGTGCACATGGTGCTAAACGCTAGGGCTCTCACAAGGATCCCAATTTGAGCCCTAGCTCCCTATCTGCAGGGGGTCTCTTCATAAGGAGTGAAGCAGGTCTGCAGCCGTCTATCTTTTTATCCCCCCTCTGTCTTCCCCTTGTCTCTGACTTATACAATAAAATGAGGAAAAATGACCACCAGGAGCAGTGGATTCGTAGTGTTGGTCCAAGCCCCAGAGATAACCCAGGAGGCAAAATAAATAAATAAATAAATAAATAAATAAATAAATAAATAAATGTTTCCATTATAAGATGGGTCCTGATATTGGGGCAGCTTGGAACGTTCCTACTCATGACCACAGAATGTGAGCTCAGATCTATAGGGATGCAGAGGTAACATAGGCTCCTCAGCTGAATATGGGCCCCAGATCAGATCAGATTGGTGGGGTTTATAGTCAACAATATTTATATACCTTTCCCATATTTGGGAGCTACTCTCTTCCCTGATCCAGCTTTCTGGTCCTTTTTCCAACCATGACATCATATCCCCAGACAGTAACTTGGATCCAACTGCATATCAGATTTCAGGCTCAGGGAAAGAAAAAAACCAAAAAACAACAACAACAAAACTAGTATAGCCGCAGGCCCTTTGGAATATAACTGAAATATGCCTGCTAGCTATCTAAAAAATGGAGACCCCCTCCCAACTCTTCATCTGTACTATTCCAGCCTTTAGGTTCATGATTAGTCAACAATATGTTCGGCTTTATATGTTAACTCTCTTTTCAGCCACCAGGTTCCAGATGCTAGCATGATGCCAACCAGACTTCCCTGAACAGAGGACCCCACCAACGTCCTGGAACTAAGCTTCCTCAGAGGCCCACCCTACTAGGGAAAGAGAGAGGAAGGCTGGGAGTATGGACTGACCAGTCAATAACTATGTTCAATGGGGAAGCAATTACAGAAGCCAGACCTTCCAGCTTCTGCATCCCACAATGACCTTGGGTCCATACTCCCAGAGTGTTAAAGAATAAGATAGCTCTCAGGGGAGGGGATGGGATGCGGAGTTCTGGTGGTGGGAATTGTGTGGAGTTGTCCCCCTCTTATCCTATGGTCTTGTCAATTTTTCCTTTTTATAAATAAAATACATTTAAAAATATTCCCATTGTTTGAATTTTATGACCCAGAAAACATGATGAAAATACATAATACGTATTTGTGAAGGCTCTTATTGTTTAGAGGATTCATTTTTTTGAAGAGAATACTTAGACAACAGTTAACTGTAAAACACTGGAAACTATATATGTCATAGGATAGATTTAAGAGAAATGGTGGAAAATATTCAGAGACCTGTGAAATTGTGGTTTGAACATTATAATTAAAGAGGAAGCCAGACTGAAAAAGAAGTAAGTGGAACCTGCCACTGAGGAAGTGGGTAGATTATATCAGACTCATTTTCATATGGATATGCATTGTAGATTAATTGCTTTAAGTGCAATACTGATAATTCTACTTCCCTAGTAGGTACAATTTCCTATGTGGACAAAGTCAAAATAAAATTATTAATTTCTTAGTGGATGTGGTATTATATCAATAATTTCTGTTTCCCTAAATAGAACACATATAGCTGAGAATACCTTAAGCCATCAGTAATTGTTATTTGGTTCTTTTTTTGTCTTAATTTTTTCCTGGCTATTAGATAACTGAGTATTATAAGATTTTGATGGGTGGTAAAACTCTATCTCACTCATGGACAGAAGTTGAGAAATAGGAACAGCAAGGGAAACACAACGTAGAACTTGGACTGTGTTTGGTGTATAACACCAAATTAAATGACACTGGGGGTTGGTGTGAGGTGCTTTCTGGTCCTGGTGCATGATGGTGGAAGAGGAACCAGGCTGAGAGTAAGAGTGCTTTCAGAAAAATGAGAAACTTTACATATGTACCAACAACTGTACTTACTATAAATCATTAACCCATCAATAAAAATAATGAAAAATTGAGAACAATAAAAGCTTGGCTTTTAACTTTCTTATACTAATTATTATGAAAACAATCATGTACACATTATATAACTGTCCTGTTTATTTTATTTTTTATTGATTTAATAGTGATTGACAAGAATGCAGAATAAGAGGGGTACAATTCCATACAATTCCCACCACCAGAGTGACATATCCTACCCCCCTCCACTGAAAGCTTCCCTATTCTTTATCCCTCTGGTAGTATGGACCAAAGATATTTGTGGGCTGCAGAAGGTGGCAGTTCTGGCTTCTGTAATTGCTTCTCTCCTGGACATTGGCATTTGCAGGTCAATCCATACTACCAGCCTGTTTCTGTCTTTCCCTAGAGGGGTAGGGCTGTAGAGAAGTGGGGTTCCAGGTCACACTGGTGAGGTCATCTGTCCAGGGTAGTCGAGTTAGTGTTATGGTAGCATCTGAAACTTAGTGGCTAAAGAGAATTACGATATAAAGTAGAACAAACTATTTAATAACTAAGAATCTAAAGATAAGAATATAGTAGATGAGATTTTGGGTCTCCATTTTGGAAAAAAACTAGCAAGTCTATTTCAGGTATATTCCAAGGGGTCCATGACTTGACTAATTTTTGACTGAGCCCGACTACTAACATGCAGATGGGCTAAAGGTATTGTCTGGGCAGATGATGTCAGAGTTGGAAATAGGACTAGAAAGTTGTATCAGGGAAGAGAGTAGCTCCCAAATATGGGGAAATCATATAAATACATTTAACTATAACCCCCACTGATCTGATCTGGGGCTCTTGCCTATTCAGATTCAGCACAGGAGCCTGTGTAACCTCTGCATCCCTGTCAGTCTGACCTCGCAGTCCATGGTCACATCTGGGAACATCCTAGGCTGCCCTCATCTCAGGACCCATCTTCCTCAAGTGCAGAGTATACTGACCCAATCTCCCTTGAAAGAGTTGACTGTCCTATTTAAATAAGCCTTTAAAATGTTCGTACTTTAAAAATAATTTTATTTCAAAATAAATACATACCATTACCAAAGCCTAAACTTGTGGAGAATCTGAATATAATCTGCCTACTTTATGTCCAATGGAGCTAACACACAGTATAAGTTAATGCCTTTTCAATTTGATATGACTGAATTCTCAAACATCCATAACTATAACCACTCTGCTCTTGTCCATAATAGTATTTTTTTTGTCTCATTTTTCTTTGCATTTACTTAATGACAACATTTGGGAATAGTTTTAAATAGTCATACAGAATGTCACTTTTTTCTTTAAGGCTATAGGATTCACTGGTTTTGAAAAATAAATTCCGGAACAAGATTTCTTCAACAAAATGCTGACATATTATTGCTGCATATCACAGGCATATTCTTTTCAGAGACTGCACAATACAGTTTAGAAATACCGTATTGTCAGCACTATGTAATTTGTTTATTTTTCTTGGGACTGGGTGTTGACATACCTGGTTGAGCACACATGTTGCAATATGCAAGGATCAAGGTTCAAGTCCCCCTGGTCTCCTCCTACAGGAAGAAAGCATTGTGAGTAGTGAAACAGAGCAGCAGATGCTTCTGTCTCTCTTCCTCTCTATCTCCCCTTCAATTTATGGCTATCTCTAGCCAATAAATAAATAAAGATAATAAAAATAGCAATTATTTTTGTCTTCACCAGGGCTTCACTGTTCTGGATCAATATTTTGAGACAGAGAACTAGAATGATCCAGGGAAAGAGAACTAGAGCCCTGAAGCTTCCGTAGTGCAGGGCAGGCTGGACTTCAACTTGGGTTGCAAGGATAGGAAAGTAGGCACCCAGCCAGGTCAGTGGCTTGTTGGCTCTGTCAGAATTCTGAAAGTCCAGATGCTTCCATTTCTGTTAGTTGTCTCCATATGTTCTGCCTGTGGAGATGGTGACTTTGTTCTATTTTCACTTGTTTGCCATTTCACTGCAGGAACCACTGAATAGAATTAACAGAAAAAAAAAATGATGGTTTAGGTTACCCTATAAACATCCCCCCACTATTATCAGTCAATAAACACACACACACTCACACACAGCAACTTCCAGGCTTTTATATATTCGCTATTTAAGGTGTTATTTGATGCTCATAGGTGTCTAATGAATTAAAAATTAGTTTCCCAATTCAAAGATGAATGCAGAAAAAGTAACAGCAAAACAACCCTTCACCAAATCTAAAACAAAGTTCAAAGTTAAGAATTTAATGATATGTAACAAAGCATAGATTATTGGGGGGGGGGGCAGATAGGGAGGCTAAAAAAAAAAACTAAATCTATCTACAATTTTAAAATACCTCATTACAAATATACCTTTAAATCTATGCTAATTGTACTTATATTATGTGACTAAATTATTCTGGAGGAATGAAACTAACATGCTGTTGAAGAAGGCATATTAGCCTATTTAATCAATTGGGAAAATAAAAAGCAGGTATAGATGCCAAATGTTACAAGTTATAGTTAGAACTTTTACATAATTATTTTGTAACTCATTAGTTCACTATGCAGGCATGTCAAATAAATGCAGCACACCTCACAAAGGACTTGTGAAAGATTAGCAAAACACACTGGGATGGCATAAGGATTTGTGAATTTAGAGTCCAGGCGGAACTCACATTATAGTACACAAGGACCTAGATTCAAGGCCCCTGATCCCCAACAGCAGGGAGGAAGCTTCTTAAGTGTTGAATCAGACTATCTCTCTCCCTCTCTATCTCCCTCTTCTCTCTCATTTTCTGTCTCTATCCAATAATAAATAAATAAATAAAAATAAAATTTTAAAAAAGGATATGTGAATTTGCTTCTCCCCTCTTCATTGTTTTCTCCACTGTAACTCCCTAGTGCTTAGGGTTCAAATGAGATAAATAACTTTGGGACAGAGAGATAGTTTATACCTCTTTGAAACTTATGAAAGAAAACAGAAAAATAAGTCAGAATTATAGTTTTATGGTGTGGAGTTTGTAGAATGTTCTTATAAAGGAAAGATGTTATGAATACCAAAATAATTTATTATATACTGGGGGCTGGGCCATGGTGCACCGGGTTAAGTACAAATAGTATGAAATGGAAGGACCCATACAAGGATCTGGGTTTGAGCTCCCGGTTCCCCACCTGCAGGGGAAAAACTTTGTGAGTAGTGAAGCCATGCTGCAGGTCTCTCTCTCTCTCTCTCTCTCTCTCTCTCTCTCTCTCTTTCCATCAAATAAATATAATAAAATAAAATTAATATGTACTTATTGCTCATCACACAATTTCAAAATTCCTTGCTACTGCTGAGATTGAAAGCTAACAGATAGAGATTGGTGTCTAATTTTCAAGGCTGGTTCTATACTGAAATCTGAACTTTGAGATGGGTAGTGTTTCATAATCTATGACATAAGCAAATAGAGATGTTTAATTCATTAACAACTACAGTAGACACTGCAGAGGACATAGAGATAATGGAGATTACTAACGGAAATAGATTGGTAGAAAGTCTCAAAGAATATGGGTTACCTATCCTAGTAAAACAGTTTGAGACTAGGTAGCATGTATTCAGTGAATAGCATTTAACTAAACCAAGCAAAACAGTCACTGTAAAGTGGTAGTATAATAATGGTGATGACACCTTAACATAATTAAATTCACCCAGGGAACTTCTAAGTCAGTTTATTTATTATTTATTGGTCTTAATAACACTGTGATGTAGGTATCAGCTTTCTTTTTACAAACAAGTAAACTGAAGTATAGTAGAATTAAATCATTTATTTCTGATCACACTTCAAGCTAGAGGTAGAGTTAAAATTTTGTATACAGCAACTTCTTTCCTGGGCAGGGAAGATATCACAGTGGTTATGCAAAGGGGTTCTCTTGCCTGAGGCTCCAAAGTTCCAGGTTCAATCCCCTATACCACCATAAAACAGAGCTGAGAATTGCTCCAATATAAAAAAAAAAAAAAGATTCTTTCCCCAACTCTAGGATAGTTCATTGACTCAGATGTACTTCTTCTCATATACATTCTCCCATTCTCAGGCTACAGAGAAATATACAGACAACATAAAACCACAGAATAATCAGAGAGGAAACAAGAGGTCTCTGAAGGGCATGACAGTAAGAACAAATCTAAAACCACTATGACATATGGTCAAAATGAAACAATGGGATGAAATCATGCAGATTTGTGACTATAAAGGAAAGAATGAGAGATGGAAAGCTATGCATGTATTGGGGGTCCAGTGCATGGTAATAAAGGAGGACTTGAGTTGGTGATAGGAGTGATGTGCTGACACCTATTATGTGTGATAAGAAATTATATTCATGTGACAATAAATGTCTTGTAAATCATTATAACCCTAATAAGATGATTTATCCAGATAAAATAGTGGAAGAAAGTATTAAATTAGAAATGGTTTCCAGGCAACCAAAACCAACTCAAAGATAAGAACTTAAAGATTATTTTTAGTAATTGTTTATGTTTCTTAAGTGTTAGGAGAGACCATAGGTAAATGTTTGGAATTTTTATTTTTTTATGTTTACAATTTTTTTTTTAATTTTTAAAATTTATTATCTTTATTGATTGGATAGATACAGCCAGAAATCAAGAGAGAGGGGGGTGATAGACAGAGAGAGAGAGACAGAGAGACACCTGCAGCCCTAATTCACCACTCATAAAGCTTTTCCCCTGCCCTAACCTGGGTCCTTGAGCATTGTAATATAACTGCTAAACCAAGTATGCAATCACCTGGCCCCGAATGTTTGGAATTTTTAATGGATAGTAACAGTATAATCACATTAATACCTCAATATGTGACTATAGGTCCAAAATAGCTACATTTAACTTGATGATGTTCTGTTATAAGTTTACTCCTTTTTCAGACACTGCTCTTCAGAACACTATAAGTACTTGTAGTCCACTCCAAGGTAAAAGCTATTTTTTTCTAAGCTAAAAAAAAAACAAAAGTTTAATTGACACAAAACCACTTTATATTAAAATTTACATCACAATGATTTTATTTATTTATTTTTTTGCCTCCAGGGTTATTGCTGGGTTCGGTGCCTGTACCACGAATCCATTGCTCCTAGAGAACATTTTTTTCACTTTTGTTACCCTGATTGTTTTTATTGTTGTTGTGGTTATTATTATCATTGCTATTGATGTCTTTGTTGTTGGATAGAACAGAAAGAAATGGAGAGAGGAGGGGAGAGAAAGAGAGATACCTGAAGACCTGCTTCACCACTTGTGAAGCGACTCCCCTGCAGGTGGGGAGCCCGGAACTTGAACCAGGATTCTTACGCTGGTCCTTGGGCTTTGTGCCATGTGTGCTTAACCCGCTGCACTACCGCCTGAACCCCAATGATTTGATTTTTAAAATATTTATACTTATCACGAGAAGGATAATAATAAGAGTGCCCAGAGCACTGCTCAACTCTGGAATAAGGTAGTGTTATGGATTAAGACTGTGCCTCAGGCTTGTATTCTGTCTTCTCTCACTGGCCTTGACATTTCTATACATTGTGAATATGCCACCACCACAGCACTATGGGAAAAAAAATAGTAACTGTGAAATATGCAACATCACAGTATTTTTTCTTTTAAAAATTACAACTAAGAGGTTCCCGGAAGATGATGGACTGAGAAGCTGCTAGTGGCTTGAGCTCTGACCACATCTCCTGGAAATGGTAGGATTTTCTGTCTTTAGTAGGCCAGTCAATAAGGGGTCCTAGCGGTGACACCAAGGAGGTGACTATAACTTAATTTGGGTTAAAAAATAGAGTAGAAAGAAAGGGAAAAAAAATTTTTTTTAATTATTTTTCCCGAAGTACACCTCCCCCCCCCCCATAACCAGTCCCTGGGGACCGCTCCTAGCAGGCTTCCCTGCTGAGCTTCTTTCTTTGCCAAGATTCCTGTCCCACCAGGGAGTATCATTCATTCTAAGTCTATTCCCTTCTGAAACCTCTGGCCTTTTTTCTTTCTAAGTAGCTAGCCAGCTGCCTCTGCACAATAGCTCCCCCAATAGCTAATTAAATAATAAAAAATAAATAAATAAAATTCTTTCCTTTCACCGCTTTTTATTACTGTTCTTTTTCTTATCTTTTTCTTTTTTTCTCTCTCTTTTTTTTCTTTCTTTTTTTTTTCTCATTCTTGTCATCCTTTCTTCCTTAATTCTACAGCTTTCTGAATTCACTGATACACGTTTGGGAATTATTTAGGGGAAGAAATCTGACTCAGAGTGGACTCTCTCTGAGAGTATCTCTGCTCAACTTCCCTTCCTCCTTTAGCTACCCCTAGAATATACAGTGGATAATAGATTTGCATAACTGTCTATTCCTGCTATCCTTGTCTAGTCCTGAGGTTTTTTTTTTTTTAATTTCTTAACAATCAGCTGCCTCGCAGGAGGCTTGAGACAAGGTGTTTTACCCTGCTCTATTTTATTATTAATATTATATAAAGGCATATATCTCCCCCCCCCTTTAGGTTGATCAGAATTAACTCTTAGGGAATCTTTCATTGCTAGGGTAATGGGCATTTAATCTATTGTGAGAGGAACTTGTCTCATTACTCCCACTTCCTCTACAGACTCTCCCCTTCTTCTGCCTACTAGCTAATTAAAAATAGACCTGGATGTCAGACCAGAAACAATCAAATACTTAGAGGAAAACATTGGTAAAACCGTTTCCCACCTACAACTCAATGACTTCTTTGATGAATCAAACCCAGTTGCAAGGAAGACTAGAGCAGTAGCAAAACAATGGAACTACATCAAATTGAAAAGCTTCTGCACATCCAAAGAAACTATCACACAAACAAAGAGACCCCTCACAGAAATGGAGAAGATATCCACATGCCATACATCAGACAAGAAACTAAACACCAAAATATATAAAGAGCTCAGAAAACTTAGCACCAAAAAACAAATGACCCCATCCAAAAATGGGCAGAGGATATGAACAAAACATTCACCACAGAGGAGGTCAAAAAGGCTAATAAACATATGAAAAACTGCTCTAGGTCATTGATTGTCAGAGAAATGCAAATTAAGACAACGTTGAGATACAACCTCACTCCTGTAAGAATGGCATATATCAAAAAGGACAGCAGCAACATATGCTAGAGAGGTTGTAGGGACAGAGGAACCCTTTTTCATTGCTGGTGGGAATGTAAATTGGTACAGCCTCTGTGGAGAACAGTCTGAAAAACTCTCAGGAGGCTAGACATGCACCTTCCATATGATCCAATAATTCCTCTCCTGGGATTATACCCCAAGGAGTCCATAAGACCCAACCAAAAAGAGGTGTGTACTCCTATGTTCATAGCAGCACAACTCATAATAGCTTAAACCTGGAAGCAACCCAGGTGCCCAGCAACAGATGAGTGGCTGAGAAAGCTGTGGTATATATACACAATGGAATACTATGCAGCTATCAAGAACAATGAACCCACCTTCTCTGACCCATTTTGGACAGAGCTAGAAGGAAATATGTTAAGTGAGCTAAGTCAGAAAGATAAAGATGAGTATGGGATGATCCCACTCATCAACAGAAGTTGAGTAAGAAGATATGAAAGGGAAACTAAAAGCAGGACCTGACCAAACTATAGGTAGGGCACCAAAGTAAAAACCCTGTGGTGAGGGTTAGACATGCAGCTTCCTGGGACAGTGGGGGGTGGGAGTGGGTGGGAGGGATGGGTCACAGTCTTTTGGTGGTGAGAATGGTGTTTATGTACACTCCTAGTAAATTGTAGACATATAAATCACTAGTTAATTAACATGAGAGGGGTCAAATTAATTGTATGTCTCAAAGTTTTTCAAAACACAGACTGAGTCTTTTTAATATATAGGCTGTGTATTTGATATGCGGACTCTCTCAAAAGCCTAGACCAATTTGATCATAAGCAACCAATAGCACAGCTATATACAAGATACTGGGTACTGTACAGCAAACCCTAACAAAAAGACTTTTCAAAGTTAACCCAATTAACAAATAATGTGATGATAACATTAACTATCGATTGTCTTTTTGAACCCAAGGACAGCAGGAACCTCACATCTCCACTACAGAGCCTCTACTTCCCCCAGTCCTGGAACCCTTGGATAGGGTCCCCTTTCCCGTATGCCTCTCGCAATCAATATCAAATAATATTGCATCTGCCAATCACAACCTAATCAATGCAATGATTGCCACCTCAACATGCTTCACTTCAGACTGTGTCCAGAGACTTCACGTGTGGAATGACAACCCTTCAGCTTCATTACTCAGGTGAGACCCTTCCTTTCATAGTATACTCTAATTCCATCCCAGGTGGTTCACTTTCTAACCAAGTCCCAAAACCTAGATATACACTAGTTTCTGTGAGAGAGAGCATAGGTTCACACGTATCCATAAACTACTGCAAAATATTTACCTGAAAGCAGAAGTACACTAGAGTTTGCAGTGAATATCTCCCTAACACTTCCACTGCACTATTCCATGCTTTGGGTCCATGATTGCTCAACAATTTGTTTGGATTTGTATGTTAACTCTCTTTTTAGTCACAAGGTTCCAGATGTCATCAGGATGCTGGCCAGACCTCCCTGTACTGAAGACCCCACCAATGAGTCCTGGAGCTCCACTTCCCCAGATATCAACCCTACTAGGGAAAGAGAGAGGCACACTGGGAATATGCACCGACCAGTCAACGCCCATGTTCAGTGGGGAAGCAATTACAGAAGCCAGACCTTCCACCTTCTACAACCACAATGACCCTGGGTCCATGCTCCCAGAGGGATAGAGAGTGAGGAAGCTATCAGGGGAGGGGGTGGAATATGGAGATTGGGTGGTGGGAATTGTGTGGAGTTGTACCCCTCCTACCCTATGGTTTTGTTAATTTATCCTTTCTTAAATAAATAAATTATAATTAATACTGGGTTACGTGATTCCTTCTCAGTCTTTGATTGAAAGCATAGTTCACTGAATCGTATGTCTCTTTCTTGGTTCATTTTCTTATATTGATACAGCATATCATTCATGACTGTCTTAGAATAATGATAGTGGAAAGATTCTTTTTAAAATTAAGCACTTCCACAGTTCTAAATCATCAATAACATCTTATGATGTGACTGGACTTTTCTAAGAGGAAAATAATTTTTAATTTGAGAAAAATTACTTTCTTGCATAAATTTTCTTATATAATTTTTTATTATCTACATATATATTAGGTAAAGATAGCAATAAATGGAGTGGGAAGGGAGAGGAAGAGAGGGAGAGAAACAGAGAGACACCTGAAGCTCTGCTTTACTATTCGCAAAGCTTTCCTCTGCAGGTGGGGACAGGGCGCTGAAACCTCTTGCCTTGTGCATTATAACATGTGCACTACCACCCAGCTCACATTTTTCTTATTTTTTAAAGGATAAAAAATAAATAAAGTGACTACAGAATTAATATTTTCTTAAATTCTAATCTCTTTTATTTAACCTGCTCTTTTTCAGTTGCAGCATCTTTAAGTTTTCTTTGGTTTTACTTTATTTCATAGTGTATTTTTTAATGAGGCTATCACATAATAGTAGTCTATTATCAATGTAGCAATATGAAATATTTTCAATTATGAAATAACATATATTTGAATTTTTTGACTGTCATCTCCATTTTCTCACTTCTCTGTATCTTGTATTTCAATTTTTCAGATAACTTTTCTATATTATTGCTATTTAATCTTATTTTTCTACTTGGAATTTTACTGTCCAGCACGTTTTTCTTAATCATTTTTTATTTTGGTTTAATGGTTTATACTGCAGTTGTTGACATAAAAGTACAATTTCTCATCTGGTGAAAGTTATCTGAAGAAAACTTCTACCAACAACTTATATATATTTTTTTCATCATCATGAAACAAGACTTTATGCCTTAACTCTCTCCTTCTTCCACAGAGGCCTTTGCCTTGTTGAGGACACCCCACTCAGTCCAAATTTCACTTTGTATTTTACCACTCTGTCCTTACTTCTTAAGTTCCATCTTTAAGTGAGATCATTTGGTATTTTTCTTCTCTTTTTGTCTTATCTCATTTAATAAAAAGTCTATAAATTCTATCCAAGATGAGGCCAAGGAGATGACTTCATTCTTTTTACACACACACACACACACACACACACTCACACACACTTACACACACTCCTTAACCACAAAATTGTCACTGGACCTCTACATTACTTCCAAGTTCTTATTATTACAAATTCTTTAGCTATAAACATAGGAGTACATAGATCTTTTCTGATAGTTGTTTTTATTTCCTTTGAATAAATCCCCAAGAGAGGAATTGCTGGGTTGTAGGGTAGGTACTTTCTAATGTTATAATATATCTCCAGACTATGTCCAATACTTTCGCTGAGAATTTCATGTTTCCAAGTCTTTATCAATCTTATTGTTTTACAAACATCATCCTATTTTTACTTAATCTCACATATTTCCAGAGATTATTTGTCTGTCTTTCATTCCATGATCTATATTTCAAATTGCTTCTACCATTTTTCTTTTGGCTCATCTCTGGTTTATGGTAGTCCTGAGTATTGAGACTGAGAACTTGAATCTTCAGAGGCATGAAAAAATCTTTTTGCATAGTCATCATGTTGTTTTTATAGCTCCAAAACAATTTTTTGTTATTATCTGAAGATTTTTCTTTAAGTATTGTTATAATTTTTTAACCAAATTTGGAAAAACAGAGGTGGGGATCTATTTACTATGTAAGTTTACCGTAATGTAATTTATCTGTTTTTCATAGCACACAACAGTCACATCTGTCGTCTGCTCATCCAGGGATCCCTCTGTTTTTCTTCCTTCTTTCCTTCCTTCCTTCCCTTCCTTCTCTCTCTCTCTCTCTCTTTTCTTCATGGATTAGGAAATGAATGCAGCATTTTACACATGTATGATAATTTTGATAATCCTCCTGGGCCCAATATTTTTATTCCTTTTACTTTGGAGGTTGGTAGACAGAGAAATTTCTCTAGAGCTTTTTGGTGTTGTCCATGGTGATCCTGTGAGCTACTTGTGCCAAGACAATATGCATGATATTCTCCCAGTCTACTCTGCACTATCCTTTTAAAAATAATCTCATATTATTTTTTATTGAAATGAAATTTGCAAGGTTCTAAAACATCTTCACCACAAGAAATAAAATATTGTACCCATTCAAGCACTGTTGTTGGTGTTCTCTGAAAAATACCAATCTGTCTTCTGTTGTTATGGATTTAACTATACTGCAAATTTTAAAAGACTGCATTTCATGTTATGACAGGATTAGAAGAAGGATAGAGCAGAGCATATTATGCATATTATATAGAAATGAAATCATGGTCGATATTGGAGCAGCTTGGAATGTTCATACTCATGACCACAGAATGTGAGCTCAGATCTATAGGGATGCAGAGGTCACATAGGCTCATAAGCTGAATATGGGCCCCAGACCAAATAAAATCAATGGGGTTTACAGTCAACAATATTTATACCCCTTTCCCATATTAGGGAACTGCTCTCTTCCCTAATCCAGCTTTCTGTTCCTTTTCCAGCCATGACATCATCTCCCCAGGCAATAACTCCGATCTACTTGCATATCAGATTTCAGGCTCAGGGAAAAAAACGAACACAACAACAACAACAAAAAAAAAACTAGTATAGCCACAGGCCCTTTGGAATATCACTAAAATATGCCTACTAGCTATCTACAAAATGGAGGACCACTTCAAACTCCTCATCTGCCCTATTCCAGCCCTTAGTTCCATGATAGTTCAACAATTTGTTTGGCTTTATATGTTAACTCTCTTTTCAGTCACCAGGTTCCAGATGCTAGCATGATGCCAACCAGACTTCCCTGGACAGACAATTCCACCAATGTGTCCTGGAGCTCTGCTTCCCCAGAGACCCACCCTACTATGGAAAGAGAAAGGCAGGCTGGGAGTATAGATCTACCAGTCAATACCCATGTTCAGTGGGGAAGCAATTACAGAAGTCAGACCTTCCACCTTCTGCATCTCACAATGACCTTGGGTCCATGTCTGGAAATTGTGAGGAGCTTCACAAAGCACCCTGCATTTTTCTGCCTCTAGGAGCCTGGCATTCCTTAAAACATTAAGCCAGCTCCCCCTGCTCCACCCTGAATTCTTGATACTCTGGCCTATCTAATTAATCATTGTTTTGCCTGAAAGATCCACACCCAGTCCATTCCTTTGATTTATCTTCTTTCTACCCTCAAGACCCTCCCTGCCTGCAGGGTACCATTAATCCTACCAGTTTAAACCCTCACAACAGTTGCTAAGGAAGTTCCTACCTTTACAGCCTTTCTCTGGCCCTTTCCTAGCCATTTCTGTTTCTGACTTGCCACTTCTGGGTTGGTCCTTTAAAAGCCTTGGCTCTCTGATCAGTAAACAATTGCATTGCCTCTTTGCCACATGTTTGGTTCTTGAGTCATCTCCCTCGCATTGTTGATAGAATAGCAGCCCAGGCTGGCTCCAGTCGAGTTCTCTCCAACCCAGAGAGTACATGCCCAGGAACGGGCACCCCATGCTAGCCTGGCAAGTTCATGCTCCCAGAGAGATAACGAATAGGAAAGCTATCAAGAGAGGAGGTGAGATATGGAGATCTGGTGGTGGGAATTGTGTGGATTTGTACCCCTCTTACCCTATGGTTTTGTCAATGATTCCTTTTTATATATAAAATAAAATAAAAAGAAATGAAATCATACGATCAATGATTCTTTGTCTTCCACTTAACTGGCAGAATGTTTTCAAGGTTCATACACATTATGCCATCAGCATGACGGATATTATTTAATTGGACATATGCACTTAACTGCAAAGGTTGTATAATAAACTCTTATCTGATACAGAATTTGAAAATATTTTGACACCCGGTTAAGAGCCCAGAGTACTAAGCACAAGGACCTGCACAAGGACTTGGGTTCAAGCCACTTGCAGGTAGGATGCATCAAAATGGATGAAGCAGGTCAACAGGTATCTCTCTCTCTCTCTCTTGCTCTCTCTCTCCCTACTCTCTCAATAAAATAGAAAAATTCTATTACACCAGACCACCAGGACTAGTGAATTCATAGTGCAGGCACCAAATCCCAGCAATAACCCTGGAGGCAATATATATATTATTTAAATGTTCCTTTTTTTTTTTTTTACTCTATCTTGCACATTTTTTGTGTCTCTGGGGCTTTATAGTTTTCTTCCTTTTTACAATCTAAAAAGAGACACAGAGAGAAAGATTAAGAGAAAGACACCAGAGCCCAAGGTTTCCACCAGTGCAATAGGGGCTGGGCTTTAACAAGGTTGCTTGAGTAGCAAAACAGGCCTTCTACCCAGGAAAGCAATTTTTCTAGTCTTGAAACAAATTATTTAATTAAAACATATTTATTCCCTTTTGTTGACTTTGTTGTTTTATTGTTGTAGGTATTACTGTTGTTGTTATTGATGTCCTCATTGTTGGATAGGACAGAGAGAAATGGAGAGAGGAGGGGAAGGCAGAAAGGGGGAGAGAAAGATAGACACCTGCAGACCTGCTTCACCGCTTGTGAAGCTACTCCCCTGCGGGTGGGTATCCTGGGGCTGAGCCTAGATCCTTAGGCCTTTCCTTGCCACCTGTCTTAACCCGCTGAGCTACCGCTTGACTCCCCAAATTATTTTGCAAGGTTCACTCTATCTGTTTTGTTGTTGTTGCTCTTGATTTATTTTTTGTGTGAAGTTAAGTCTCATTGCCAAATCTAAGGCCATGGATATGTAGTACTATCTATGCCTCTAAAAGATATTTAAAAGAAAATTGTAGTATATAGACATTACATATACACAATGGAATACTACTCAGCTATTAAGAATGAGTCCCTCTTCTTTGCCCCATCTTGAATGGAACTTGAAGGAATATTAAGTGAGATAAGCCAGAAAGAGGATGAGTATGGGATGACCCCACTCATAAACAAAAGTTGAGAAAGAAGAACAGGAAGGGAAACAAAGCAGAATTTGGACTGGGTTGGAGTAAAAGACTCAGGTGAGGGGAGAGGGGAGATTTTTCAGCTCCACTGTAGGGAGCTGGGGATAGGGACATGGATCTTTGGTGGAAATTGTGCTAATCTATGTGATTATAGTCTTATGAATCACTATTCAATATAATATTTCAGGAGGACATAGACTTAATGTCTTGAATAGTATTTCATTGTATATATATATATATATATATATATATCACAATTTTCTGTTGTTGGAGACCTGGGTATCTTCCTGGTTTTGGCTATTACAAATTGTGCTGCAACATGCATGTGTCCAGTGGAGAAGCAATTACAGAAGCAAGAACTGCCGACTTCTGCACCCTATAGAGAATTTTGGTATACTCACAGAGGGATAAAAAAATAATAGGGAAATTTTCAATGGAGGGGATGGGACACAGAAATATGATGGTGGGGGTGTGGAATATTATCCCTGTTAACTTACTATCTTGTTAATCATTATTAAATCACTAATATTTTTTTTACATTTTTTTGCATTTCTTTATTGGAGGATTAAAGTTTTATATTCAAGTAAATACAATAGTTTGTACATTAATAACATTTCTCAGTTTCCCACATAGCAATCCAACCCCCACTAGGTCCTCTGTCATCCATTTTGGACCTGTGCGCTCCCCCCACCCACCCCAGAGTCTTTGACTTAGATGCAGTACACCAACCTCAGTTCAGGTTCTACTTGTGTTTTCTCTTCTGATCTTGTTTTTCAACTTCTGCATGAGAGTGAAGTCATCACATATTCAAAGGATAAACTTTTTTATTTGAAATATTTCATTTATTGATGAGAAAAATAGGAGAGAAAGAAATAGCCAGCTATCACTCCAGTATGTGTGCTGCTGGGGATCGAACTCAGGACCTCATGCTTGAGATCCCAATATCTTCTGCATTGTGCCAACTCTCTGAATACTTTTTGAGTTTCCATTAGGACCCATGTGAATAAACTGAAAAATGAGAGAGGATCACCAAATTAACTGACACTGCTCCATAGATTCTCAAGGAAGTTGCCATGAGAAAGACTCTATCTCTTTTGCAAAGTCATCACATGGAGAATATCCAGAACCTGCAAGAAGAGGAGGGCTCTGAGTCCATGTGAATTCATTTACACTCAAAGGGCGGTTTATCATTAGTGTCCGGATTAGCATTTCTTCAAGGAGAAGTGATATGCTCATTTTTTGTCTTCAGAGAACCAAGACTATATTTGAGAGGCACAAAGACAGAGGCAGACACACACACACACACACACACACACACACACACACACAGAGAGAGAAAGACAGAAAGAGAGAGAGAGAGAGGATATTACTGTTTGTTGAGACCTTTTGCCCATGTTTTCACGGTGTTGTGCTGTTCAGCTCTCTGATTCTTTGTTAACTGACTCCGCAGTCCTATATCAAATCTCATCCTCTCCCAGTGTGGTGATTATCTGTGTGTACTCAGGTACTCTTTCTCCTTTGTGTGGGATCTTTTCTAGTTCCATGGTGTTCCTTGAGTATTCACATCAGGCTTCTTCTTCTTCTTCTAGCATTTGCCCTTCTTCCGTAGCCAGTCAACAGCGTCAGGTTGAAAGCTGTCAGGAGCTGCTTGTTGCTGGCTTTGAAAGTGACTGGGATCCATGTGGATTCAGTTGGCTAGGAAGGATCGTCAGTTTCCCCAATGAATGGGTACTCACGGGATGCACCACGAGAAGGTCGATCTAATGCACATCAGGCTTAGCCCTGGTTTTAGGATGTAGGGTGGGTGTTGATATGGAGTCCTGAGATTGTCCTGAGGCAAATGTGATTGGCCAGGACTAAGCTGTCCCTACCCCTGCAGCAGCCCCTATGGCCAAGGAGGGAGGGGGAGTGGGTGTGTCTCCAGTACACAGGGTCCTGAGAGATATAAAAGGGTCTGTGGGGTAGGCCTGCTACATCCTCATGTAGGAGCTGTTGGAATCACTCAGAAAGAGAACAAGCCAAAGAAGAAGTACCAGTCTTGTGCAAGCAGAAACTCTCAGATCTCCTGAGTTGAAGATTCTCCTGGAAGGATGAAAAGCTCCCAGTCTTGGTTTGTTGAAGAGGGAGTCGGGTGTTCGGTGGAGGACTCCTGTGGGGTAGGGGCTGGCCTACAGAACCTGGGCAACACTTGTTATGTGAATGCGGCTCTGCAATGCCTGACACAAACCAGGCCCCTGGCTCTGCAGTGGCGGAGGTGGTGGTAGCAGTACTGGGCCAACTGCTGCCCTGAGCAGCCCAGCTGCGCCCTGTGCACCCCGCAGGCCCACTACTACATGGGTTCCACTGCAAGCAGCAGGAAGATGCCCACAAATATCTGCTGTACATGCTGGATTCCCTGACGAGTGCCTGTGGCCAAGTTGCACCACCACAGGCTCCTGGGCCAGGCCACACGCACAGCACCAACTCCAAGGACTCAGGTCTGGTGCCCAGCATCTTGGGCTGGATGTGGAGGTCTCAGATTAGCTGCTTCCACTGCCACTCAGTGTCCGAGACCTTCAAACCTTACCTGGACATTGCTCTCAATATCCAGGCCACCTCCAGTGTGGAGCAAGCTCTGCAAGAGCTGGTGAAGCCTGAGTGCCTGGACGGGGCCACCTATGAGTGCGGACACTGCCAGCAAAAGAGAGCAGCCTCCAAGACCTTGAGCCTGCACAGCCCTTTGCAGGTGCTCCTGCTGGCCCTGCAGCACTTCTGCCCCTAGAGCCACAGCAAAGACACCAAGGAGCTGGACCTACATGGATACATGTTGCAGCCACAGGGGCTACCTCTGCTCTACAGCCTCTATGCTATGCAGGTGCACGAGGGCTGCACCACCCCACAGCAGACACTATCTGGCCTATGTGCAGAGAGCCCAAGGACTCTGGTATCAGATGGATGATGCCTGGGTCACCACCTGCCACGTGGCCTCTGTCCTTAGCTGCTGGGAAATTTTTCAAATGCAGTCACATCTGCCATGTTGTCCCCTCAGGCTATTGTTAGTTCACTCGAGAGTTGGGACATTCTCTGTGCCTGTTGTGCCCTCAGGGCATTGTAAATTCCCCAATAGTTGGAGTGCTTTGGTTACTCCTCCCCCTTCCCATTCTCATGAGAGCTATTCCCATAAAAGCCCTTCTTCTTCCGCCCCTTGCTCTCTTGCCTGCCTTTCACTTCGGTGATTAGATGCACGCGACAACTGGCACCCAATGTGTCCGGCATTCATGCCCCACAGGGCAGCCCTACCTGAGGTCCAGATAAGCTGCCCAGATACAGCTTATGTGGAAGCAGCCTGACTCTGCGGCCTTGCATTTCCCCCTACCATGGGATTTTTCCCGCTTTATGAGGAGTCATCCCAGACATTCTATTCTTTTCTCATGGGACAGGCTCTCTATCTCAAAGACGCTTTACTGGGGGCTGTACTGGAGGCTGCACCGTGGGTTATTTTGGCTATGTTTGCAGCTTTCAGGATATATATATAAGGCACCCTGCTGAAAGGTTAAGAGACCTTGAGGCTGAGATACAAGAGTTAAAGGACATGTTCTCAGTGCTTAACCACCCTAAGCTTCTGCAGTTTGCCCCAAGAGTTCTGTTTCAGCAGACATGTATTCAGTTTCTCCAGCAGCCACTTCTCCAGTGGCTTCCACTTCCGTGACTCCTCCCCCCACTGATACCTCATCATTAAGAGACCTTGAGGCTGAGATACAAGAGTTAAAGAAGATATTCTCAGCAATTAGCCACCCTAAGCCTTCTGTATTTTTCCCTGAGAGTTCTGTTTTGGCAGACACGTGTTCAGTTTCTCCAGCAGCTGCTTCTCCAGTGGCTTCCACTTCTGTGACTCCTTCCCCCACTGATACTTCATCATCAAACCAAATCCACACCTTCCCGGTAAATGTGGCCTCTAATAAACAGAACCCTGGGATGCATTGGATCGACCTTACCGTGGTGCATCTTGTGAGTACCCATTCATTGGGAAAACTGACGATCCTTCCTAGCCGACTGAATCCACATAGATCCCAGTCACTTTCAAAGCCAGCAACAAGCAGCTCCTGCCAGCTTTCAAGCTGTTGGTCCTGCTCTTCGAGTCCTCCAACTTAATGTTGAGGGGCTGTTCTTTGCCAAACGCGTTCTTATTGGTCAATTAGCGATACAGCATCAGGCAGATGTTATCTGCCTACAAGAAACACATATAGCAGTCGATGAAGCTGCTTGATTCACCATCAGTGGATTCGATTTAATATGCTATAATCTCCATCCTAAACACAGCCGAGCCATCTACGCCAAATCGTGTCTTGCGGATGTTTAGCATACGGCCTCTTCGACCTTCTACAACTCCATTACTATTGGAACTATTCAGCTCCTCAACGTATATAACCTTTCCAGTGCCTCGTGGGATAATGAGGTCCTGCCTAGCCCGAATCACCCAGCCGTTTACGTTGGAGACTTTAATAGTCATCACCAAGACTGGGGATATTCCTCCACTCGTGATGATGGCTCTATCTTAGCTGACTGGGCTTCAGCGAATTACCTCTCCCTATTATATGATCCCAAACAGCCAGGCTCTTTTCACAGTGCTAGATGGAATAAAGACTCGTCACCCGACCTGTGCTGGAATAACACAGTCAACGGCCAAGCCTTTCCCGCTATGAGACAAGTTCTCAAGATCTTCCCGCACAGTCATCACCGCCCAGCTATCATCCACATTCGTCTCCAGCTCCCACTGATTCTGTGCTCGGAGAAACTAAGATGGAACTTTCTGAAAGCAAACTGGCATCTGTTCAGTGATCTTACCAACAAATCTATTCCTGCAATTCCAATGAACTCTATCCCCTCTGAAGATTCCTACAGGCGCTTCCGCCAAGCCATCTTCAAAGCAGCTTCCCAAGCCAATCCTCATGGGAGACGTGCTAACTATATGCCTTGTCTTGATGCTGAATGTGAGCAACTACTAAAGCAGTATGATGAGTCGGACGACCCAGATGTGGCTGACCATCTCATTGCTTCCCTGGATGCAGCACGCCAAGCCCGCTGGCAACAACTCACTGAAAGTCTGAACTTTACCCACTCAAGTAGGAAGGCCTGGAAGCTTCTTCGCAGACTGGGTGCCGGTAGCCAACCCCCTCCCATCTCCCATCCTCCCGTATCTCCAAACTCAGTGGCCAGTCACCTAACTCAAGTTGGACGTGCTAAGATCGACCCAGTCTGGAAAAGAGAAATTTCCCATGAGTGGTCATTCCACTTCCAGTTATCTTGTACATCTCCAAAACTCTCTCCCTTTACACTGTCTGAACTGGAAGATGCTTTGAAGAGGGTTAAACCGGGAACAGCTGCTGGCTATGCTAAAATCACCCCAGAACTCATTCTTAACCTGAGTCCCGTGGCAAAGAAGTGGCTGGCTTCATTCCTGTCCCACATCTTGGAATCTGAGTCTATGCCCAAAGTTTGGCTTCGTGTGAAGATTATAGCGGTTTTCAAAGCAAAGAAAAACCCAACACTGGCTGCCATCTATAGACCAATTTCTCTCCTCTCCATGTGTTACAAACTCCTTTAGAGGCTGCTTCTGTCACATATTTCTCCTCTTACAGAGAAATTCCTATCACCCACCCAAGCTGGTTTCCGTCCAGAAAGATCTACCTGCGAACAAGCCCTGGCCCTCTCAACTTACATTGAAAATGGATTCCAGAAGAATTTAAAGATGGGTGCTGTCTTTGTTGATCTCACAGCAGCCTATGACACGGTCTGGCACCGTGGTCTCCTAGTCAAGATCTCAAGATGCCTGCCTCCATGGGTGGCCAACACTATATCGTTTCTTCTCCAAAACAGAAGATTCTGGGTGCATCTGGGTGACAAGTCTAGCAGATGGAGACTTGTCTCAAGTGGCCTCCCCCAGGGCTCTGTTCTGGCTCCTACACTATTTAATATTTACATCAATGACCTCCCAGAAACTTCTTCAAGGAAGTTCATCTACGCCGATGACATCTGCTGTGCAACTCAGGCATCCAAGTTCGACATCCTTGAGGAAACACTCAAGAAAGACATGTCTCTGACATCTGATTACTGTAAAAAATGGCGACTAATCCCTAGCACTGCAAAAACGGTATCATCTGTTTTCCATCTACACCATGCCTCAGCCTCGTGTGAGCTTAATGTGCAGCTTGGTGATACGAGAATCTGGCACGAAGCCCATCCAGTCTATCTTGGCGTTACTCTTGATCGCACCCTGTCATTTCACGAACATCTCATAAAAGCTGCAGCAAAGGTAAGTGCAAGGAATAACATCATTGCAAGACTGGCCAGCTCCTCATGGGGTGCGAGCGCTTCCACACTACGGTCATCATCTCTGGCATTATGCTATTCCACTGCAGAATACTGTGCCCCAGTATGGTTCCATAGCCCTCATGTCCACTTGGTCGATTCCAAATTATATTCCTCCATGAGGATAATTTCTGGAACCATCCATTCCATCCACCCCGGTTCCATGGCTGCCAGTTCTTAGCAACATCGCCCCGCCAGATATTCCTTGGGATGCGGCATCATCTAAGTTCATTTCCCGTGTCTACGCTCAACCGGACCTGCCAATATACTCGGATATCTTCGCCCACCCTGTCCAACGCTTGACGTCTCATCACCCAATCTGGTCCCCCATGCCTACACTGAACTTCTCTGTTCCAGACTCTTGGAAACAGAGTTGGCAGTCAGCTGAGGTCAAGAACAAACACTTCATCACAGACCCCTGCAAGTGTAAACCGGCTTTGACCTAGAACGTTATGATTGGGCCCTCCTCAATCGCTATCGAACAGGCCATGGCCGGTGCGCCACTATGTTCCATCGCTGGGGAGCCAGAGATGACCTGAACTGTCCCTGTGGCTACAGACAGACTATGACCCACATAGTCAACGACTGCCACCTCTCCAGATTCAAAGGAGGTCTCGAAACTTTACATCAGGCTCAACCTGATGCTGTTGACTGGCTACGGAAGAAGGGCAAATGCTAGAAGAAGAAGAACAGAACCCTCAGCTGTGGCATCCATAGCCCTCCAAAGAACTCATAGAACTCAGGAAGGAAGTGAAGGAGGATGGGATTCATGCCCCATAGACCAAGTCCATTGTACGAGGCTTTTTAGAACACCTTAATACCCCACAAGTTTGGAGGGATGTAGCTCTTGCTGTGCTCCCAGACCCCCTCTACCTGCAATGGGAGGCATGTTTTCATGATGAATGCTCAAAGCAATCCCAGAAAAATAATCAGAAACACCTAGAATGGAATTTTGATCCACTGTTTGGAGTGGGAGAGTTTGAAACTAGAATTCAGAAGCCAAGTTTCCAGTCGATTATTTTGAACAGGATTATTTTGTTATCTGTGCAACACAAGCATGGGAGAGGTTAACCCCATCCACAGGAGAGGTCTCAGTCCCCATTAACTCCCTTCACCAAGAAACCAATGAATCCTTAGCTAACTTCATTATCAGGGTGTGGTCAACCTTAGAGAGAAAGATTTATAATCCTGAAGTCCGCTCTCTCCTCCTGTATTCTATTGTCTGGGATCGCATGATTCCAGAATTCCATCAGGCATGCCTCAGTCTTAAACACCAACACACAGACAATTGGATTTTAGTGACACAGGAACTTAAACCAGGCTTTTATGTGGCACCCATTATGAAACAAGCTTATGCAGTTACCCCACATAATCAAAACAAGGCTTACTTTCAGTACGGTCACCAAGGGCATTGGCGTAACCAATGTCCAAATAAGCTTTGACCACACTTCCAGTTAGGGCAACCACGACTCCAGGCAGGACAACCACGCCTCCAGTCAGGGCAACCCTTCCTCCATACAGGGAGCCAGAGGCCACAAACACCTTGTCCTAGATGTCAGAAAGGGTCTCATTGGAAGAGAGATTGTTGGTCCAAGTTTCATAAATATGGCATGCACCTGAATAGTACAGATTCAGGGCCTGAGATTTTGTGGACCACTCCTGTCTTAGGAGATCACTCTACTGTGACAGTAAGGATTGGCAATATTCCGTTTAAATGTTTGATTGACACGGGGGAAGAAAAGACTATTTTAAGGCAAGCAGAGGTTCCCTAGAATTGGGAACTCCTCCCAAGACCCTGTTTACATTGAGTTTGAGGGTTGACCCAAGCCTTTCTCACACGAGATTCGCTTATGTGGGAAGACCCTGAAGGAACTACTGGACACTTCTGCCCTTTGGTAGCTGATATTAGCACTAACCTACTGGGCAGGGATCTTCTGGAATGTCTTGATGTTAGGATATCCACAGATGTCTCTGCAGAGAGTAACACCCACTCCTGCAAGACTAGATCTAATCACCACCCCAATACTAACTGCCACTGTTCGTCACCAAACTCCCTGCTTAGACTGACTTTCTAATGAGCCTGTCTGGGTGGAACAGTGGCCTTTGTCTAGGGATAAGCTAGAAATTTTAAAAGAGCTCGTCCGAGAGCAGTTGTCCTTGGGACACATTCATCATTCTCGAAGCCCATGGAATACTCCTGTCTTTGTGATTAAAAAGCACATGGGAAAATGGCACCTCCCCCAAGATCTCCGTGTGGTAAATAAAACCGTCTAGGTCAGGGGCTCCCCCTAAGGGGATTTGCCTCTTGCTTCTGCAATTCCCATGGGAATTCCAATCATAGCTATTGATATACAAGATTGTTTTTTCTCTATTCCCTTGCATCCACAAGACTGTAAGTGTTTTGTCTTCTCTGTTCCTTCTATTAATAATGTCAGCCCTGACGATAGATTTGAATGTGTGGTACTATCCCAGGGCATGGCCAATAGTCCTACAATTTGTTAAGAGGCTATTAAATCTGCCCTTTTCCCATATATTCATAAGGGCCTTAATGTTTTCCACTACATGGATAACATCCTAATATGGGGAGAATTAGAAACAGATCTCTGTGCCCTACGTGATTTTCTCATTACTGCCTTAAAGAAAAGCGGCCTTAATGTAGCTCCTGAGAAGATACAGCTAATTCCTCCAATATCTTTCTTAGGTTCAGAGATTTCTCTAATGCAGATTTGTCCCTTAAAACCTAGTGTTACTTTTCCTTCTAAACTTACTCTTGCTTCTTTACAAAGTTTTCTTGGAAATTTTAATTGACTTAGGCAGTATCTTTATCTGCCTACTAGCTGCCTCTAACCACTGTCTGACCTGTTTAAAGGAAACTACCATCCCTCCTCAAAAAGTATGTTAACTCCTGAGGCCTCCTTGGCACTGGAAAGGGTTTACCAGGCCCTCCAGGACATGCACCTTGTTTGATTCTCCCCCTCCTCTCCGGTAAACCTTCTAATATTTAACTCCACCCCCACAGTAGTGGGGGCACTACTACTGGGGTAGTAGTGGGGGCAGAACCATGGGGTTCTCGAGTGGCTTCACACACCAGTAGGCAGAGCTCCAAGACTCCTCACTGAGATAGACACATTAGCATTCATGGTTCGCCAAGGAAGAAACAGGTCTGTGCATGTCAGTCAAAGTTCAAGGCACCAGTATGCTGGGCTAGCTTCGTGGCAGGAGACAGATGACCAGGGACACATAGCTGAGCGGAGAAGCAGTATTTCTTTATTCACGAGCAAATGTTTCAAAAAACTAATCTAATCACAACCCAATTCTGTCTTGCCTCTCTCTCCTCTGGCAGAAGAGTCAGGAAGCAAGGAAGTATGTAGGATAGGGGGTGGGGAGAAGGAAGAAGCACGAAAAGGCAAGGACTAAACCAAAATCTCCCGGAGACAGGGGGAGTGAGACCAAACCAATGTAACAGAATGACCATGTAAATAGACTACAACAGAAGGGATCCCAGAAGCAGAACTAGAAGCATACCAACAATTCACCCTTTTCTTTTTAACTAATTGAACATAGTATAAGGAGTGTGGGGGAACAGAAACCTATATAGTACAGGCATTTTCAAAAACAAACAACTAAAAAACTGGCACAAACATGGAAGAACAAGTAAGCCAGCAACAAGAACCAGTGTGATGCCAAGGGAAGGCCTGAGGGGGGCATTTATTGCCTCTGTGGGCAAGGCTTATTAGCTAAGGGACATTTCCTGCCTCTGTGGGCTTCTCTTGCCTCTGGGGCTATTCTTGCCTTGACGGGTATTTCCTGCCTCTGTGGTAATTACCTAGCAAGTGGGGGGGGTATATCCTATAGAGTCCCAAGGCAGCTGGCTGCAGTCAGTCTTTGAGAAACCCAGCAGAGTAAAGGGAAGCTGCTATAAAGTTGTGAACCAGTAAGTCCGATAGAAGTGCCAGTTCAAAGCAGATGTCCATGAAAGAATTGCCAGGGGGTGAAATGTTGCATGAGGAAGGTCCGCTTCTGGAATTCAGCTTTTCTGTAGAGAACTTGACAGTTGCAATTCACTTACTTGTGAAACAAAACTTGTAGCACGTTAGAAGTTTACAACAATTAATAACTCCATTATTATTGGAAGTCCTTTTTAGTATGATTTTAAGGTAGCTTAAAAAGTTTAAACAATAAAATGTGGACTTTTAACCATGGTTAAAAGTCTCAGGCATGAGAATCATTAGCATAACCATTGTGCAATCTATCTTATGCCTGGGCTGGTTCTACCTCTAAATGAGAAGGTATTTGAGAGCTTTACATATCAATAACGCCTATTTTACCTTTTGTTACACCCATACAAGATGGAGACACACCCTGGGTGTGTGCAGGATTTTCTGACCAATTTTAGTTAAAATATATTGATTTTTAACTAATTTTTACCTCAGACTTTAAATGTAAGTTAATTTTACCTTTAGGAGAATTATGTTGAAAACTTTTTCATTTAACTTTGTTTGGTAAGAATGTAGCCTTAAAGTCACATTTCTAACCTTAAAGTTCATGTTTACTAAACTTTAAACACACACATAAACATGGTCTTCAATACACAAGGAGAAAAACTTTTGTTACGAAGACATGTCATTTTAAACACAAATTTAGATCTGTACTGTCTTAGTTGTTCGGGAGGTCTGTTGTCCAGTGGTGGCCTCTTGCCCAGCATCACCTCCAAGAATTGCAGGGGTGTGATCACTGCATGGATGTCTGTGTATTCTAGCTCCTCTGCCTTCAGAGCTAAGCTGGGGATCTCGGCCAGGGGGCCCAGTCCCTGCAGGGAGCCCATGATCTCTGGGTGGTCTGAGATCTGCCCAGACTTCATAGCAGGAGGGCGGGTGGGATGGCTGTGCAGAAGGCATGGGCCAAGGCTCCCCAGGGTGGGGGCCAGGATGGGCTGCAGCTTGGCCCGCCATGCCCGCCACCCTGATCCCGGCAGCCAAGCAGCACAGAGGGAGCCTGTTCCTGGAGCCCCGCATCACAAGGCAGCAAGCAGGCTCCAGAGGGCCAGTGGTGGGCAGAAACCAGAGTGTGAAGAGCAAAGTGTTCCAGAAACAGAGAAACTGTCTCATGAAGAAAGGGCAGAGGCCTTTGGAAACCTCTTCATAAGTAGAAAAGCAGCCTGTAGTGGATAGGTAGCCAAACATCTTCACTTATCTGGGGGATGGTCAGGTTAGGCCCCACGTTGGGCGGCATATGTCAGTCAAAGTTCAGGGCACCAGTATGCCAGGCTAGCTTCGTGAAGGGAGCAGACGACCAGGGACACATGGCTGAGCGGAGAAGCAATATTTCTTTATTCATGAGCAAACGTTTCAAAAAACTAATCTAAACTAATCACTACCCAATTCTGTCTTGCTTCTCTCTCCTCTGGCAGAAGAGTCAGGAACCAAGGAAGTATGTAGGATAGGGGGTGGGGAGAAGGAAGAAGCACGAAAAGGTAAGGACTAAACCAAAATCTCCCAGAGGCAGGGGGAGTGAGACCAAACCAATGTAACAGAATGACCATGTAAATAGACCACAACAGAAGGGATCCCAGAAGCAGAACTAGAAGCATACCCATATGTGCAGGTCTTAGGGAAAGAACCAGATTTAATTATTCCTTTTTCTCTCACAGATAGAGTGGCTTATACACCATAATTCCTGTTTTGCCATAAGCTTCGTGGGGATTCCAGGACAAATAGCCATTTTCCTTCTAACAAATTGATAGCTTCATTGCCTCTTTTGCCTCTACTTATACCTAAACTTTTCTCTAGAGATCCCATCCCCTCTGCACCCACCTACAGTCTTCACTGATGGTGGAATAAAGGGAGCTGCTGATCTTATATATTACCCAGACAAACAAACCCCTAAACCTCTCTTTAATGAGCTTCCTCATAATTCCCCTCAGTACAAAGAACTTTATGCTGTTTTCCTTGCATTAAAAGCTGTACCAGAAACCTTCAACCTTTTTTTCTGACATTGTGTATGCTGTTAACTTACTTCCATGGCTTGCTCGTTCTTATGTGAAAATTGATGACAACCCACTTTCCCATCTCCTGATTCAAATTGCCTCTATGCTCTGATCTTGAACTCAACCACTGTATGTTCAATTCCTTTGTTCCCACAGCCCTCTCCCAGCTTTCCTGTCCAAAGGGAATGCTGCAGCTTACCACCTTGCCTCCACAGGAACTCTCCTAGTCTCTGTCTCTGATCCTGATGACTTTCATTCCCTAACCTATGTTAATCTTAATGGCTTTCAAGCTCGATTTCCTGATGTTCCTTTGGCAAAGTTAAAACATATCCTTGCTACATGTTCTTCCTGTGCAAGTTCCATAAAAACACCTGCTATTCAAACTCTTGGTGTTAACCCCTGAGGCTTAAAAGCCAATGCTCTTTGGTAAATTGATGTCACCCATATACCAAACTTTGGCAAACAAAAATATGTTTGTCTCAATTGATAACTTTTCTAAATTTATGTGGGTGACAGCTCAGATGGGAGAAAGCTCGAAAAAGCTTATAAGCTATATGCTCTCCTGTTTTGCTGTAATGGGGTTATCTCTTCAACTGAAAACTGATAATTGTCCTACGTTTACCATCAAACATATAAAGATTTTTGTTCCCTCTGGAACTTTACTCATACCACAGGTATTCCCTATAATCCACAGGGACAAGGCATTGTCGAGAGGGCCCATCAAACCCTTAAGGCTCAATTAAACAAAGATAAAGGAGGAATGTACCCCCTAGTATCCAGCTAGCAAAAGCCTTAACTACATTAAATCTCTTTAATATTTACAATAACTCAGACCTACCTCATATTATTCTTCACTGGCAAACACCATCTACCTTCCCAGTTATTAAGGTCAAATGGAAAGACCCACTTGATAAAGTTTGGAAAGAGCCTGACCCCCTATTGACCATGGGGAAGTGTTTCACATGCATTTTTCCACAAAATTACTCCAAACCTGTCTGGGTTCCTGCCCACCATGTCCGACAATACCCTCATGATGGCGCTGCTATCCCTGAAGAACAATAAATACTACAAGAGGACTAGATGCAGGATGCATCCCAGGATCCATAATACGACATGGTGGAATCTGGAAAATCTGGCTCACAGAGCCCTCTCTCCTACCCCTTCTCCGGATGTCTTATGTTATGACTGGCCAGTTGTGTTTTGTGAGTGAGTGTGTTGAATGACAAAAAATTTTTTGTATGACCCATCTGCTCAGAGTACTCTAAAACTTAATTGATTTTATATAAAAATGCTGGACGCAGCCAAGATTTCTGGAGATGTCCAGAAACATTCCAAAAATTTTTTTCTCTCTTTTAATTTTTTATATATAAGTCTTGCTATATATGTAAAGCGCTTAATCTTAAACTGTGTAAGTAAAGACAGAGGTAAATTTGTTTTTAAAAAGATATGTTTTCATACAAAAGTTTATCTTCTGTGTGTTATAACTGTTTTTTGCTATGTTTCACATTTGGTAAACACTAACTTAATGGTTAAAAGTGTAACCTTGAAGCCACATTATTACCAGACAAGGTAAACTTAATTTGCTAAAAGTAACTAACTATTTAGGTAAATTCTAAATATTTAACGTGACAATACATCCCCCAAACTAAAATACAAATTCTCTATACAGGGCGCTTTTGGAGGGCCCCCAAAAGTGCCCTGGAAGCTATCTTGTGGAAATTAATCCAGAACAGATCTGGCATCAATCTGACACTGTAAATGTTAAAACCATTGTCACTAACATATGTTAACTCTAAGTAACCTGTGTCAGTTTATACTCCAAAGTAAAATGGTTAAAAAATCATTATATATATTTTAACTAAAATTGGTCTAAAGATCCTGCTGTAGAGTCTGCTACAAGAAGTCACATTAGATGATCTTTAAACAAAATCATAAAGATACTTAAACCAATTATAATCATTGAGCTATCAATTATAGTAAACCTCTAACTTGTTACAAGTTTTTTTTCACTAATAAATGATTACAGCTATAAAGCATTCACATGAAGAATCATCTGTTCATATGGCAAGGTATTAAACTATAAAAAGTTCCTCCATATACAACTTATGTGAATTAACATTCACATATTCTTCTACACTTAACTCGTCTTGCCACTATAGGCCTGCCTTTGTCAGCCAACAATTTAAAGATATTTCCCTTTATAACTTCACGCATGCCACAGACATCCCTTACTACCCTCAAAGTCAAATGGTTGTTGAAAAGGCCCGTCAAATGCCTAGGCTCAGTTAAGTAAAGGGAGAAATAGGGAAGATACATCCCCTAATACTCAGTTGGCTAAGGTACCAAACCTCTTCTTCTATAAAAAATTCAAATCAGATGCCCTGCTAACCACGAGAAGCAGATTGTTTGTGTTTCTTTCACAGGAATCCCAGGAAAAACCATCTGGACCCCTGCACACTCTGACATCACCCACTAGACGGCATGACTACAGTGGCACACCCCTTAAAACCCTAGATGTCACCTTCTTCTTCTTCTAGCGTTTGCCCTTCTTCCGTACCCAGTCAACAGCATCATGTTGCTGCTTGTTGCTGGCTTTGAAAGTGACTGGGATCCATGTTGATTCAGTCAGCTAGGAAGGATCGTCAGTTTCCCCAATGAATGGGTACTCACAGGATGCACCACGGGAAGGTCAATCCAATGCATCCCAAGATGTCACCTGATGCTATCTAAAGAACCTGACTCACAGACTCCAAGGACAGAACTTTCTTACTGCTGTCTGCCCTTCCTGCTTCTGCTTTGTCTGTCACGTTTTGGCGGTTCCAGCTCACTCTCTACAGAAAAGCGGAATTCCAGCGGCTGACCTTCCTCATGAAGCATTTCATCCCCTGCCACTTCTCCCCCTAGTTGCCACTTTGGACTGACACTTCTATTGGACTTGCTGGTTTACCCTTTGGACACTTTACACAATTTTACAGCAGCTTCCTTCCCTTCATGCTGCTGGCTTTTCAAAGACTGACCCTGGGTAGTTCATAGGCTTTGCAGACTGTTTCCTTGAGGACAGGTCCTGCCCTTTGAGGCAGGAAATGCCCCCTCATTATGAACTCTTTCCCTCCCCCAGAGACAGGGAACATTCCTTTGTGCACCAAGCCTTCCCTTGACATCACACTGGCTCTTACTGCTCCCCTACTTGTCCCTTCCTGTTTTGTTATATCATTCAGGTTTATGCCCAAAAGGTTTCTGCTCACCCCTACACTACTATTCCTCTGTCACAGATGGAGTCTTTTACAGACATTGACCCATCCTAATGCGATGACTAGATAGAAATTCAGGGATAGATGTAGAAATATTGTGAGGAGATGGTGGAGCCTGGAAGAACTTAACCTATGAGATGAATCCCTCCAGGTAAATCTCTCTCTCTCTACAGAGGGGTTGAGCACAGGGGACACATAAATCTCACAAGGTTGGCAGCCATGTAAGTCTTACCTCCCCCACAAAAACATCCTACATCTTCCCACCTGAGCATGGCATTCCTTAAAAACATTTTTGGGACATTCTTGGAGCACCTGTTGGCCACCATGTTGTGCCCTCAGGGCATTGTCAATTCCCTGCAATAGTTGGAGTGCTTTGATTACTCCTCCCCCTTCCCATTCCTGCGAGAGCTATTCCCATAAAAGCCCTTCTTATTCTGCCCCTCACTCTCTTGCTAGCCTTTCACTTCAGTGATTAGACACAGGGAAGGTTGCTGCACGAGGCGGCCATTTTTGCTACCTCCACGTGGCCCAAACTGCTGCTTTCTCACCCAACTCTGAGGTGCCAGCGCAAATAAAGGATTGTGTTCCCTTTCTGCTCCAAACCTCCTTTTTCTGTGTCCCACCACCACCACAAGCGACACTCAGCCAGCAGTCCTATGTCCTCTTTTACCTGCACAAGACAGAGCTACCTCAGCAACAGTAGCAGCAGCAGCAGGAGTCCTGGGCTTCCTGCCACCCTGCACCTGATCCAGCCCTCCCTGTCCTGCCCAGTGCACAGCCTAGCCTGCAGTCCAGCTCTGATGAGCCCCAGAGAGACCAGCATCTTCCCAGGCTGCATCTGTCCCCACAGGAGCCATGCCAGCCAACGCCACCAGCACAGATGACTTTGGACCAGTGGAGAGCTCTTCAAGAACACAAGCGGCCCACAACCCACTTGCAGCTCAGGACAACCCCAGGTGATCTGCCAGCCCAGGCCTTGCTCATACACCCCTCCATAGGAGGCAAGGCCCGGGCCAGGCAAGACAGCCCTTCCTCACAGGAGAATGGTGCCCTCACCACTGAACCCACCAACACTGTCTCTGCTGCCACCGCTGCTCCAGCCACTACCAGGGCCAACAAGAGGAGGAACAAGAAGGCCCCAAGAAGATGCTGCTCACCTTGCCCAAACCTCAGCCCTGCTATGCCTATAGGTGCTGACAACAAGGTGCTTGCTCACCCCTTCTCCAGGACCACAGAGCCCAAGGACCAAAGATTCAGTTGCAGCCTCCAGCCTGACACCCCACAAGCCCTCCTGTCTACACCCCAGTCTTTTCTTGCAGCCTCCCTTGCCCACAACAGAGCACACTCTGAACTCCTCTGCATTTGCACTTTTCTGCACTTCCCTGGAAGAAGGACAGGCTCCTGGCTGTGCCAGGAGATGGGGCTGGGAGGCTCAGCCCAATTAAAACACAGCCCTGCCAACCAGCGTGTTCCCCTTGTGTCCCTGAGGACAAGACTCAGAACCACACCCAGACCCAGAACCGCAACCAGACCCAGACACAGATGGGAGTGGCTGCTGCTCAGGGAAATCTGTCTTCACAACTCATCTCTCATGCCCTGGAAACCCTTCCCTTGGCAGGGGTCACCTCAGTCAATCGCTCCCTCCTCAATGGTCACAGCCACTTGCTCTGGACTATGCAGACTGAATGGACAGCCCTGTGCTAGAATCTTTGCTAAGGTTTCATGCTAGGAAGGAAGGAGCCTTGACTCTTCCAGACAGCTTGCCCGCCTGTATTGTGTGAGAGCTGAAATGGATTGTAGTCATTCCTCTCTGCAATAAAGTGCTTCAAACATCAGAAAGTGTCTCCAACTCTTCTTTTTGCTGCAGATGGTGTTTGATTTCAGTCTTGCTTGGTCTTGAAGTTAGAGAGATAGTGAACGAATGTGAGTTGGCACCCACCTGATGGAGTGCAAGATACCGACATCAGCACTGCTCCTTGCTTGGGAAGCTTCATTCTTGCTCGGCTGTTTGCGCAAGGGTCCTCAATCTCTTTCATCTTGAAGGGTCCCTCCCTCACTCCTTTGCAATCCACTCAGCAGACTTGCCTCCATTGACTGTGTCAAAGGAAGGCATGGAAGCATTCCCGGTTGTCTCTTTGCACAACTGTTTGGGGTTGACCTCAGCCCCTCAGGTGACGCCTATAGACTGAGAATCCCTTGAGATACAATAGTCTGTCTTTATTTTTTTTTCTGTTTAATTTCTTTATTGGGGAATGTTTCATAATTGACAGTAAATACAATAGTCTGTACATGTATAACATTTCTCATTTTTCTTTTTTTTTTTCTCCAAAGCTTTCCCTTTTTTTTTTTTTTTTCCTTTTTGGGGAATTAATGTTTTACATTCAACAGTAAATACAATAGTTTGTACGTGCATAACATTCCCCAGTTTCTCCTTTAACAATACAACCCCCACTATGTCATCTATCATTCTTCATGGACCTGTATTCTCCCCACCCACCCACCCCAGAGTCTTTTACTTTGGTGCAATATGCCAATTCCATTTCAGGTTCTACTTGTGTTTTCTTTTCTGATCTTGTTTTTCAACTTCTGCCTGAGAGTGAGATCATCCCATATTCATCCTTTTGTTTCTGACTTATTTCACTCAACATGATTTTTTCAAGGTCCATCCAAAATCGGCTGAAAACGGTGAAGTCACCATTTTTTACAGTTGAGTAGTAGTCTATTGTGTATATATACCACAACTTGCTCAGCCACTCATCTGTTGTTGGACACCTGGGTTGCTTCCAGGTTTTTGCTATTACAAATTGTGCTGCCAAGAACATATGTGTACACAGATCTTTTTGGATGGATGTTTTGGGTTCCTTAGGATATATCCCCAGGAGAGGAATTGCAGGGTCATAGGGTAGGTTCATTTCTAGTCTTCTGAGAGTTCTCCAGACTGTTATCCACAGAGGTTGGACTAATTTACATTCCCACCAGCAGTGCAGGAGGGTTCCTTTGATCCCACACCCTCTCCAGCATTTGCTGCTGTTACCTTTTCTGATGTATGACATTCTCACAGGAGTGAAGATCTTGCCAGGGCTTTGTCAGGGACTCCTATCCCCTGAGGGCTATTGGTGCCTGCCTATGGGAGCTGATCAGAGGTAGAAGTCCATGTTTTATCTTAATCAATTACTCTGGATTAAGGGATCAAACAGGGTGGAGGGTAGATTGCACAGTGGTTATGCAAACTGACTCTCTAGCCTGAGCCTTCAAAGCCCCAGGCCCCATCTCCCACACTACCAAACAGCATGTTTTCACTCTGTTTCTCAGCTCTTTGTGACTAGGTAGGAATGCAAGACTTCATCGAGTTTAATCTCCCAATGATCTTAGCTATTCTTTTTCTTACAATTTGTTTTTTATTTAATAAAGGATAAATTAACAAAACCATAGGGTAGGAGGGGTACAACTCCACACAATTCCCACCACCCAATCACCATATCCCACCCCCTCCCCTGATAGCTTCCCCACTCTCTATCCCTTTGGGAGTATGGGCCCAGGATCATTGTGGATTGTAGAAGGTGGAAGGTCTGGCTTCTGTAATTGCTTCCCCGCTGAACATGGGCATTGACTGGTCAGTCCATACTCCTAGTCTGCCTCTCTCTTGCCCTAGTAGGGTGGGTCTCTGGGGAAGTGGAGCTTCAGGACACATTGGTGGGGTCTTCAGTCCAGGGAAGCCAGCCGGCATCCTGATGACATCTGGAACCTGGTGACTGAAAAGAGAGTTAACATACAAACCAAACAAATTGTTGAGCAATCATGGACCCAAAGCTTGGAATAGTGGAGAGGAAGTGTTAGGGAGATACTCACTGCAAATTCTAGTGTATATTTTGCAGTAGTTTATGGATACATGTGAACATATGCTCTCTCACACAGAAACTGGTGCATATCTAGGTTTGGGGACTTTGTTAGAAAGTGAACCACCTGGGATGGAATTAGAGAATACTATGAAAGGAAAGGTCTCACCCTAGTAATGAAGCTGAAGGGTTGTCATTCCACACGTGAAGTCTGAAATGAAGCATGTTGAGGTGGCAATCATTGCATTGATTAGGCTGTGATCGGCAGATGCAATATTATTTGATATGGATTGGGAGAGGCATACGGGAAAGTGGGCCCTATCCAACAGGACTGGGGGAAGTAGAGGTTCTATAGTGGAGATGTGAGGTTCCTGCTGTCCTTGGGTTAAAAAAGACAATCGATAGTTAATGTTATCATCACATTATTTGGTAATTGGATTAACTTTGAAAAGTCCTTTTGTTTGGGTTTGCTGTACAGTATCCAGTATCTTGTATATAGCTGTGCTATTGGTTGCTTCTGATCTACTTGGTCTAGGCTTTTGAGAGAGTCTGCATATCAAATACACAGCCTATATATTAAAAGATTCAGTCTGTGTGTTTTCACTCTGTTTCTCAGCTCCTTGTGACTAGGTAGGAATGCAAGACTTCATCGAGTTTAATCTCCCAATGATCTTAGCTATTCTTCTTTTTCTTACAATTAAAAAAAAACTTTATTGGGGAATTAATGTTTTACATTCAATGGTAAATACAATAGTTGTACATGCATAACATTTCTCAGTTTTCCATATAACAATACAACCCCAACAAGATTCTGTCATCCTTCTTGGACTTGTATTCCTCGCACCCCCCCCCCCCGAGTCTTTTACTTTGGTACAATACACCAATTCCAATTCAGGTTCTACTTGTGTTTTCTCTTTTGATCTTATTTTTCAACTTCTGCCTGAGAGTGAGATCATCACATATTCATCCTTCTGTTTCTGACTTATTTTCTTATTTCACTTAACATGAATTTCTCAGGGTCCATCCAAGTTCCGCTGAAAACGGTGAAGTCACCATTTTTTATAGCTGAGTATTATTCCATTGTGTATATATACCACAACTTGCTCAGCCACTCATCTGTTGTTGGACACCTGGGTTGCTTACAGGTTTTGGCTATTACAAATTGTGCTGCTAAAGAATGTATGTGTACACAGATCTTTTTGGATGGGTATGTTGAGTTCCTTAGAATATATCCCCAGGAGAGGAATTGCAGGGTCATAGGGTAGGTCCATTTCTAGCATTCTGAGACTTCTCCAGAGTGTTTTCCACAGAGGTTGGACCAATTTACATACCCACCAGCAGTGCAGGAGGGTTCCTTTGACCCCAAAACCTCTCCAGCAATTGCTGCTACTACCTTTTCTGATGTATGCCATTCTCACAGGAGTGAAGTGCTATCTCATGGTTGTCTTTATTTGCATTTCTCTGACAATCAAAGACTTGGAGCATTTTTTTCATGTGTTTCTTGGCTTTTGGGATCTCTTCTGTGCTGAATATTCTGTCCATATTCTCCCCCCATTTTTGGATAGCATTATTTGTTTTCTTGTTGTCGAGTTTGGCAAGGTCTTTATTCTGGTTATTAGCCTCTTGTCTGATACATAAAGATTTATATAAATCTGTAAGGATTTTCTCCCATTCTGTGAGGGGTCTCTTTGGATAGTGGGTTTTTTTTTTTTGTGAGAAGCTTGTTAATTTTATTTAGTCCCAAAGGTTTATGCTTGTCTTGGTCTTCTTTGTAATTGGATTTGTTTCATTGAAGATGTCTTAAAAATTTATGTGAAAAAGAGTTCTGCCAATATTTTCCTCTAAATATTCTATAGTTTCTGGTCTAACATCCAAGTCCTTGATCCACTTGGAATTTACTTTTGTATTTGGTGAAATATAGTGGTTCAGTTTCATTCTTCTGCATGTTTCAACCCATTTTTTCTAACACCATTTGTTGCAGAGACTCTATTTTCCCCATTTAATAGTCTGGGCACCTTTGCCAAAGATTATATGTCCATACATTTGGGGACTTATTCTGGGCTCTCAATTCTATTCCACTGGTCAGTGTGTCTATTAATGTTCTAGTACCAAGGAGTTTTGATGATAATGGTTCTATAATACAATTTAAGATATGGGAATGTGATGCCTCTAGTTCTGCTCTTTCTTCTCAAGATTGTTTTGGCAATTCTAGGTCTTTTCTGGTTCCAGATAAACATTTGTAGCATTTGCTCTATTCTCCTAAAAATGTGTTTTGGAATCTTTATGGCTCTGGGTACTATATTCATTTTGATTATGTTAATTCTTCCAACCCGTGAACATGAAATATCTTTCCACTTCTTTGTGTCTTTATCAATTTCCTTGAGCAGTGACTCATAATTTTCAGTATACAAGTCATTCACTTCTTTCGTTAGGTTTACTCGTAGATATTTTATTGTTTTTGTAGCTATAGTGAAATGAATTGATTTCTGGATTTCAACTTCTTAGTGTTTGCATAGAGGAATGCCACTGACTTTTGAATGTTAATTTTGTAGCCTGACACCTTATTATATTTACTAATGGTTTCCAAAAGCTTCTTGCTGGATTCCTTAGGTTTTTCTATGTATACTATCATGTCATCTGCAAAATAGGGAGAGTTTGATTTCTTATCTTCCTATTTGTCTTTTTTTTTTTAAATATGGAATTTCTGTCCAATGTTGTTTTTTTTAAATTTTTTTATTTAAGAAAGGATTAATGAACAAAAACATAAGGTAGGAGGGGTACAACTCCACACAATTCCCACCACCCAATCTCCATAACCCACCCCCTCCCATGATAGCTTTCCCATTCTCTAACCCTCTGGGAGCATGGACCCAGGGTCATTGAGGGTTGCAGAAGGTAGAAGGTCTGGCTTCTGTAATTGCTTCCCTGCTGAACATGGGCGTTGACTGGTCGGTTGATACTCCCAGTCTGCCTCTCTCTTTCCCTAGTAGGGTGGGTCTCTGGGGAAGCTGAGCTCCAGGACACATTGGTGGGGTCTTCAATCCAGGGAAGCCTGGCCACCATCCTGGTGGCATCTGAAACCTGGTGATTGAAAAGAGAGTTAACATACAAAGCCAAACAATTTGTTGAGCAATCATGGATCCCAAGCTTGGAATAGTGGAGAGGAAGTGTTATGGAGGTACTCACTGCAAACTCTAGTGTACTTCTGCTTTCAGGTATATATTTTGCAGTAGTTTATGGATACGTGTGCACATAAGCTCTCTCTCACAGAAACTGGTGTATATATAGATTATGGGACTTTGTTAGAAAGTGAACTACCTGAGATGAAATTAGAGTGTACTATAAAAGGAAAGGTCTCACCTGAGTAATGAAGCTGAAGGGTTGTCATTCCACACGTGAAGTCTCTGGACACAGTCTGAGGTGAAGCATGTTGAGGTGGCAATCGTTGCGTTGGTTAGATTGTGATCAGCGGATGCAATATTATTTGGTTTGGATTGGGAGATGCATTCGGGAAAGTGGGCCCTATCCAAGGGTTCCAGGAATGGGGGAAGTAGAGGCTCTATAGTGGAGATGTGAGGTTCCTGCTGTCTTAGGGTTCAAAAAGACAATCGATAGTTAATTTTATCATCACATTATTTGGTAATTGGGTTAACTTTGAAAAGTCACTTTGTTATGGTTTGTTGTACAGTATCCAGTATCTTGTATATAGCTGTGCTATTGGATGCTTCTAATCTACTTGGTCTAGGCTTTTGAGAGAGTCCGCATATCAAATACACAGCCTATATATTAAAAAGATTCAGTTTGTGTTTTGAGAAACTTTGAGACATACAATTGATTTTCCCCTTCTCATATTAATTAACTACTGATTTATATGTCTACATTTGCTAGGAGTGTACATAAACATCATTCCCACTACCAAAGGACTGTGACCCGTCCCTCCCACCCACTCCCACCCCCCACTGGCCCAGGAAGCTGCATGTCTACCCCTCACCACTGGGTTTTTACTTTGGTGCCCTACTTACAATTTGGTCAGGTCCTGCTTTTAGTTTCCCTTTCAGATCTTCTTACTCAACTTCTCTTGATGAGTGGGATCATCCCATACTCATCTTTATCTTTCTGACTTAGTTCACTTAACATAATTCCTTCTAGCTCTGTCCAAGATGGGTCAGAGAAGGTGGGTTCATTGTTTTTGATAGCTGCATAGTATTCCATTGTGTATATATACCACAGCTTTCTCAGCCACTCATCTGTTGTTGGGCACCTGGGTTGCTTCCAGGTTTTAGCTATTATGAATTGTGCTACTATGAACATAGGAGTACACACCTCTTTTTGGTTGGGTGTTATGGAGTCCTTGGGGTATAACCCCAGGAGAGGAATTACTGGATCATATGGAAGGTCCATGTCTAGCCTTGTGAGAGTTTTCCAGACTGCTCTCCACAGAGGCTGTACCAATTTACATTCCCACCAGCAATGTAAAAGGGTTCCTCTGTTCCCACAACCTCTCCAGCATTTGTTGCTGCTGTCCTTTTTGATGTATGTCAGTCTTACAGGAGTGAGGTGGTATCTTAGTGTTGTCTTAATTTGCATTTCTCTGACAATCAGTGACCTAGAGCAGTTTTTCATATGTTTGTGAGCCTTTTGGATCTCCTCTGGAGTGAATGTTTTGTTCATATCCTCTGCCTACTTTTGGATGGGGTCATTTGCTTTTTTTGGTGCTAAGTTTGCTGAGCTCTTTATATGTTTTGGTGATTAGTTTCTTGTCTGATGTCTGGCATGTGAAGATCTTCTCCCATTCTGTGAGGGGTCTCTTTGTTTGTATGATAGTTTCTTTGGATGTGCAGAAGCTTTTCAATTTGATGTAGTCCCATTGGTTTGTTTCTGCTTTAGTCTTCCTTGCAATTGGGTTTGATTCATCAAAGATGTCCTTGAGGTGTATGTGGGAAAGTGTTTTACCAATGTTTACCTCTAAGTGTTTGATTGTTTCTGGTCTGACATCTAGGTCTTTGATCCATATGGAGTTGATTTTTGTTTCTGGTGAGATAAAGTGATTCAATTTCATTATTCTGCATGTTTCAACCCAGTTTTCCCAGCACCATTTATTGAAGAGAGCCTTCTTCTTCCATTTAATCCTTTGGGCCCCCTTATCAAAGATTAGATGTCCATAGGTGTGTGGATTTACTTCTGGGCTTTCAATTCTGTTCCACTGGTCTGTGTGCCTATATTTGTTCCAGTACCATGCTGTTGGATTGGAAGAACAAATATCATCAAAATGAATATTCTCCCCAGAGCCATATACAAATTTAATGCAATACCCATCAAAGTTCCACCAAGCTTCTTTAAGAGAATAGAAAAAAAACTACAATCATTTATCTGGAACATGAAAACACCTAGAATTGCCAAAACCATCTTAAGTAAAAGAATCAGAAATGGAGGCATCACACTCCCAGACCTTAAACTATATTATAAAGCCATCATCATCAAAACAGCATGGTACTGGAACAAAAATAGGCACACAGACCAGTGTAACAGAATTATCTTCCTATTTGTATCCCTTTAATTCCTTGCTCCTGCCTGATTGCTATGGCAAGAACTTCCAACACTATGTTGAATAATAATGGTGATAGTGGGCATCTTGTCTAGTACCTGATCTGAGGGGAAATGCTTCCAGTTTTTCACCATTGAGTATGATATTGGTTGTAGGTTTGCTATATGTAGACTCCACTATCTTGAGGAATTTTTCATCTATTCCCATTTTTTGTCGTGTGTTGATCATAAAGGGATGTTACATTTTGTCAAAGGTTTTCTCTGCATCTATTGATAAGACCATGTGGTTTTTGGTCTTGCTTTTGTTGATGTGGTGGATCATGTTGATTGATTTCCATATTAAACCAACCCTGCATATCTGGGATACACCCCACTTGGTCATGATGAACAATCTTTTTGATATACTGCTGTATCCAGTTGGCTAGAATTTTGTTCAGTATTTTAGCATCTATGTTTATCAGATATACTGGTCTGTAGTTTTCTTTTTTGGTTATTTCCATGTCTGCTTTTGGAATCAAAGTGATGTTGTCTTCATTGAAGCTGGCAGGGAATATTCCAGTGTGTTCAATCTTTTGGAAGATTTTTTTTTTAAAAAATATTTATTTTATTTATTTATTCCCGTTTGTTGCCCTTGTTGTTTTATTGTTGTAGTTGTTGTTGTTGTTGTTGGATAGGACAGAGAGAAATCGAGAGAGGAGGGGAAGACAGAGAGGAGGAGAGAAAGATAGACACCTGCACACCTGCTTCACCACCTGTGAAGCGACTCCCCTCAGGTGGGGAGCCGGGTTCAAACCGGGATCCTTATGCCAGTCCTTGTGCTTTGCGCCACCTGCGCTTAACCCGCTGAGCTACAGCCCTACTCTCAGAAGATTTTTAAAAGTAGGGGTGTTAGTTCTTCTTTGAAAGTTTTGTAGAATTCTTTTGTAAAACTATCTGGTCCAGGACTTTTATTTTTGGGAAGGTTTTTGATAACGGTTTCAATTTTATTATCTGTGATGGGCCTGTTCACATTATCTACTTCCTCTTTACTTAATTTTGGAAATTCATAGGTATCTAGGAAATCATCCATTTCTTCCAGGTTCTCTAGCTTGGTGGCATATAGTTGTTCGTAGAAGCCTCGCATGATATGTTGAATTTCTGCGGTGTCTGTTGTGATATCTCCTCTTTCATTTAGTATTCGATTTATTTGGTTCTTCTTCCTTTTTTATTTTGTGAGTCTGGCTAAAGGTTTGTTGATTTTGTTCACTCTTTCGAAGAACCAATATTTATTTTCATTGATCTTTTGAATGTTTTTCTTATTTTCAATGTTATTGATTTCTACCCTAACTTTAGTGATTTCTGTCCTTCTTGTTGCTTTAGGGTTCCTTTGTTCTTCTTCTTCTAGGTCTTTAAGATGTGCAATGAGGCTGTTTATTTGTGCTTTTTCTTGTTTCCTAATGTGTGCTTGTATGGCTATGAACTTCCCTCTCAGTACTGCCTTAGCTGTGTCCCAAATATTTTGATAGCTTGTATCTTCATTTACATTGAACTCTCAAAACATTTTGATTTCTTCCTTGATTTACTCTTTGACCCAATAGTTGTTAAGTAGTGTACTGTTGAGCTTCCACTTTTTGGAACTATTACTAATGTTCTGTTGATTGTTAAGTTTAATTCCATTGTGGCCTGAGAAGGTGCTTGGGATTATTTCAATGCTCTTGAATTTGCTGATGCTATCTTTATCGCCTAACATATGGTCTATTCTTGAGAATGACCTATGTGGACTTGAGTAGAATATGTATTCCTGTTTCTTGGGATGAATGACTGAAAATGTCAAATAATTCTTGTTTATCTATCTCCTCATTTAGCTCCCTCATGTCTTTATTGATTTTCTGCCTGGATGATCTGTCAAGTTGAGAAAGTGGGGTGTTGAAGTCCCCTACTATGACTGTGTTGCTGTTAATATATTGCTTTAGCTCTTTCAGTAGATGTTTGATGTATTTAGATGGCTTCTCATTTGGTGCAATGATGTTAATAATTGTTAAGTCCGCTTGATTCACTGATCCTCTGAGCATTAAGTAATATCCATCCCTATCTTTTTTAATTTTATTGATTTTAAAGTCTATCAAGTCAGTTATGAGAATAGCTGTTCCTTCCCTTTTTTGTGTGCCATTGACATGTATGATAGTTTTTCATCCTTTCGGTTTGAGTCTGTGTTTGTCTTGTTGAGTTAGGTGGGTTTCCTGTAGACAGCATATTGTTGGGTTGTGTTTACTGATCGCTCTTCCTACTCTATGTCTTTAAATAGGTGAACTCAGGCCATTTGTTGGGTAGTATGCAAGCTCCCCCAGCTTAAAGCTTCTGTCTCTAATCCTGCTTAACTAAGCACTGGTGTGCCTACAGGACATTGGTTTGATTCCACTTTTTCTATTTACATAAACCACTGTTAACTAAGCACCACCCTCTTTCCAGAGCATTGGTTTAATCCCCACTTGTTCATGATGCTTTTTCACTCCACCCTCTCTATGTCACTCCCTGTTTCCACCCTACTTGGCTAGTATATATACAAACTGCTTTTCTGAGTAAAACCACTTGGAATTGCTTTCTGACTCCGAGAGTTCCAGAGTGTATCTCCTGCGACACTAGCCCGAGTCGAGTTCCTGATCCCTCTCCCATGCAGCAGCCCAGATTGGTTCCAGTTGAGTTCCCTCCAACCCAGAGAGGACTTGCTCGGGAAGAAGCACCCTCAGGCTATCCCAGCAGCTATTGACTTTTATTTATAACAAAGACTGAAGATATTTTAATGCTATTCATGTATATTTTTAGAGTGTTCTGATCTATGCCATATTTATAGTGGTCTGATTGTTTATAGGAGAACTTTCTGGACTTCTTTCAGGGTAGGCTTGGTGATAGTTGATTCTTTCAACTGTTCCTTGTCTGAGAAGGTTTTTATGCCTCCATCTAGTCTAAATGACAGTCTAGCAGGATACACTTGCCTTGGTTGAAAGTTTTTCTCAGTGAGCACTCTATAGATATCTTGCTGTTCCCTTCTGGCCTGTAGTGTTTGTCTGGAGAAGTTTGCTGCTAATCGTGTGTGACTCTTCTTTTTTTTTCTCTTGCAGCCTTCAGGATCCTTGCCCTGTCCTTATTCCTTTCCATTTTTAATAGGATGTGTCCTGCTGTCTTTAAGTCTGGGTTAACTCTGTTTGAGACCCTCTGGGCTTCTTGAACCTTTATGTCTTTGATGTTGTCTAGACTAGAGACGTTTTCAGCTATTATGTCCTTAAGGATGCTTTCTTTCCCTCCCTCTCTTTCTTCCTCTGGTAAGACATTAATGGATATACTATTTCTTTTGAAGTCATCCCATAGGTCTCTGTTGTTGTTTTCACAATCTCTTAATCTCTTTTTGAGATCTCTTACTTCTTTTTTTAGTTGTCTCTAATTAGTCCTTGATCTTGCTAATTCTGTCTTCAGCCTCATTGATTCTATTCTCTCTCTCCTCTACTGTTTTCTGGAATTGATCTTTTTTGTTACCCTGTTCTGATACTGTTTTAGCTTGTTCAGCTAGTTGTGTTCTTAGCTCAGCTATTTAAGCTTTCAGCTCTCTAAAAATTTTGAGATAATTGGTGTTTTCTTCTACAGTTTCATTGGTTGTTTCTGCATTTCTGATGACAATTCTTTTCAAACTTTTTAGTCACTCCTGTTATTATTTACTTAACTAGTGTTTGGATACTGACCTCATTATTTTGAGTTTCAGTGTTTCATGGGCTTTCAGCTGGACTCTTGTCCTGGTTCATTTCTCCAATACATCTTCTTGTTAGCTTAACCATTTTAAATAGTATGTCATGAGGTACGTCTCTCAGTACTTTTCAAATTACTGATCACTCTTGCCTGGATTGACTTGTGTCTAAGTAAGGTACTTAAAGGGTTCACAGTTTTGGAAGCTGCCAGTTGTCTCAATAATATTTTAATCCCTGATTTGGAGCTCAGTTTCTTAAAAGCCCCTTTTGTTCTTTTTCTTCCCTGTATGATATAGGAGCTTGATGGATTTTAAAGTATAAGTAGGCTTCTTAGCTTAATCACTGACTCCTGACCAAGAGATAAAGGAGGGTGGGGCAGAGATAACCCAGTGATTATGCAAAGAGACTTTCACAGCCCCACTGATAGGCCAAGGAGGTTTAGATTTTCTCTTTAGTTTCCTGGCTAGTTCTCTGTCCCCTGTTGTCAGCACAGGGCCTCCCTGCTGCTCCAGATTCTGAGGGCAGTAGCAATGGAGACTCACAGTTGCACTTGGTGAGTCTCAGGGAAGTCCTCTCCTCCCTTCAGCTGTCCCCTTGTTGGTCAAACAGACTGGAATTGGTGTCTTAACTGGTAAACTGCCAGACTTTTACCAGTCAATTAATCTCTCCCTAGGCTCCTCTCTGTCCATGTGTCACAGTTATTTGCACTCACTGGTGATTTGGTGGGTTCCTGAAGTCATTCTAGTCCTGTCTTGTTGCAGTTCCAGGTGGTCTCCTTTTGTATTCCTAATTGACCCTGGAGAGGAGAGCAAATCACTAATGTTTTTTAAATTAAAAAAAAAGTAAAAAAGAAAAGACAACCTTCTTCAGAAAACTATATAATTCCTGTCAAGATTTGATGAAATTTCATAAAAAGAATAGAATAAAAATTACAAAAATTCATCTGGAATCAAACTACCCAGAAATGGAAAAGCAGTTCTAGGAAAGAAAGAGGAAGAGGAAGAAGGAGGAGGAGGAGGAGGAGGAGGAAGAGAAGGAGGAGAAGGAGAAGAAGGAGGAGAAGAAGAAGATGACTGTCAGTATCACAATCCCACACCCCTAATTATACTGCCGGGCTATTATAGTTAGTGCCCTATGCATGACAAAGCAGCACATTGTACAAGAGAGCAGCCCTGACCACCAGTTTTCAGCACTATGTCTGTTTCTACTAACGGACATCTTGAACACTTTCTGAACATATTTTGTATCATTAATACAATTCATACTGCCTATTTAAATTTTCTCACTGTTACTCTGCATCCTACTTATTTCCATATGTTAAGTCAATTGTCATTAGGGAGGTAGAGTTGCAATATTATTCCTCAGATGAAAACTCCTAAGAAGTTTTTTTGTTTTTGTCTAATAATATAGGTAATACTTTGTCAAAAGAGAAAGAGCTTTCTAATATCAATACATGTTGTGCAGAACTTTCTTTTATCACCAAATAGAAAACTCAGTAAACTTATGAAACCCCACTGGAAGTCAAATGGATGAGGTCTCTTCACTTCTGACTTTTTTCCCTAGAAAGATTACAGAAGTGTTTCTACTACTTTGTTAGTCCCACTAGAATAAGGGAGTTTTTGTAAAAAAAAAAAAAAAAAAAGGAAAAAAAAAGAGTGAGGGTTAGATAGCATAATGGTTATGCAAAGAGACTGTGATGCCGGAGGCTTCATTCCCAGATTAAATCCCCTGCACCATAAACTAGAGCTGAGCAGGGTTCTGGAAAAAAAAATGCCGCTGTACAGATATTAAATAAAAATTAACCAAATCATTATTGCTTTCACTTTTTATATGTAGAAATATATATGTGACTTTTCTAAAACATGTGATATATATATATGCAGATCAAGAAATATCTGTCAGTAGTATTTTTTTATTGTTGTAATTATAGTTTTTATTGATGTCATAGTTGTTGGATAGGACAGAGAGAAATGGAGAGAGGAGGGGAAGACAGAGAGGGGAGAGAAAGACAGACACCTGCTTCACCGCCTGTGAAGAGACTCCCCTGCAGGTGGGGAGCCAGGGGCTTATGCTGGTCCTTGAGCTTTGCGCCACCTGCACTTAACCTGCTGTGCTACCGCCCAACTCCCATAGTATTTTTATTCCTTTATTTTTGTGCATTATCCCAAATATTCTACAATTAGAATGTATTTGTATGTATTAAATCAAAGTTTCAAAAATATTACCCATAGCTAGCCACATAATACATGGCTGTTAACAGCTTCATAATAATTTGTGCTGTTATAAAACACAGATATTGGCAATAATTCAATGAATATATATTGAATATGTATTATGTATAAGGCGCTGCGCTATGAACTGTAAAATTTACAGGGTGAAGTACGATATGATTCTTGCCCTCAAGAAAGTAATTCACTACAGAATTTAATGCATATAATAATCAATGTGATGAGAGGTTCTCTGCAGTATTGGAACTGTTTTGAAAACTGCCAATGACTATTACCTGGGGAAATTATTAAAGACCAAGATTTCTGACACCTACCCTATTCGTTCATTACTTGAATGTTACATTTTGTTAAACACCTCAAGATAGTCTGGTAGGTTAGACTTCAAAGAGAACTGAAATTAATGGTAATAAAATGAATACAGTTTTGAATGGTCATTTATAAGACTTAAGGAAATATTATAACATAGAAAAGTGTCAAAATTTAATCTACTAGTAAATTAATTCCTTTTTGTCCTATATTGGAGGATTTAATGGTTTACAGTTGATAGTAAGATACAGTGGTTGTTAAATGTGTGATATTTCTTAGTTTTATGAGTAAAATTCTAAGCACCCCACTCCCCCATCTAGGTCCTCCTCTGCCATCATGTTCCAGGATCTGAATACTCCCTACTCCCCAGCCCCAGAGTCCTTTACTTTGATTCAATACACAGAAATCTAGCCCAAGTTCTGTTTTGTTTTCCCTTCTGTTCTTATTTTTCAACTTCTGTCAATGAGTGGGATCATCCCATATTCATAGCTCTCTTTCTGGCTTATCTTACTTCACATGATTCCTTCAAGCTCCATCCAAGATGGGGTGAAGAAGGTGAAATCAGCATTTTTTAATAGCTGGGTAGTATTCCATTGTGTATATAGACCACAACTTTCTCAGCCATTCATTTGTTGTTGTACATATAGGTTGTTTTCAGGTTTTGGCTGTTACAAATTGTGCTGCTATGAACATAAATATACACAATTATTTTTTGAATGGGTATTAGCAAATTAATTCTTGGACTGACATACTGAATTCTGCAACCTGCTTGGCTTTCCCCACAAGGTCTCTCCCCATTACTTCACACCATCCTCTACATCAGACTTCCTCCATATTTGTTATTTGAAGCTTTCACTTGATTTATACATAAGGATTCTATCATAATACAAATAACAAGAAGGGAAACTTCCTAAATCTCACAAATCTAATGAAAAAATCTATTTTAACCATATCTACACATTATCAATGTTAATCATACCTTGATGCAAAATTTTTTTATTTAAATTTGGTATTTAGTACTAGTCCATTTTCACTTCTGTGTGATATTAATATGAATATTTATCTGAAGTATTTATCTGCTAAAGACTTTATTGGGGGATCTACTCAGACCTACACTTCAGAAGAAGATGTGGAAATAGTTTTTAATGAGTCTTTCACGTTGTCATTTCTGTTTTTTTTTTTTTTCCATTCCCCAATTCCTTCTTGGGGATTTATTGATTAAATTCTTAAGGGAATTCTTTCCTTAATGCTTTAAATTTATCCTGTTCTTCCTCCTTCCTTCCTTCCTTCCTTCCTTCCTTCCTTCCTTCTTTCCTTCCTTCCTTCCTTCCTTTCTTTCTTCTTTCTTTCTTCCCTTCTTTCTCTCTTTCTTTCTTTACTTCTTTCTTTCTCTTTTGGTCTTCAAACTGCATTCACTCTTTTTCTTGAAATGTTGGCCATTATTAATTGCTTTAGTATCTGATCTTTTTCTGCTAAAAGCATTTGTCACTGTTATCTTTTTTAAGTAAACACAGTATTCTCCTTAAGAAGAATTTTTATTTTTATTATTTATTTTAAAAATATTTTATTTAATTATTGGATAAAGATAGAGAAAAATTGAGTTGAATGGGAAATATAGAAGAGAAACACCTGCATCCCTGCTTCACCACTTGCAAAGCTTTCCTCCTACAGGTGGAGACTAGGGGCTCTAACCTGGGTCCTTATAATATGTGCTCTCATACAGGTGTGCCACCACCAGGCCACCCCTAAGAAGTGTTTTTACTAATAAATTGTTGTCAATCTCACTGTCACAAAGCCCACTACAAGAATTTTATAATACCCCCATGTGTCCTTTGGTGATTTTGTTATCTGCTTTGCCCAAGTTGCAAATTGCTTGACATCTTTGCCAGTTTAGTTTAACTAGTGGTATCGTCATTTCTTGTGTGTGTTATTTGGAAAATCATTTGACCCTCCACACTCACTTGATCACTTCCCCCAAATATTCCAATCTAAAACTGCTTGTTCCTTAATTTCATACTATGCTATGATACCTGAATTTGACTAATGAATCTACTGGGAATTTTTTTGGTAGATTTTTTTAATCTTTATTTATTTATTGGCTAGATAGCCAAAAATTGAGAGGAAGGGGAAGATAGAGAGGGAGAGAGACAGAGAGACAACTTCAGTACTCTTCACCACTTGTGAAGTTTTCCCCCTGCAGATGGGGACCAGGGACTTTGCACATTGTAACTTATGCTCTCTACCAAGTGTGCCCCACATGATCCTTCTACTGGGAATTCTAAACATCACCTTTACTGTTTCTTTATGTTGCAATGTTTCTCGAGTTTAGGTTTTGACACTTTGAGAATGTTCTGTAAACATTTTAATCAATGATTGATGTGCCCAACTCTTCTCCATTCAAAAAACTCCTGAAGGACCTATTGTTGAGTCAGTTCAGCAATAGAGCACATGACAAGCCTACATGAGGTCCTATGTTTGAAACTATGGCCCAACATATACCAGAACTGGGTGGCTCTCTTGTCTTTATTTCATAGCACAACCCAAACTTGGGAACACCCTAGATTTCCAACAACAGATGACTGGCTAAGAAAGTTTTGTTATTTATACACAGTGGAATACTATTCAGCTATCAGGAATGATGAAGTCAACTTTTTAACCTTATCTTGGATGGAGCTTGAAGAAGTCATGTTAATGGGGCAAGATCCTTGTGTACCTGATTGAGTCCTTGGGTTACAATGCGCAAGGACCTGGGTTCAAGCCTCCAGTCCACATGTGAAAAATGAAAGCTTTGTGAGTGGTGAAGCAGTGCTGTAGGTGTCTCTCTTCCTCTCTCTCTCTCTACTTTCCCTCTCAATTTCTGACTGTATCTTATAAATAAATAAAAATGATAAAAATAATTCAAAAAAAGAAATCATGTCAAGTGAGATAAACCAAAAACAGAAGGATGAAAACCAGATAATCCCACTCACAGGCAGAATTTAAGAACAAAAAGGAAAACATAAAGTGAAACTCAGATTGTGTTTGGTATATCACACAAAAGGAAAGGACTCTGAGGATGAAGAGCAGTCCCCAGACTGGACAGTGAAAAGAGGGGTTTGGAGTCCTGGTACATGACAGTAGAAAAGAACCTAAACTGGGGATTAGAGTGTTTTATAGACTCCTATCATGAGGAGATGAGAATTTTTTCCTATGTGTCAACAGAAATACTGCAAACTACCTCCAATTAATAGATAAAATAAGAAAACTCAAGGGTTAATTACTACAGAGTATCTCTCCAAGGCTATTTACTCTACAGCCCGGATAAGATTGCACCATGTATTTTTTTTTTTTGCACTTTATTAGTAATTTAGTAATGATCAACAAGATTGCAAAACAACACAGGTACAGTTCCATATAGTTCCCACCACCAAAGTTCTCTCCTATCCTTTCCACTGGAAGGGTCCATATTCATTTTTTATTATTTTGTTTTATTATCTTTATTTATTGGATAGAGACAGCCAGAAATTGAGAGGGAAGGGGGTGATAGGGAAAGTTAGAGAGACAATTGCAGCTCTGCTTTACCACTTGTGAAGCTTTCCCCTTGCTGCTGGGGACTGGGGCCTTGAACCGAATCCTCAAGCAGAGTAACATGTGCACACAACCAGGTGCACCACCACCCGGCCCCTGAAGGTTCTCTATACTTTATTCCTCTAGGAGTATGGACTAAAGATCTTTATGGGGTTCAGAAGGTGGGAGATCTGGCTTCTGTAATTGCTTCTCCACTAAACATGAGTGTTGGCATGTCAGTCCATACTCTCAGCCGATTTCTATTTTCCCTGTTGGGGTAAGGATCTTGGAAGGTGAGACTTTGACACAGATTGGTGAATGGATTGTGTTTTAATGCCACGGTCCATAACACACAAATTATAAGTAAATTCTGATTACACACACACACACACACACACACACACACACACACACACACACACGGATAAAATCCAGAGGAAATGGGTACTGTTTCAAACCATAGTTTGGCTTTTAAAAATAATGTTGCCTTCCTAAAGAATATATTCTGAATTTCCAATAGTTGTTTGTTTTGTATAATTTAGTGATCTTAAAATTTATTTGTTCAATGAGTCACTCTGGCATATAAAATTTCTAGGGTCAAACTTTTTTCCTTATCTAAGCAAGTCCTATGCTCCACTATTGAGCCATTGTTTTTCATTGCTGCTTTTTAAAAACATATTCTCTCTCTTATTATTTTTAAAATAATATTTGTTTTTATTTTATTAAAGTCAGAGAAGTTTTAAGGGTAGGAGGGAAGAGAGACACACACATACAAATTCAAAAGTGAATTTGAATTCAAAAGTGAATTTAAAAGTGAATTTACTTTTGTAGGTTCTGGGACTAGGACAGGAGGTAAGACATTTGTGTGATTCTTCAGTGGGATGCATATAACTACTTTAAATGGATTTACTTTCTCTTCTCAAGAGTGATAAACTGTGTAACTCAATAATTCTACAACTGAATTACACTGGAAATGTTTTTGCATAACTGTAACAGGTGACTCAGGAGATAGCACCATCAAGGGCAAAACAGATTTAAAAAAAATGTCTTATTAGTGATTTAATAATGGTTGATACTGTAAGATAACAGGGGTGGGAGTCCAGAGGTAGCGCAGGCAGTTAGTGCACATGACACAAAGTGCAAGGACCCACACAAAGATCCGGGTTCGAGTCCCCGGCTCCCACCTGCAGGGGAGTCACTTCACAGGTGGTAAAGCAGGTCTGCAGGTGTCCATCTTTCTCTAGCCCTCTCTGTATTCCCCTCCTCTCTCCATTTCTCTCTGTCCTATTCAACCACAATGACATCAACAACAATAATAATTATCAGACCTTAAGCCAACTCCCCCTGCCATGCTCCAATGCTGATACTATGGTCTATTTATATAATCATTGTTTTGCCTGAGACTTGCCCTGCCTGCAGGGTATTAATTAATCCCACTGGTTAAAACCTTCACAACAGTTGCTATGGAAGCTTTCTACCTTCCTTTTCTCCACCCCCTTTCCAAGCTATTTCCTTTTACGACTTGCCACTTCCTGTTGATATGCTTCTAAAAACCCCTTCTGTTTCATTTGGCTTAAATCCCCCCTGCTTAACACTGCATTCTATTTATATAACTACTGTATTCTATTTACATAACCACTGCAGGGCATTGGTTCAATCCCCACTGGTTCATGATATGTTTTTGCTCCGCCCCCTCTCCTTGTCATACCCTAATTTTCACCAGTCACTTTTCTCTTCACCATCTCTGTGTCACATCCTGTTCCCACCCTACTGGGCTAGTATATTTATAAGGACAAGACTGTAGTTTTAGTTTAGCTTAGCTCGGCTTAGATTGTGCTGCATCCTGCATGAATAAAGAGATACTGCGTACAGCTCAACCATGAGTCCCTGGTCATCTGTTATCCGCCCGTGAAGCCAGCCCACTGAAAACAACAACTTCAGGTTCAAAATATATAAAAGTGTTGTCTCTGATAAATAAAGACACATGAGTTCCTGGTTTCTCTCCCCCGTCGCAGAGTAAGCAGCAGCCCAGATTGGCTCTGGTCGAGTTGTCTTCAACCCAGAGAGCATGTGCCGGGAAGAAACACACTCATGCTAGACCGGCAAATAATAACTACAACAACAATAAAAACAACAAGGGCGACAAAAAGGAAAATAAATAAATAAATATTAAAAAAAAAAGATAACAGGGGTACAATTCCATATGGTTCCCACCATCACAGTTCCATGTACCATCTCCTCTCTTTTTAAATTTTTTTTGTTCCTTTTTGTAAATGTTTATTTATTTATTTATTTATTTATTTATTATTCCCCTTTGTTGCCCTTGTTGTTTTATTGTTGCAGTTATTATTGTCAATGTCACTGTTATCAGATAAGACAGAGAGAGAAATGGAGAGAGGAGGGGAAGACAGAGAGGGGAAGAGAAAGATAGACACCTGCACACTTGCTTCACCACCTGTGAAGGGAGTCCCCTGCAAGTGGGGATCCAGGAGCTGAAACAAAGATCCTTATGCTGGTCCTTGTGCTTTGCACCATGTGCACTTAACCTGCTGTGCAGTCACCCGACTCCAGTAATTATTTGTAATTTATTTTTTATTTAAGAAAGGATAAACTAACAAGACCATAGGATAGGAGGGGTACAACTCCACACAATTCCCACCACCCAATATCCATATCCCATCCCCTCCCCTGATAGCTTTCCCATTCTCTATCCCTCTGGGAGAATGAACCCAGGGTTGTTGTGGATTGCAGAAGGTGGAAGGTCTAGCTTCTGTAATTGCTTTCCCGCTGAACATGAACATTGACTGGTTGGCCTATACTCCCAGTCTGCTTCTCTCTTTCCCTAGTAGGGTGGGTTTCTGGGGAAGCAGAGCTCCAGGACACATTGGTGGAGTCTTCAGTCCAGGGAAGCCTGCTGGCATCCTGATGGCATCTGGAACCTGGTGACTGAAAGGAGAGTTAACATACAAAGCCAAACAAATTATTGAGCAATCATGGACCCAAAAGTTGGAATAGTGGAGAGGAAGTGTTGGGGGGGGAGGTACTCCCTGCAAACTCTAGTGTACTTCTGCTTTCAGGTATATATTTTGCACTTATTTATGGATGCGTGTGGACATATGCTCTCTCTCACAGAACCTGATGTATATCTAGGTTTTGGGACTTTGTTAGAAAGTGAACCACCTGGGATGGAATTAGAGAATACTATGAAAGGAAGGTCTCACCCGAGTAATGAAGCTGAAGGGTTGTCATTCTACACGTGAAGTCTCTGGACACAGTCTGAGGTGAAGCATGTTGAGGTGGCAATCGTTGTGTTGATTAGGTTGTGATTGGCTGATGCAATATTATTTGATATGGATTGGGAGAGGCATACAGGAAAGTGTGCCATATCCTAAGGTACCAGGACTGGGGGAAATATAGGCTCAATAGCGGAGATGTGAGGTTCCTACTGTCTTAGGGTTCAAAAAGACAATGGATAGTTATTGTTATCAACACATTATTTGGTAATTGGGTTACCTTTGAAAAGTCCTGTTGTTAGTGTTTGCTGTATAGTACCCAGTATCTTGTATATAGCTGTGCCACCGATTGCTTCTGATCTACTTGGTCTAGGCTTTTGAGAGAGTCCGCATATCAAATATCAAACAAATAAAAAGACTCAGTTTGTGTTTTAAAAACTTCGAGACAAACAATTAATTTTCCCCCTCTCATATTAATTAAATAGTGATTTATATGACTACACTTTACTAGGAGTGTACACAAACACCATTCCCACTACCAAAAGAGTGTGTCCCATTCCAGGCCCCCCCAACCTCCACAGGCCCAGGAAGCTGCATGTTTACCCCTCACCACAGGGTTTTTACTTTGGTGCCCTACTTTCAATTTAGTCAGATCCTGCTTTTAGTTTTCCTTTCAGATCTTCTTTCTCAACTTCTGTTGATGAGTGGGATCATTCCATACTCATCTTTGTCTTTCTGACTTAACTGACTAAACATAATTCCTTCTAGCTCTGTCCAAGATGGGTCAAAGAAGGTGGGTTCATTGTTCTTAGTAGCTGCATAGTATTCCATTGTGTATATATACCACAGCTTTCTCAGCCACTCATCTGTTGTTGGACACCTGGGTTGCTTCCAGGTTTTAGCTGTTATGAATTGTGCTGCTATGAACATAGGAGTACACACCTCTTTTTGGTTGGGTATTATGGAGTCCTTGGGGTATAACCCCAGGAGAGGAATTACTGGATCATATGGAAGGTCTATGTCTAGCCTTCTGAGAGTTCTCTAGACTGCTCTCCAGAGAGGCATTTACATTCCCACCATCAGTGCAGAACGGTTCGTCTGTCCCCACAGCCTCTCCAGCATTTGTTGCTGCTGTCCTTTTTGATGTATGTCATTCTTACAGGAGTGAGGTGGTATCTCAATGTTGTCTTAATTTCTATTTCTCTGACAATCAGTGACCTGGAGCAGTTTTTTAATATATTTGTTTGCCTTTTGGATCTCCTCTGAGTTGAATGTTTTGTTCATATCCTCTGCCCATTTTTGGATGGGGTCATTTGCTGTTTTGTTGCTAAGATTGCTGAGCTCTTTGTATATTTTGGTTATTAGTCTCTTGTTTGATGTATGGCATGTGGAGATATCCCATTCTGTGAGTGGTCTCTTTGTTTAATAGCTTCTTTGGATGTGCAGAAGCTTTTCAGTTAGATGTAGTCCCATTGGTTTTTTTTTGCTTTAGTCTTCCTTGCAATTGTGTTTGATTCATCAAAGATGTCCTTGAGGTGTAGGTGGGAAAGTGTTTTACCAATGTTTTACTCTAAGTATTTGATTGTTTCTGGTACAATATCCAGGTCTTTGATCCATTTGGAGTTGATTTTTGTTTCTGGTGGGATAAAGTGGTTCAGTTTCATTCTTCTGCATGTTTCAACCCAGTTTTCCCAGCACCATTTATTTAAGTGAGCCTCCTTCTTCTATTTAATCCTTTGGGCACCCTTATCAAAGATTAGATGTCCATAGGTGTGGGGATTTATTTCTGGGCTTTCAATTCAGTTCCACTGGTTTGTGTGCCTAGTTTTGTTCCAGTATCATGCTGTTTTCATGATGATGGCTTTATAATAAAGTTTAAGGTCTGGGAGTCTGATGCCTCCATTTCTGCTTCTTTTCCTCAAAATGGTTTTGACAATTCCAGGTGTTCCAGGTAAAGATTGTAGTGTTCATTCTATTCTCTTAAAGAAGCTTGGTGGAACTTTGATGGGTATTGCATTAAATTTGTATATGGTTCTGGGGAGAATATCAATTTTGATTGTATTTATTCTTCCAATCCATGAGCATAGGATGTCTTTCCATTTCTTGGTATCAATCTATTTCCTTGTGTAGCAACTCACAGTTTTTAGTATACAAGTCTTTCACTTCTTTGGTCAACTTTATTCCTCGGTATTTTATTGATTTTGCTACAACAGTGAATGGGAGTGATTTCTGGATGTCTTCTTCTTCAGATTTAGTGTTTGCATAAAGAAATGCCACTGATTTTTGTACATTGATTTTGTAGCCTGAAACCTTGCTATATTGCCTAATAACTTCCATTAGTTTTCTGCTGGATTCTTTAGGTTTTTCTGTGTATACTACCATATTATTTGCAAATAGTGAGAGCTTGACTTCTTCCCTTACAATCTGTATTCCTTTGATTTCTTTCTCTTGCCTGAATGTTATGGCAAAAACTTCCAATACTATGTTGAAGAGTAATGGTGACAGTGGACAGCCCTGTCTAGTCCCCGATCTGAGGGGGAATGCTTTCAGCTCTGTCCATTGAGTATGATGTTGGCTGTAGGTTTACTATATATAGATTTCACTATATTGAGGAATTTCCCATCTATTCCCATTTTTTGTAGAGTTTTGAGCATGAATGGTTGTTGGATTTTGTCAAAGGCTTTCTCTGCATCTACTGAGATAATCATGTGGTTTTTGGCTTTTCTTTTATTGATGTGGTGCATGACATTGATTGACTTATGGATGTTGAACCAGCCTTGCATTCCTGGTATGAATCCCACTTGGTCGTGATGAACAATTTTTTTGATGTGCTGTTGTATCTGGTTGACCAAGATCTTGTTTAATATTTTGGCATCTATGTTCATCAGAGATATTGATCTGTAGTTTTCTTTTTTTGTTCTGTCCCTCTCTGCTCTTGGTATCAGGGTGATGTTGGCTTTATAGAAGGTGGAAGGGAGCATTCCTGTTTTTTTCAATCTTATGGAAAAGTATAGGTACTAACTGTTTCCTGAAAGTTTTGTAGAATTTGTTTGTGAGGCCATCTGGTCCAGGACTTTTGTTGTTGGGGACATTCTTAATAATGGTTTCAATTTCTTTGTCTGTGATTGGTGCATTTAGGTTTTGTAGTTCTTTTGGTTCAGTTTTGGAAGTGCATATGCTTCTAGGAATTGTTCCATTTCTTCCAGATTCTCTAGTTTGGTGGTGTATAGTTCTTTTTAGAAGTTTCACATGATTTTCTGGATCTGTGGTTTCAGTTGTGATATATCCTTTGTCGTTTACAATTCTATTAATTTGAGTCTTCTCTCTTTTTTGTTTGGTGAGTCTGGCTAGGAATTTGTCAATTTTGTTTAATTTTTCAAAGAACTAACATTTGGCTTCATTGATCTTTTGTATGGTACTTTTATTTTCAATGTTGTTTATTTCTGATCTAATTTTAGTGATTTCTGTCCTTTTGGTTGCTTTAGGGTTCCTTTGTTCCTCTTCCTCTATGTCCTTGACGTGTGCAGTAAGGTCGCTCATTTGAGCTTTTTTTTGGTGTTTAATATGTGATTGTATGGCTATAAGTTTCCCTCTCAGTACTGCTTTAGCTGTGTCCCAAATATTTTGATAGGTTGTGTCTTCATTTTCATTTATTTCCAGGAACATTTGAATTTCTTGCATTAGTGACTTTCTGATCCAGTGGTTCTTAAGGAGTATGTTGGTTAGTTTCCAAATTCTGTGATTTTAATAATTTTCTGTTTATTGTCAAATGTTAGTTTTACTCCACTGTGGTCTGGGAAGTTACCATGGGTGATTTCAATGTTCTTTAATTTGTAGATACTGTCTTTGTGGCCTAACATGTGGTCTAGCCTTGAATATGTGTTATGTGGATTTGATAAGAATGTGATTCCAGTTTTTTGGGGTGAAGGGCTCTGAATATGTCCAGTAGTTCTACTCTGGCCATCTCATCATTTAATTCTCTTGTATCTTTGTCAATTTTATGCTTTTCTGACCTAAGTATGAGAGTAGTGTGTTAAAGTCTCCCACTATTATTGTATTACTATTGATGTATTTTTGAAGTTCTTTGAGTAGGTGCTTGATGTATTTAGATGCTCCCTCATTGGGTGCACAGATGTTAATAATTTTTAAGTCTTCTTGGTTGATTGACCCTCTAATAAGTATGCAATTCCCTTGCCTATCTTTTATTACTTTATTTAATTTAAAATCTATTGTATCTGGGATGAGAATGGCTGTTCCTGCCCTTTTTTGTGGTCCATTAGCCTGTATGATAGTCTTCCATCCTTTCACTTTAAGTCTTTGTTTATCTTGTTATGACAGATGGGATTCTTGCAAGCAGCATATGGTTGGGTTATGTTTTCTGATTCATCCTCCCTTTCTGTGCCTTTTGATGGGTAAGTTTAAGCTATTGACATTTATTGATGTTATGGATTTAATGTATTTTAGTGCCATTGTTAGTCAAAATTTTGTTTGCTCTTCTTCTTCTAGCATTTGCCCTTCTTCCGTAGCCAGTCAACAGCGTCAGGTTGAGCCTGATGTAAAGTTTTGAGACCTTCTTTGAATCTGGAGAGGTGGCAGTCGTTGACTATGTGGGTCATAGTCTGTCTGTAGCCACAGGGGAAGTTTGGGTTGTCTCTGGCTTCCCAGCGATGGAACATAGCGGCGCACTGGCCATAGCCTGTTCCATAGTGATTGAGGAGGGCCCAATCATAATGAGCTAGGTCAAATCCGGGTTGACGCTTGCAGGGGTTTGTGATGAGGTGTTTGTTCTTGAACTCAGCTGACTGCCAACTCTGTTTCCAAGAGACTGGAACAGAGAAGTTCAGTGTAGGCATAGGGGACCAGATTGGGTGACAAGACGTCAAGCATTGGACAGGGTGGGCGAAGATATCCGCGTATATTGGCAGGTCCGGTCGAGTGTAGACATGGGAAATGAACTTAGATGATGCCGCATCTCAACGAATATCTGGCGGGGCGATGTTGCTAAGAACTGGCAGCCATGGAACTAGGGTGGAATGGATGGTTCCAGAAATTATCCTCATGGAGGAATATAATTTGGAATCAACCAAGTGGACATGGGGGCTACAGAACCATACTGGGGCACAGTATTCTGCAGTGGAATAGCATAATGCCAGAGATGATGATCGTAGTGTGGAAGCACTCATGCCCCATGAGGAGCTGGCCAGTCTTGCAATGATGTTATTCTTCACGCCCACCTGTGCTGCAGTTTTTATGAGATGTTCGTGAAATGACAGAGTGCGATCGAGAGTAACGCCAAGATAGACTGGATGGGCTTCATGCCGGATTCTCGTATCGCCAAGCTGCACATTAAGCTCACGCGAGGCCGAGGCATGGTGTAGATGGAAAACAGATGATACCGTTTTTGCAGTGCTAGGGATTAGTCGCCATTTTTTACAGTAATCAGATATCAGAGACATGTCTTTCTTGAGTGTTTCCTCGAGGATGTCGAACTTGGATGCCTGAGTTGCACAGCAGATGTCATCGGCGTAGATGAACTTCCTTGAAGAAGTTTCTGGGAGGTCATTGTTGTAAATATTAAATAGCGTAGGAGCTAGAACAGAGCCCTGAGGGAGGCCACTTGAGACAAGTCTCCATCTGCTAGACTTGTCACCCAGATGCACCCGGAATCTTCTGTTTTGGAGAAGAAACGATATAGTGTTGGCCACCCATGGAGGCAGGCATCTTGAGATCTTGACTAGGAGACCACGGTGCCAGACTGTGTCATAGGCTGCTGTGAGATCAACAAAGACAGCACCCGTCTTTAAATTCTTCTGGAATCCATTTTCAATGTAAGTTGAGAGGGCCAGGGCTTGTTCGCAGGTAGATCTTCCTGGGCGGAAACCAGCTTGGGTGGGTGATAGGAATTTCTCTGTAAGATGAGAAATACGTGACAAAAGAAGCCTCTCAAAGAGTTTGCTCTGATATATGGCAAGTAGTATAGTGATGTTCTTGTTTATAAGAGGTCTCTTAGAACCTATGTCAGGGCAGGTTTGGTGATGGTTGCCTCCTTTAACTGTTGTTTGTCATCTAGTTTGAATGAATGTATAGCAGGATATATTATCCTTGGTTGAAACCCTTTTTCATTCAGGGCTTGATAGATATCTTGCCATTCTCTTCTAGCTTTTAGAGTTTGAGTGGAGAAGTCTAGGTTTTACCCCTGTATGTGACTTTTTGTTTTTCTCTTGCAGCCTTTAGGATACTTTCTCTATCCTTACTTCTTCTCATAGTGACTATGATGTGTCTTGGTGTCTTCTGGTCTGGGTTGATTCTGTTTGGATCTCTCTGGGCCTCTTGAATATAATGTCCTTTCTGTTATTCAGGTCTGGGAAGTTTTCTATTATTTCCTCTAGAATTTTTCCTTACCTTCCCTCTCTTTCTTCCTCTGGCAGGCCAATTATATGAATGTTACTTCTTTTGAGATTATCCCATATGTCTCTGATGTTGTTTTCAGTGTCTCTCAATCTTGTTTTGAGCTCTTTCACCTCTTTCTTAGTTTTCTCTAACTCATCCTCTGTCTGACTAATTCTGTTTTCTGCTTCTGTTAGTCTGCTTTTCCTTGCCTCAGCTTCTTTCTTCATTACAGGTATTTCAGCATTCAGTTCTCTAATTGCCTCAAGATAATCAGTATTTTCCTTGGGGGTCTCAACTGTTGTTTCCCTAATACTGCCATTCCTTTCCTCCAAAGTTGTTTTCATTTCTGTGATTAATAGGTTTACTATTGCTTGCATACTTTTCTTATCTATGGTTACTTCTGGCTGATTTATAGTTTCTTCTGGGCTTTTGTCTTCATTCATTGTAGTAGCAATTTTATTTGCTCTTGATCTATCCATTTTTTTTAATATATGTGTTTCTTAGTTTTATGTTCTGCTGTTCCTCAGTTGTTGTGTTTTGAGTACACACAACACTGTATTAAATGCCTTTATGACAAATGCAATCACCAACCTCAGAAATTACAATAGCAACTGAAGCAAGGATTGAAGCAGTTTAATCACTACCAGTTAGCCAAACAATGTCTCCAGTCCATGAAAAAATAGCAACCAAGTCCAAGTGAAGAAGAAGGAGAAAAAAAGAAGGGATAGCAAGAATAGACAATTATGCAAATCTACTCTCCACTGTATATTCTAGGGGTAGCAAGAGGAGAAATGGAAGTAGAGCAGAGATACACACATAGAGAGTCCACTCTGAGTCAGATTTCTTCCACAAAATAATTCACAAATGAATATCCGTGAATTCAGAAAGACAAAGAAGAAGGAAGGAAGGAAGACTAGATAAGAAAGAGAAATAGAGAGAGAAAAGGAAAAAGATAAGAAAAAGAGCTGTAATAAAAGAGCAGTGAAAGGAAAGTTTTTTAATAGATTAATTAATTTTGTATTTTGTTTTATTTTTTTAATTAGCTAGGAGCAGGGAGAAGGGGACAGTGGGTAGAGGAGGGAGGAGTAGTGAAACAAGTTCCTCTCGCAATGGATAAGACATGCAGTCCTCTAGCAATGGAAGATACCCTAAGAGTTAATTCTGGTCAACCTAAAAGGGGGGGAAGAGATACACCTTTATATAATATTAATAATAAAATAGAACAGGGTAAAAAACATGTTCCTGGTTGCCTCAATCCTCCTGAGCAGAGGCAGCTGATTGTCAAGAAAGTAAAACAAACAAACAAACAAAAAAAACCAAAAACAAACAAAAAAACCCACCTCAGGAATAGACAAGAATAGCAAAAATAGCTAGAATAGACAGGAATAGAATAGACAAGAATAGCAAGAATAGACATTTATGCAAATCTACTATCCACTGTGTATTCTAGGTGTAGCTAGAGGAGAAAGGGAATAGAGCAGAGATACACGCAGAGAGAGTTCACTCTGAGTCAGATTTCTTCCCCAAAATAATTCCCAAACGTGTATCAGTGGATTCAGAAAGCCAAATGAGGAAGGAATAAAGGATGACAAGAATGAGAAAAAGAAGAAAAAAGAGAATGAGAGAAAAGAAAAAAGATAAGAAAAAGAACAGTAATAAAAAAGCAGTGAAAGTAAAGAGCTATTTATTTATTTATTATTATTTAATTAGCTAGGTGGGGGGAGGGGGAGAGTGGGTTGGGGAGGTAGGAAGAATGAAACAAGTTACTTTAGCAGTGGATAAGACACACAGTCCCCTAGTAATAGAAAATTCACTAAGAGTTAATTCTGGTCAATCTGAAGGAGAGGTTGAAGGGGATACATGTTTATCTAGTATTGATAATAAAATAGAGCAGAGTAAAAAGCCTGTCCTGTCTTCAGCTTTGATGGCTCCAGATTGCCTCAGCCCCTCTGAGCAGAGGCAGCTGATTGTTGAGAAAATAAAGCAAAAAAAAAAAAAAATCTCTGGAGGTCTTTCCCTGTCTGAGTAAGGCTCTGTTTAGTATAATATTTGTAGCTGGAATTGACCACTTAGAAAGAAAAAAGGCCAAGGTTTTCAGAAAGGAATAGAATTGGAGTTGGAATGACATCCCCTGGTGGGACAGGAATCTTGGTAAAGAAAGAAGCTCAGTAGAGGAACCTGCTAGGAGCAGATCTCTGGCCCCCAGAGACTGGTTATGGGGGGTGAGGGGGTGTGCTTCGGGAATAATAATTAAATTTTTTTTCCCTTTCTTTTTACTCTATTTTCTAACCCAAATTGAGTTATAGTCACTTCCTTGGTGTCACCGCTCGGGCCTCTTATTGACTGTCCTGCTAAAGGCAAAAAATCCTACCATTTCCAGTAGATGTAATCAGAGCTCAAGCCACTAGCAGCTTCTCAGTCCACCATCTCCCGGAATCCCCCTCCAGTAAATTTTTATTAATTATTATTGCATAGAGTCAAAGAGAAATTGAGAAGGGAGGGAGAGATAGAGAGGGAAAGAGAGAGAGAGACACCTGCAGTCCTGCTTCACCACTCATGAAGCACCCCCCCCGAAGTTGGGGAGCTGGTGCCTGAACCCTGGATCTTATAAACTGTAATGTGTGTGCTTAACCAGGTGCACTACCACCTGACCCCTACTGTTTTCTCCATTGGAAGCTTTCCTATTCTTTGTCCCTACAGGAGTTTGAGCCAAAATTCTTTTGAGGTGCAGAAGGTGTTAGTTCTGGCTTCTGTAACTGCTTCTCCACTAGACATGAAAGTTGGCAGATCACGAAACAGACTCTCATGCCTGAGACTCCAAGGGACTAGGTATAGTTGTTGGTATCACCACAAGCTACAATTGAACAATACTCTAGTAAATTATATATATGACTTTCAGCTTGCAAAAATTAAAAAGAAAACAAATGCAAGAACGTGAAGACTTTGGGAAAAAATTTAAACTGAAACTATGCTTTAGGGAAAGCTAGAAATATTCCACGCAAAGTGAAAACTAAAAAAAAAAAAAAACATAAAAAAAGCCAATCAGAATTAGATAATACCTGGGTTGAAATGACAGAAATTAAAGTAGACAAAAAAAGTTAATGCTGGGTCTTTACTAGATAGATAGAGCTGGAAGAGTATAAACTGATACAGAGCTTTAGGAAAATATTTGGCAGTTAATAGCAAGGCTTCTTTGAAAAGTTCATTTTCTTTTTTCTTAAGTTCATTTTTCTTGCATCACTTTTCTAATTTTTAAACAAAGTTTCAATTTCTTCCCTCCTTTCTTCTTCTTCTTCCCTTCTTCTTCTTCTTCTTCTTCTTCTTCTTCTTCTTCTTCTTCTTCTTCTTCTTTTCTCTCTCTCTCTCTCTCTCTCTCTCTCTCTCTCCCTTTTTGACCCCAGGGTTATTACTGGGGCTCTGTGCCTGCACTCCACGTCCACTGCTTCTGGAGGCTATCTTTTCACTTTTGTTGCCCTTACTTTTTATCGCTGTTATTGTTGTTGTTATTGCTGTTGTTGTTGTTGGATAGGACAGAGAAATGTAGAGAGGAGGGGAAGACAGAGAGTGAGAGAGAATGACCGATACCTGCAGACCTGTTTCACTGCCTGTAAAGCTACACCCCTGCAGGTGGGGACCCGGGGCCTCAAACCCGGATCCTTATGCTGGTTCTTGCACTTTGTACCATGCGCACTTAACCCACTGCCCTCCTGCTCAGTGCTAAACTTGTAATTTCAAGGGTGTTCACTACATTAATGTTAGTGATGTGAAAACATAGGAAGAGCAGATTTTCCAGTAATATCACAGGGTAAAAAGAAATTTGGGATGGTACAGCTAGATGGTATTACATAGCACCTTTTACATTTTCTTTCTTTTTTTCTTTTTTTTTTAAATTTTTTATTTAAGAAAGGATTAGTGAACAAAAGTATAAGGTAGGAGGGGTACAACTCCACACAATTCCCAACACCCAATCCCCATAACCCACCCCCTCCCATGGTAGCTTTCCCATTCTCTATCCCTCTGGGAGCATGGACCCAGGGTCGTTGAGGGTTGCAGAAGGTAGAAGGTCTGGCTTCTGTAGTTGCTTCCCCGCTGAACATGGGCGTTGACTGGTCGGTCCATACCCCCAGTCTGCCTCTCTCTTTCCCTAGTAGGGTGTGACTCTGGGGAAGCTGAGCTCCAGGACGCATTGGAGGGGTCTTCAATCCAGGGAAGCCTAGCCAGCATCCTGGTGGCATCTGGAACCTGGTGATTGAAAAGAGAGTTAACATATGAAGCCAAACAATTTGTTGAGCAATCATGGATCCCAAGCTTGGAATAGTGGAGAGGAAGTGTTAAGGAGGTACTCACTGCAAACTCTAGTGTGGTCCTGCTTTCAGGTATATATTTTGCAGTAGTTTATGGATACGTGTGCACATAAGCTCTCTCTCACAGAAACTGGTGTATATCTAGGTTATGGGACTTTGTTGGAAAGTGAACTACCTGAGATAAAATTAGAGTGTACTATTAAAGGAAAGGTCTCACCCGAGTAATGAAGCTGAAGGGTTGTCATTCCACAAGTGAAGTCTCTGGATACATTCTGAGGTGAAGCATGTTGAGGTAGCAATCGTTGCTTTGGTTAAGTTGTGATCGGCAGATGCAATGTTATTTGGTTTGGATTGGGAGATGCATACAGGAAAGTGGGCCCTATCCAAGGGTTCCAGGACTGGGGGAAGTAGGGGCTCTATAGTGAAGATGTGAGGTTCCTGCTGTCTTAGGGTTCAAAAAGACAATCAATAGTTAATATTATCATCACATTATTTGTTAATTGGGTTAACTTTGAAAAGTCCCTTTGTTATGGTTTGCTGGACAGTACCCAGTATCTTGTATATAGCTGTGCTATTGGAAGCTTCTAATCTACTTGGTCTAGGCTTTTGAGAGAGTCCGCATAACAAATACATAGCCTATATATTAAAAAGATTCAGTTTGTCTTTTGAGAAACTTTGAGATATACAATTGATTTCCTCCTCTCATATTAATTAGCTCCTGATTTATATGTCTACATTTTGCTAGGAGTGTACATAAACACCATTCCCACCACCAAAGGACTGTGACCCATCCCTCCCACCCACTCCCACCCCCCACTGGCCCAGGAAGCTACATGCCTACCCCTCACCACTGGGTTTTTACTTTGGTGCCTTACTTACAATTTGATCAGGTCCTGCTTTTAGTTTCCCTTTCAGATCTTCTTAGTCAGCTTCTGTTGATGAGTGGGATCATCCCATACTCATCTTTATCTTTCTGACTAGTTCACTTAACATAATTCCTTCTAGCTCTGTCCAAGATGGGTCAGAGAAGGTTGGTTCATTGTTTTTGATATCTGCATAGTATTCCATTGTGTATATATACCACAGCTTTCTCAGCCACTCATCTGGTGTTGGGCACCTGGGTTGCTTCCAGGTTTTAGCTATTATGAATTGTGCTGCTATGAACATAGGAGTACACACCTCTTTTTGGTTGGGTGTTATGGAGTCCTTGGGGTATAACCCCAGGAGAGGAATTATTGGGTCATATGGAAGGTCCATGTCTAGCCTTCTGAGAGTTTTCCAAACTGCTCTCCACAGAGGCTGTACCAATTTACATTCCCACCAGCAATGTAAAAGGGTTCCTCTGTCCCCACATCCTCTCCAGCATTTGTTGCTGCTGTCCTTTTTGATGTATGCCATTCTTACAGGAGTGAGGTGGTATCTTAGTGTTGTCTTGATTTGCATTTCTCTGATAATCAGTGACCTAGAGCAGTTTTTCATATGTTTGTTAGCCTTTTGGATCTCCTCTGTGGTGAATGTTTTGTTCATTTCCTCTGCCCATTTTTGGATGGGGTCATTTGCTTTTTTGCGGCTAAGTTTGCTGAGCTCTTTATATATTTTGGTGATTAGTTTCTTGTCTGATGTCTGGCATGTGAAGATCTTCTCCCATTCTGTGAGGGGTCTCTCTGTTTGTTTAATAGTTTCTTTGGATGTGCAGAAGCTTTTCAATTTGATGTAGTCCCATTGGTTTGTTTCTGCTTTGGTCTTCCTTGCAATTGGGTTTGATTCATCAAAGATGTCCTTAAGGTGTATGTGGGAAAGTGTTTTACCAATGTTTTCCTCTAAGTATTTGATTGTTTCTGGTCTGACATCTAGGTCTTTGATCCATTTGGAGTTGGTTTTTGTTTCTGGTGAGATAAAGTGGTTCAATTTCATTCTTCTGCATGTTTCAACCCAGTTTTCCCAGCACCATTTATTAAAGAGAGCCTCCTTTTTCCATTTAATCCTTTGGGCCCCCTTATCAAAGATTAGATGCCCATAGGTGTTGGGATTTACTTCTGGGCTTTCAATTCTGTTCCACTGGTCTATTATTGTTCCAGTATCTAATTATCTAATATGCCTATTTTTGTTCCAGTACCATGCTGTTTTGATGATGATGGCTTTATAATATAGTTTAAGGTCTGGGAGTGTGATGCCTCCATTTATGTTTCTTTTCCTTAAGATGGTTTTGGCAATTCTCGGTGTTTTCAGGTTCCAGATAAATGATTGTAGTGTTTGTTCTATTATCTTAAAGAAGCCTGGTGGAACTTTGATGGGTATTGCATTAAATTTGTATATGGCTCTGGGGAGAATATTCATTTTGATGATATTTATTCTTCCAATCCATGAGCATGGGATATCTTTCCATTTCTTGGTATCAGTTTCTATCTCCTTGAGTAGCGACTCATAGTTTTCAGTATACAAGTCTTTCACTTCTTTGGTCAACTTTATTCCTAGGTATTTGATTGATTTTGCTGAAACAGTAAATGGGAGTGACTTCTGGATGTCTTCTTCTTCAGATTTAGTGTTTGCATAAAGAAATGCCACTGATTTTTGTACATTGATTTTGTAGCCTGATACCTTGCTATATTGTCTAACAACTTCCAGTAATTTTCTACTGGATTCTTTAGGTCTTTCTATGTATACTATCATATCATCTGCAAATAGTGAGAGCTTGACTTCTTCCCTTCCAATCTGTATCCCTTTGATTTCTTTCTCTTGCCTGATTGCTATGGCAAGAACTTCCAATACTATGTTGAAGAGTAACGGTGACAGTGTACAGCCCTGTCTAGTCCCCGATCTGAGGGGGAATGCTTTCAGCTTCTGTCCATTGAGTATGATGTTGGCTGTAGGTTTGCTATATATAGACTCCACTATCTTGAGTAATTTCCCATCTATTCCAATTTTCTGTAGAGTTTTGAGCATGAATGGGTGTTGGATTTTGTCAAAGGCTTTCTCTGCATCTATTAAGATAATCATGTGGTTTTTGGCTTTGCTTTTATTGATGTGATGAATGACATTGATTGATTTACGGATGTTGAACCAGCCTTGCATTCCTGGGATGAATCCCACTTGGTCATGATGAACAATCTTTTTGATGTGTTGCTGTATCCGGTTGGCCAAGATCTTGTTTAATATTTTGGCATCTATGTTCATCAGAGATATTGGTCTGTAGTTTTCCTTTTTTGTTCTGTCCCTATCAGCTTTTGGTATCAGGGTGATGTTGGCTTCATAAAAGGTGGAAGGGAGTATTCCTGTTTCTTCAATCTTATGGAATAGCTTAAGAAGTATGGGTATTAACTGTTTCCTGAAAGTTTTGTAGAATTCATTTGTGAAGCCATCTGGTCCAGGACTTTTGTTGTTGGGGAGATTCTTAATAACGGTTTCAATTTCTTTGTCTGTGATTGGTGCATTTAGATTTTGTAGTTCTTCTTGGTTCAGTTTTGGAAGTGCATAGGTTTCTAGGAATTGTTCCATTTCTTCCAGATTCTCTAGCTTGGTGGCATATAGTTCTTTATAGAAGTTTCGCAGAATTCTCTGGATTTCTGTGGTGTCTGTTGTGATATCTCCTGCATCGTTTACAATTCTATTAATTTGAGTCCTCTCTTTTTTGTTTGGTGAGTCTGGCTAGGGGTTTGTCAATTTTGTTTAATCTTTCAAAGAACCAACATTTGGCTTCATTGATCTTTTGTATGGTTCTTTTATTTTCGATGTTGTTTATTTCTGCTCTAACTTTAGTGATTTCTGTCCTTCTGGTTGCTTTAGGGTTCCTTTGTTCCTCTTCCTCTAAGTCCTTGAGGTGTGTGGTAAGGTCTTTCATTTGGGCTTCTTCTTGGTGTTTAATATGTGATTGTATAGCTATAAGTTTCCCTCTCAGTACTGCTTTCGTTGTGTCCCAAATATTTTGATAGGTTGTGTCTTCATTTTCATTAGTTTCCAGGAACATTTGAATTTCCTGTTTGAGTGAGTCTCTGACCCAGTGGTTCTTAAGGAGCATGTTGTTTAGTTTCCAAATTCTATGTCTTTTAATAATTTTCCATTTGTTGTTGAAAGTTAGTTTTACTCCACTGTAGTCTGAGAAGATACTTGGGATGATTTCAATGCTCTTGAATTTATTGATGCTGTTTTTGTGGCCTAACATGTGGTCTATCCTTGAGTATGTGTTGTGTGGATTTGAAGAAGGTGTATTCCAGCTTTTTGGGGTGGAGGAGTCTGAAAATGTCCAAGAGGTGTAGTCTGTCAATCTCTTCATTCAATTCTCTTGTATCTTTATTGGTTCTCTGCTTTGTTGATCTGTCTAAGTGTGAGAGTGGGGTATTGAAGTCTCCCACTATTATTGTATTACTATTGATGTATTTTTGAAATTCTTTCAATAGGTGTTTAATGTATTTAGATGGTCCCTCGTTGGGTGCATAGATGTTAATAATTGTTAAGTCTTCTTGGCTGATTGATCCTCTAATCATTATGTAATGTCCTTGCCTATCTTTTATTACTTTATTTAATTTAAAATCTATCGTGTCTGAGATGAGAATGGCTGTTCCTGCCCTTTTATGTGGACCGTTAGCCTGTATGCTAGTTTTCCATCCTTTCACTTTAAGTCTGTGTTTATCTTGTGACAGATGGGATTCTTGCAAGCAGCATATGGTTGGGTTATGTTTTCTGATCCATCCCCCCACCCTGTGCCTTTTGATGGGTGAGTTTAAGTCATTGACATTTATTGATATTATGGATTTAATGTATTGTAGTGCCATTGTTCTAAAAAATGATTTGTTTACTCTGATATATTACAAGTATTATAGTGATGTTCTTGTTTATAAGAGGTCTTTTAGTACCTCTTTCAGGGCCAGCTTGGTGATAGTTGCCTCCTTTAACTGTTGTTTGTCTAAGAAGGTTTTGATCCCTCCATCTAGCTTGAATGAAAGTCTAGCAGGATATATTATCCTTGGTTGAAACCCTTTTTCATTCAGGGCTCGATAGATATCTTGCCACTCCCTTCTGGCTTTTAGAGTTTGAGTTGAGAAATCTGCAGAAAGTCTTATGGGTTTTCCCCTGTATGTGACTTTTTGTTTCTCTCTTGCAGCCTTTAGGATCCTTTCTTTATCCTTACTTCTTCTCATTGTGACTATGATGTGTCTTGGTGTTTTCAGGTCTGGGTTGATTCTGTTTGGTACTCTCTGGGCCTCTTGCACCTTGATATCCTTTCTGTTATTCAGGTCTGGGAAATTTTCTTGTATTATTTCCTCTAGAATGTTTGCTTCCCCTTCCTCTCTTTCTTCCTCTGGCATGCCAATTATGCGAATGTTACTTCTTTTGAGATCATCCCATATGTCTCTGTTGTTGTTTTCAGTGTCTCTCAATCTCTTTTTAAGCTCTTTCACCTCTTTCTTAGTTTTCTCTAACTCATCCTCTGTCTGACTAATTCTGTTTTCTGCTTCTATTAGTCTGCTTTCCCTTGCCTCAGCTTCTTTCTTCATTACAGCTATTTCAGCTTTCAGTTCTCTAATTGTCTCAAGATAATCAGTATTTTCCTTGGGGGTCTCAACTGTTGTTTCCCTAATACTGCCATTCCTTTCCTCCAATGTTGTTTTCATTTCTGTGATTAATAAGTTTATTATTGCTTGCATACTTTTCTTATCTATGGTTACTTCTGACTGATTTGTGGTTTCTTCTGGGCTCTTGTCTTCATTCATTGGGGTAGCAGTTTTATTTGTTTTTAATCTACCCATTTTTTTTATTTATGTGTTTCTCTCTCTCTCTTTTTTTTTTTAATGCTCTGTTGTTCCTCAGTTGTTGTGATTTGAGCACAAGTAACACTGTACTAAATACCTTTATGACAATTGCACTCACCAACCTCCGGAATTACAGTAGCAACTGAAGTAAGTATTGAAGGAGTTTAATCGTTACCAGTTAGCCAAAAAATTTCTCCAGTCCGTGAAAAAATAGTAACCAAATCCCAGTGAAGAAAGAGAAAAGAAAGAGAGGATAGCAAGAATAGACAGTTATGCAAATCTACTATCCAGTGTATATTCTAGGGGTAACAAGAGTGTAAAGGGAACTAGAGCAGATATACACACATAGAGAGTCCACTCTGGGTCAGATTTTTTCCCCAAAGTAATTCACAAATTCAGAAAGGCAAAGAAGAAAGAAGTGTATGACAAGATGAAAAAAAAAAAAGAGATAGAGAGAGATAAGAGAGAGAAAAGGGAGAAGATAAGAAGAAGGGTTGTAATTAAAGAGCAGTGCGAGGAACTTCCCAAATGTGTATCAGTGAGTTTAAAAAAAAAAAAAAAAACCCTGTTTGGTGGTATGGGGTATCCTGCTAGTAGCTGGTCCCAGGCACTGCTTATGGGGGGGGGGGGCGGCGGGAAGGATGTATGCTTGAAAATTAAAAGGAAGAAAAAAGAATTTTTTCCCCTATTCTAATTCTTAACCCAAATTAAGTTATAGACACATCCTTGGTATGACCGCTATGGCCCCTTATTGGCTGGCCTGCTAAAGGCAGAAAATCCTATTGTTTACACGAGATGTGTCCGGAGCTCCAAGGCTAGCCGCTTCTCAGTCTGCCATCTTCCAGGAAACCCCTCCCTCCAGACTTTTTTAAAGGATTTCTCAAAAATGAAAACTAGCTCCAAATCCTTTGATCCAATGAGAGCTATACTCAAGAAGTCTTTGGATCTGTTCTCAGGGCCGCGGTGGACCCTGCAGACTCCCAAGAGAAAGCCCCCGAGCTAAAGTGCTCTCTCCGGTTCCTCTGCCCACCGCGCTCTGCAGCTGGAGGAGGAGCCGCCTTCCTGGGCGGGCGGAGGACAATGCCCGGCGCACTCGCCTTGCCCAGCGCCCTGGGAATTCTGGAGCCCCGCTAGTCCGTGTCACCTTTACTCTAATTCTTAACCCAAATTAAATTGTACTCACTTTTTGGTGTCATCCCTTATTAACTGGCCTGCTAAAGGCAGAAAATCCTACCGTTGCCGACGATGCGGTCAGAGCGCTCGCTGTCAGCGACTTCTCAGTCCGCCATCTTCCTCTCCCCCCATTTTCTTTCTTTTTAAAAAGATTTTATTTCTTAATTGATGAGAAAGATAGGAGGAGAGAAAGAACCAGACATCACTCTGGTACAGGTACTGCGGGAGACTTAACTCAGGACCTCACACTTGAGGGTCCAATGCTTTATCCATTGCACCACCTCTCCAGTCACGCACCTTTTCAATTTTCTGAAAAAAGTTCAAAACGTGAACATACTATAATTACAAAGAAAAAAAAAACCTTCTGTGGCACTTTTTTTTACTACATCACAGGTTTACTTAGGTACATAAAAACTGTAACAGCAGGAGTCCGGCAGTAGCACAGCGGGTTAAGTGCATGTGGCACAAAGCTCAAGGACTGGCATAAGGATCCAGGTTCAGGCCCTGGCTCCCCAACTGCAGGGGAGTTGCTTTGCAAGTGGTGAAGTAGGTCTACAGGTGTTTATCTTTCTCTCCCCCTCTGTCTTCCCCTCCTGTCTCCAATTCTCTCTGTCCTATCCAACAATGATGACAACAATAATAACTACAACAATAAAACACAAGGGCAACAAAAGAGAATAAATAAATATTAAAAAACTGTAGCAGCAAAATTAGTAAAAGGGAAAGATGGGCTGTCTATGTGGTGTGGCTAACAGTCCCTCAGCATTGTTCATCAGGGTTCAGCTAGATGGAAAGTGGTGGGGTCTGTTGGTAGTGCACCTGGTTAAGCACATGTTGCAATGCACAAGGAACCAGGTTCAAACCCTCAGTCCCCACCTGCAAAGGGAAAGCTTCACCAGGGGTGAAGCAGTGCTGCAGGTATCTCTCTCCCTAAGGACTCTATCATACTCTTCTTTCTAGATTTTTGGCTATCTTCATCCAGTAAATAAATAAAGATAATTAAAATAATAATAAAAAAGGAAATAGCTTGCTTCATCAGGTCCTGAAAAAGATAGGAGAGAAGAAAATGAAGACAGCTTGGTGAGGAGCAAGCAAATAAAGAGATAAACTTCTGTCAGATACTCGTTTATGTGACTTCTTTTTAAAAAAAATATTTATTTAGTTATTCCCTTTTGTTGCTCTTGTTTTTTATTATTATTGTAGTTATTATTATTGTTGTTGTTATTGATGTTTTCATTGTTGGATAGGACAGAGAGAAATGGAAAGAGGAGGGGAAGATGGAGAAGGGGAGAGAAAGACACCCACCTGCAGACCTGCTTCACTGCCTGTGAAGTGACTCCCCTGTTGGTGGGGAACTGGGGGCTGGATCCAGGTCCTTATGCCTGTCCTTGGGCTTTGCGCCACCTGTGCTTAACCCGCTGTGCTACCGCCCGACTCCCAGTGACTTCTTTTTAACCTCTAGAGTTATCACTGGGGCTTGGTGCCCGTACTAAGAATCCACTGCTTCTGGAGGGCCTTTTTTTTTTCCCCCATTTTGTTGCCCTTTTTGTTATTGTTGTTGTTGCTGCTGTTCATAATGCTGGATAGGACAGACAGAAATTGAGAGAAAAGGGGAAGACAGAGAGAGGGAGAGAAACATAGAAGACACCTTCAGACCTACTTCACCACTTGTGAATTGACCCTCCTGCAGGTGGGGAACCCCAGGCTAGAACCAGGATCCTTACTCTGGTCCTTGTGCTTCACACCATGTGCCTTAACCCGCTTCACATGACCTGGCGTCCCCTATGTGGTTTCTTACACCCACAATCCCTTGTTAGTTTGCATCTGTCTGTAGTCTGTTGTATGCTGTTGACATAGGGCTGATGTCAGACAAATGCTAATTCTTTTCATGTCCCATAATTCCCTTTGCTAACCATAAGTGAACAGTGTTCCCACGGTGTTCATATTTATTATGTAGTTTGAAATTAAATCTATAATGAGAAATGAAACAATAATCTCATGATGATAGTGGCAAACAGAGATGTATGTGAACATATACATAAAAAGGTTTTCTTCAGGTAGTGACATTATTGGTAAATGTCATCTTATTGATATTCTTAAGGTTTACTAAATCATCTAAAATGAACAGTTAAAATATCTTGAGTAATGGTAAAGCATGAAACTTATAAAAATGATTTCCACAAGCTTTAGAATTTTTTTCTTGCAACTCTTGCAGCTAAGCTTTCAGTGCAGCATCAGGAGACTAATTGTGTTAGAAAATCTCTTTGATCCTATTTCTTTGTTTTTAAGGTGTCCAGACTATCTACAAAGGTTTTTATGAGGATCAAATGGCATAATGTACTTGTAATCTCTTTACAATCACATGGTGCTCAACTAAACTAATGCTGCCAAGTTTTGAAAATAAAACATGCATTTTCTTTTGAAAAACAGTAATTTGGAACTTAGAATTTCATCTTATACTTGCTATAAGATCACAGATTGTACCATTAAAGATTTTGAACATAACTCATAACTTGATGTAGATAACACAAACCTTAGAAATTCAAATAGATAATGTGGAGAAAGAGTACCAAAATATAAGGTTTATTTAATTTAATTTAATTTTCTGGAATCAAACATGTAGGCAGGTGCTGTTACTTGACTAAGCAACTCAGGGTGGAAGTAAGATTGAATTGTCTACTAGGGTGGTCCTAATGAAACCCAAATGGAAAAGAGGACAATGAAGGGAAAGAAAGCTCAGGAGTGGGGGCTGGGCCGTAGCTCCACATGGCGCAAAGATCAAGGACCAGCTTAAGAATCCCGGTTCAAGCCCCCAGCTTCCACCGGCAGGGGGGTCGCTTCACAAGCTGTGAAGCAGGTCTGCAGGTGTCTATCTTTCTCTCCTCCTCTCTGTTTTCCCCTCCTCTCTCAATTTCTCTCTGTCCTATCTTACAACAACAGCTATAACAACAATAACAAGAACCACTACAACAAGTGCAACAAATGGGAAAAATAGCCGCTAGGAGCAGTGGATTCAAAGTGCAGGCATAACCCTGGAAGCAAAAAAAAAAAAGAAGGAAAGTTAAGGAGTGGAAAAAATACTATAAACACTTAAATTTGGACCTTACCTACTTGATGACATTAACATCTGAAATTTATGGTCTAGCCATAATATTATTATGGGTACTTTAAAATTATAATATGTGTTGAATATCACGTGAAGAGTAGAAAAAAAATTCCCAATGAACCTGAAAAAAACTTGGTAGGTAGAGGATATGCCTCAGTTTTTCACATAACACTCTCACCCCCCACCATGTCATCTTCTGCCATCATGCTCCACGACCTGAACCCCCTCCTCCACCCCAGGTCCTTTATTTTGATGCAATACACCAGAATCTAGTTCAAGTTCTGCTTTGTGTTTTCCCTTCTGCTCTTACTTTTCAACTTTTGACTATGAGTGGGATCATCCCATATTCATCCTTTTCTTTCTGACTTCTTCTTCTTCTTCTAGCATTTGCCCTTCTTCCTTAGCCAGTCAACAGCGTCAGGTTGAGCCTGATGTAAAGTTTCAAGACCTCCTTTGAATCTGGAGAGGTGGCAGTCATTGACTATGTGGGTCATAGTCTGTCTGTAGCCGCAGGGGCAGTTCAGGTCGTCTCTAAGGAGCGATGGAACATAGCGGCACACTGGCCATGGCCTGTTCGATAGCGATTGAGGAGGGCCCAATCATAATGTGCTAGGTCAAAGCCGGGTTGACGCTTGCAGGGGTCTGTGATGAGGTGTTTGTTATTTACCTCAGCTGATTGCTAACTCTGTTTCCAAGAGTCTGGAACAGAGAAGTTCAGTGTAGGCATAGGGGACCAGATTGGGTGACGAGACGTCAAGCGTTGGACAGGGTGGGCGAAGATATCCGCGTATATTGGAAGGTCCGGTTGAGCGTAGACGCGGGAAATGAACTTAGATGATGCTGCATCCCAACGAATATCTGGTGGGGTGATGTTGCTAAGAACTGGCAGCCATGCAACTGGGGTAGGTGGAATGGATGGTTCCAGAAATTATCCTCATGGAGGAATATAATTTGGAATCGACCAAGTGGACATGGGGGCTACGGAACCATACTGGGGCACAGTATTCTGCAGTGGAATAGCATAATGCCAGAGATGATGATCGTAGTGTGGAAGCACTCACGCCCCATGAGGAGCTGGCCAGTCTTGCAATGATGTTATTCCTCGCGCCCACCTTTGCTGCAGTTTTTATGAGGTGTTTGTGAAATGACAGAGTGCGATCGAGAGTAACGCCAAGATAGACTGGATGGGCTTCATGCCGGATTCTCGTATCGCCAAGCTGCACATTAAGCTCACGCGAGGCCGAGGCATGGTGTAGATGGAAAACAGATGATACCATTTTTGCAGTGCTAGGGATTAGTCGCCATTTTTTACAGTAATCGGATATCAGAGACATCTTTCGTGAGTGTTTCCTCGAGGATGGGAACAGCTGCTGGCTATGATAACATCACCCCAGAACTCATTCTTAACCTGGGTCCCGCGGCAAAGAAGTGGCTTGCTTCGTTCCTGTCCCACATCTTGGAATCTGAGTCTATGCCTAAAGTTTGGCATTGTGCGAAGATTATAGCGGTTTTGAAACCAAAGAAAGACCCAACACTGGCCGCCAGCTATAGACCAATTTCTCTCCTCTCCGTGTGTTACAAACTCCTTGAGAGGCTGCTTCTGTCATGTATTTCTCATCTTACAGAGAAATTCCTATCACCCGCCCAAGCTGGTTTCCGCCCAGGAAGATCTACCTGCGAACAAGCCCTGGCCCTCTCAACTTACATTGAAAATGGATTCCAGAAGAATTTAAAGACGGGTGCTGTCTTTGTTGATCTCACAGCAGCCTATGACATGGTCTGGCACCGTGGTCTCCTAGTCAAGATCTCAAGATGCCTGCCTCCATGGGTGGCCAACACTATATCGTTTCTTCTCCAAAACAGAAGGTTTCGGGTGCATCTGGGTGACAAGTCTAGCAGATGGAGACTTGTCTCAAGTGGCCTCCCCCAGGGCTCTGTTCTGGCTCCTATGCTATTTAATATTTACATCAATGACCTCCCAGAAACTTCTTCAAGGAAGTTCATCTATGCCGATGACATCTGCTGTGCAACTCAGGCATCAAAGTTCATTCTTTCTGACTGATCTAACTTCACATGATTCCTTCAAGCTCCATCCAATATTAGGTGAAGAAAGTGAATTCATCATTTTCATTAGTTTAGTGTTCCATTGTGTATATATATAGCACAACTTACTCACCCATTCATCTACTGTTGGATACCTGGGTTCCTTCCAGGTTTTGGCTATTACAAAGTGTGCTGCTATGAACATAGGTATACACAGATCTTTTTGGATGGGTGTGTTTGGTTCCTTAGGATATATCCCCAGGAGAAGAACTGCGGAGTCATAGAGTAGTCCACTTCTAAATTTCTGAGAGTTCTCCAGATTGCTCTTCATAGAGGTTGGACCAATGTACATTCCCACCAGCAGTGTAGGAGGGTTCCTTTGTCCCCACAACTAGAAGATATATTGAAGATGAACATGTGGTTAGATTTGACTTCCACTTATATTCATGGAATTAATCTGGTATCTATTATTTAACAACTCAAGGGTCTTTAATATGCCACTCTTATAACGGTTCAAAGTCATGTGTTTAAAACAAGAACTAGGTATGTTAATTATCATGCAGAACACAGAAACTAACACATTGACAGCCTGGAAATACTATTACAAAGAAGGAAAGTTCTAAAACCACAATCCACCATAATTGTGATGCCCAGCATGTCAGGGTTTCACTTTGGTGGTTCTCATAATTGTGCACATATCCATGTGATTTGATTTTGTGGAATGTATTGGGAAATAATTGGCTTATTTATTAATAAAGGCTACTATCGAACTGGCAGTGTAGTAGAGTTCCTCTCTCTCCATGTCCTCTCCAACACTTATCTTTTCTTGTTTTATTGATGAAACTCATGCTCAAAGGTGGTTTTGACTTGAATTTCTCCAATAATGAGTGAATTAGAATATTTCTGCATATGTCTGTGGACCATGTGTATCTCTTCTTTAGAGACCTCTATATTTATAACTTCTGCCCACTTTTTTATTGGGTTGTTAATTTTCTTTTTGTTGAGCTCTATGAATTCTTTATAGATGTTTGGTATTAATTGCTTGTCTGAAGTGCAGTGTGCGAATATCTTTCCCCATGTTCTGGGTTTCTTGTTTATTCTTATTGGATCTCTATTGGTGTGTAGAATCTTTTTTATTTCATTCATATTTGATAGAACAGAGAGAAATTATAAGGGGAGGGGAGCTACAGAGAGATAAAGATAGATATTTACAAACCTGCTTCATTGCTTGTGAGACAACCCTCTGCAGGTTAGGACCAGGGGCTCAAACCTAGGTCCTTGTGCATGACAATATGCACACTTAACTGGGTGCACCACCACCCGACCCTGTGTAGAAGCTTTTATAACTTGATATAGTTTCATTTGTTCAACCTTGTTTTTGTTTCCCTTGTCCATGGGGTGAAGGCTCTAAAGACAACTTTAAAGTTAAGGTTATGAAATGTTTCACTGATACGTTCTTCTATGTCTTTTATAGTTTCAGATTTAATATTGAGATTATTGAACCATTTTGAACTAATTTTGTGGCATGATGTTAAGTGCCTAGTTTCATTTTTCTTTTTTTAAATTTTTATAATATTTATTTATTTATTTATTGGATAGAGACAACCAGAAATTGAGAGGAAAAGGGAGATAAAGAGCTAGTGAGACAAAGAGACATCTACAGCCCTGCTTCACCACTCATGAAGCTTTCCCCCTGCAAGTGGGGACTGGGGGTTTGAACCTGTGTCCTTGCACACTGTAACATGTGTGCTTAGCCAGATGTGCCACCACCTGGCCCCTAGTTTCATGTTTCTACATGTGTCCAATTGACCCAGTACCATTTATTAAAGAGATTTTCTTTTCTCCACTGGGAATTTTTGAATCTTGTGCTGTATATGATGTGTTTGTACATGTGTGGGTTTAGCTCTGGGATTTTATCTTCTTCCACTGTTCCATATGACCAGTTTTGTCCCAGTACCACACTGTTAACAACAGTAGCATTGTAGTATAAACTGAAGTTGGGAATTTTAATGCCTCTATCTTTCTTCTTTTTCCTCAGGAGTGCTTTTGCTATTTGTGTTTTATTATGCTTACACTCAAATTTTTGAATTAATTGTTCAATTTCCTTGAAATATAACATTGGGATTTTAATAGGGATTGCATCATATCTATAGATTGTTTTTGGTAGGATTGCCATTTTAATGAGATTTATTCATCCAGTCCATGAATAGGTGATGCTCTTCCATTTATTTGTGTCATCCTCTGTTTATTTTAATAGTATCATAATTTTCTTTGAAAAAGTCCTTTTTCAAAGATTTTTTAGATTTATTTTTTTAAAATTTATTCCTAGGTATTTTATCTTTTGGGGTTCATTTGTAAGTGGGACTGCTTTCTTCAGTTCCTTTTCTTCTGACCCATTTTTTTTGTGTGTAAAGAAATGTCATGCAATTATGAATATTGATTTTGTATCCTGTTACTTTACTGAATTTAATATATATATGTATATATCTTTATATATATACTATATATACTTTATATATACTAGATAGAAATAGTCAGAAATTGAAAGGGGAGGGGCTGATAAAGAGGGAGAGAGAAAGAGAGACACCTGCAACACTACTTCACCACTTGCAAAGTTTTCTCCCTGCGATGGGGACTGGGGGCTTGAACCTGTGTCCTTGCACATTATAATATGTGCACTCAAGCAGGTGCACCACCACCAAGCCCCCTACTTTACTGAATTTATTGATGATTTCCAGTACTATTTTGGTAGAGATTTTGGGGAACACTACGTATAATAGTATATCATATGCAAATAATTTAACTTCAACCTTTCCAATTTGAATTCATTTGATGTCTCTTTCTTGCCTGATTGCAATAATGAGAGCTTCTACCACTATGTTGAATGGAAGTGGTGAGAGTAGATATTCTTGTCTCAATTTTTTTGGGAAATCTTTCATGACAAAGGCCACCAAGAAATTGGTAGTGGTAGGAGAATTCCTCAACATAGTAAAGACTATATATAGGCACTTTGTTTAGCTTTGTATGTTAACTCTGTTTTCAGCCACCAGATTCCAGATGCTATAAGGATGCTGACCAGACTTCCCTGGACAGACAACTCCACCAATGTGTCCTGGAGCTCCGCTTCCCCAGAGCCCTTCCCTACTAGGGAAAGAGAGAGGCAGGCTGGGAATATAGATTGACGAGTCAATGCCCATGTTCAGTGGGGAAGCAATTACAGAAGCCAGACCTTCCACCTTCTGAATCCCACAATGACCCTTGGGTTCATACCCCCAGAGGGTTAAAGAATAAGAAAGCTATCAGGGGAGGGGATGGGATACGGAGTTCTGGTGGTGAGAATTGTGTGGAGTTGTACCCCTCTATCCTAGGGTTTTGTCAATGTTTTCTTTTTATAAATAGATAAATAAACAAATAAATAAACAAATAAAGACTATATATTACAAACCCACAGCTAACATCATTCTCAATGGGGAAAAATCTGAAAGCTTTCCCCCATGCTTTCCTTATAGTGAAACAGAATAAAACACACATATGATTTCTGAGTTCAAGTAAGCTCCTTAACACCACATATGCTATAGTAGAATTCTGGTCTCTCTCTCTCTCTCCTTCTCTCTCCTTCTTTTTCTCTCTCCTTCTCCTCCCTTTTTATTTCTCACCCCTCAATATCATAAAATAGGTAAGCAAACAAATTCACACAGCAGCATCTGAAGAGCAAGTTGTACACTTTGTGGAGGATACAGAGCCAGTATATAAAATTCTACATGAATAAATTGCCATGTTATATGTGCTATAATGTGCATGATAAATGCTTGTGCTTTCTAATGTCCATCTGGATGCAAAATAAGCTTGAAATACTCATAGTGATAATAAAAATAGCTATGAGCTATGCAGGAGAATACAGCTTGTGCTGTACTTTTGTGGTTTTAGTGTTATATAAAACACCATCTCCACACAACTTTGATGGTTACTTGCTCACTGTGATGCCTGCACTTCACCAGGTGCACCACTACCTGGCCCCTCTGGTTTATTTATTTATTTATTTATTTTAACCACAGCATTTTCTGAATTAAAAACCATCAATTATGAAAGGCTGATAGAATGCAGAAAACATGTGTCAGCTACTTACCAAAGGTATAGAAATCCTGAGGAAGGAGCATAAATAAAACAAGGAAGTCAAATTGGTAATAATAAAAAATGTGTTACCCAAAATATTGTTAAGTGAAGAAAGTCTGAGAACAAGTGTAGTGACCAATGATTCAATCATAGTTTTTTTTTGTTTGTTTTTGTTTTTTAGAGAGTCGGTTTTGGAGTATAGAAAGGAAGAAGGCCCTGAAAACTACTTCCATTTTTTTTTTGCATTTCAATATACATGTTTTACATATATGTCTATTTAAACACATATCGATATATACATAAAATTTTCTTTTTAATTATCTTTGTGTATTTATTGGATGGAGACAGACAGAAATTGAGAAAGAAGGGAGTGATAGAGAGGAAGAGAGACAGAGAGATACCTGTAGCACTGCTTTACCACTTGTGAACCTTTCCCCCTGCAGGTGGGGATCAGGGTCTCCAACCTGGGTCTTTGCACATTGTAACATGTATGCTCAACCAGATGCGCCACCACCCGGCCCCCATAAAACTGATATTCCTTTAGAGAACAAACAAAATACAAAAAGCTTATTCTTGTACAACTGAGCTGTTAGCACCTGGAGCATACAAAATAGAAGTTCCATCAAGTACCTCTTTCTCAATGCTCCACTCATCTAAATGAAGTAGCCAATTGGAGTTTGTCTCCTCTTCTCTGCTCCATTGATTTCAGCCTGAATATATCGATTTCACACTTTCTAGGTGATTCACAAACAACTCAGGCTAAATTAACTTTAGGACACTGTTTGAAAATGAAAAATTACCCTCACTTCTTCATGCCTGTTATTAAGCATTGTTTCCAGAAGATCAATCTTTTAATTATAGTGAGCTGCCCCACTGGTGGCTCAAAGCAACTAGAAATGTATTGTGCACTGATTGGAAAAATAAAGAGAAGGGGAAAAATCCTTATAGCACATTTGCTTTGCAAAACTGACAACTCTAGTGTATTGAAGAGAAGCTGATCTTTATCACTGTATCAAAGGTTGGTCCTCATGACAACATTTTATAAGAAGAACTAACACTAGCTACATGCCAACATTTCTTTAGTATTTGCTTAGTAATATAAATTGTGTTCAGCATGTTAAATGTCATTAATTATGAGTTCACTGTTATCCTGTTCTGCTTTAGAACTGCGGAAACTAAGACTCAGTGACATTCAGTAGTTAACTAAGCTACTTAGTTTTATAAGACCATAAGCTGTGGTAAATTTAATACTGTCTTCTTTTATGATTCAGTCTTGTCTAAATGGGGAGTCTTGGAAAAAAAATTAAGAATCAAAAGAAACGAGCTGGTGAAGTATCTCCCTTGGATGGTGTACTGCTTTGTCATGTGTGCAATCCAGGTTTGAGCCTAGTCCCTTGAACACTGAATGGAGCTCCAGTTCTATGATCTCTTTCATTCTGTCTTTATGCTTTTGTCTATCTAAAACAGAATCAAATAAAATAATGGGCTTAGGTTGTTTTTTATATAAAATTTTTATTATCTTTATTTATTTATTGGAGAGAACCAGAAATTGAGAGGGAAGAGGGTGATAGAGAGAGAGACATCTGCAGCACTGCTTCACTACTCATGATGTAGTAGGTGGGGATCAGGGACTCCAACCTGGATCCTTGCATATTGTAGCCTGTGTGCTCAAGCCAGTATGTCACAACACGGTCCCCTTGGGATTATTTTGAGAAGAGATATTTAAGTTCAAGAATGTGAAGTTCTGGTGATGATATATAACCACAATCTTATTTATATTTTACTTTATTTTTACCTCCAGGGTTATTGCTGGGGCTCAGTGACTGCACTATGAATCCACTGCTCCTGGAGGCTATTTTGTCCCTTTTGTTGCCCTTGTTATTCACTGTTGTTATTATTATTGTTGTTGTTATTGATGTCACTGTTGTTGGATAGGACAGAGAGAAATTGAGAGAGGGGGGAAGACGGGGGAGCGGGGAGAAAGATAGACACCTGCAGACCTGCTTCACAGCCTGTGAAGGCACCCCCCTGCAGGTGGGGAACTGGGTGCTCAAACTAGGACCAAGTGTGCTTAACCTGCTGCGCTACCGCCTGTCTCCCCACAATCGCGTTTATTACGAAACATTAATACTTCCCATACTGAAAGCATGATGAGGTAAATTTTCTCTTCATATCCTTGAATATATTATTAATTTATTAATTGACATTAGGGTTATCACTGGGAATATGTGGCTGCAGAATGAATCTACTGCTCCTAGTGGCCATTTTTCGTTCTTTTTCTGTTGCTTTCTTTCTTTGAAAAGAGACAGAGATTTAGGGGGGGAGGGTATATATATATATGGAGAGAGAGAGAGAGAGAGAGAGAGAGAGAGAGAGAAAGAGAGGGAGAGAGAGAGTCTTACATCTCCCTTTCACCACTCATGAAACTTCCTTCCTGCCAGTGCAGAGCAAGAATTGAATTCAGGTTCTTGCACATTGTAACATGTGTACTCTCCTGGATGTGCCACTGCTCAGCTCCCTTCCCTTGTACACCCCCACAATTTTATTGCTCCTTTTCAGGATATCCAGATATTATCGTGACCAGCAATCCAAGATATCCTGGGAAAGTATGAATGAAAATTAAAGGTAGGTATGACTTCACACTTTAAGCAGCTATCATCAGCTGTAATCATATGAGCACCTACAGGGTAATATTCAGTCAGAGAAGTTACAGAATACATTTATCTCTTGTCCGTTAAATGTCTAACCTTTGAAATGTCTAGGACGTATATTTTTTCTCAGACTGAAAGAAAGGGCTAAAGAATAACTCCACGCTACACAAAAGACAAGAAAAAAAAAAGATCTGATACCTTTTCATCATTGTTATCTCTTTATGCTGTGTTGAATCCCACTCAAATATAAGCAGGGGTGAAACAGAAAGTTATAAAAAGCATTAATGTCACTGGAAGCAGAAAAATAGACAATGTAGAAGTTTTAAGTACATTCCTTTGGAGACTGACCTATATGATGTCAGCTTCCAGATTCTTTTAATTCTTCTTCTTCTTCTTTTCCCCCTGAGGAGTGTGGGTAACAATTGTTTGATGTACTTCTGTTATCTGGTCATAATCTTCACCAAATACCTGCTTGTCATTTAACCCAAATATACTGGCAGCTGAAACAAACTTAGATTTCTCAAAGATTCTCAAATGCATCAAGAACACTCAAAATAGGATATATTCAGACAAATATAGTGATGAATGAAAAAGATTTCTTGCTAAATAGTGGCTTCATATTAAAATACTTGCAATCAAATATTTAAACCAAATTACTTTTACAAATCATCATAGCTAAGTGGATATTTTTCCCTCTAGCCCACAAAATAGTTATCAAGTTTAGGAATACTGTAATTATGTCAACTGTAAACCATTAATTCCTCAATGAAGAAATAAAAAATACTGTAATTAAATAGATCCTTCAGTATATGAAACAAACTGGTTCTTTAAATATAGTCTACCAGTGTACCTTAAAGTGAATCCTTCCATAAGCACAACCCAACCCAAAATGTCTTCATTTAATTTAAAAAAATTATTAGTGGTTTAATAGTGATCAGCAAGATTGTAAGATAACAGGGGTACAATTCCACATAGTTCCCACCACCAAAGTTCCCTCTCTGGTCCCTCTAATTGGAAACTTTCCTATTCATTATCCCTCTGGGAATATAGACCAGTGTCGGGAGCCATAATGACACTGCACATCATGCCCCTAAGATGGCGCCGGCCATGTGGTGGCTAAACCAGTAAAGTGGTAAACAACTTTGTGGAAGTTGGACGATCCAACTTCACAGACTGCGTGCTGTACACGTGAACTGTTTTATGATTGGTAGAAGGCTGCATGATCTATGAATGCTGTATGCTTGCTTAATGCCCACTGGCTGACTATGTAACAGTGAAAGGTACTTAAGGTGGCCATAAGAAGGAAATAAAGGGAATTGAGGAAGAAGACTCTGGTGTTTGTGTCATTGTTGCGGGCTGACAGCGACAGACCAGAATTCTTTTTTAATTTTATTTATTTATTTAAAAAAGGAGACATTAAGAAAACCATAGGGTAGGAGGGGTACAACTCCACACAATTCCCACCACCAGATGTCTATATCCCATCCCCTCCCCTGATAGCTTTCCCATTCTCTATCCCTCAGGGAGTATGGACCCAGGAGACCAAAATTCTTTATGGAGTACACACACACACACACACAGAGAGAGAGAGAGAGAGAGAGAGAAAGTTAATTTTAGTGTGGTGTGAGCCTGAGTCATGCACATGATAAAGTTGTATAGTATCCAAGTGAACTCACAAATGTGTTCATTTAATGCCTTTTTTTAACTTCAGATTCAAGATTCAACAGAATAAATGTACAATTTCTGATGTAGATAGAGATGAATACTTGAAGGTTCTTATTCTCTTGATTAGTAATCAAAGCAGATTATTAGCAGGTTAAAAATGGTTACATAGGCTCCTAAGCTAAATATGGGCCCCAGATCAAATCGATGGGGTTTACAGTCAACAACATTTTATACACCTTTCTCTTATTTGGGAACTACTCTCTTCCCTGATTTAGTTTCCTAGAACTTTTCCCAGCCATGAAATTATCTCCCCAGACAATAACTTGGATCTACTTGGATTGCATATCAGATGTTAGGATCAGGGGAAAAAAAAAACTAGTATAGTTATGGGCCCTTTGGTATATAATTAAAATAGGTCTACTAGCTATCTACAAAACGGAGACCCCCAAATCTTATCTGAAATATTCCAACCTTTAGGTTCATGATTAGTCAACAATTTGTTCTGCTTTATCTGTTAACTCTTTTTTCAGCCACCAGGTTCCAGACGCTACCATGATGCCAACTGGACTTCCTTGGGCAGATGACTCCACCAATGTGTCCCGAAGTTCCGCTTCCCCAGAGCCCCGCCCCACTAGGGAAAGAGAGAGACAGGCTGGGAGTATGGATTGACCTGCCAACCTCCATTTTAAACGGGGAAACAATTAGAGCAGTCAGACCTTCCACCTTCTGCACCCCATAATAAGCCTGCATCCATACTCCCAGAGGGATAAAGAATAGGGAAGCTTTCAAGAGAGGGGAAGGGATATGGAGTTCTGGTGGTGGAAATTGTGTGGAGTTGTCCCCCTCTTATCCTATGGTTTTTGTCAGTGTTTCCTTTTTATAAATATTTTTAAATGGTTATTGGTATTCTATTTGAAGACAGCTGAACTAGCTCCAGTCAGTATCACAACTAAGTTTACTGCTTGATTTTAAAAGCAGCTATATTTCTCTTGTCTATAGAATAATGACCAGTTCTGTAATATGTCCTTGAAAGACCCTATAAAGTATAAGCATTGTCTATGTCTTTAGTCTCCTTTTGTGTCACTATGCCCTTCTCCCTGTGTACCCACACCCTCAGCTGACTTTTAGTCCTTATAATAGCTGTAGTGAAATAGAAAGTTCTATATTGTTTCAGTCTATATCTGACAAAAACTTGTTATGTTTTAGCATTCACAAATCATATTATCTGCCACTTTCCTTCCCTGCCATCTTCTACCCAGCAATTTACATTAAAACATAGGAAGATAATATCACTACTGGACAACTATAAATTATGATATTCTAGATTAAGTGACATTAACATTGTTATATGGTCAATTCAGCCTTAGGGCAGATGATAAAAAAAGATAATATTGTATTCCATCACTTTTATGAAAATACCCTGTTAAAGAAAAATGAAGAAATTTTGATAATATCTGACCTCTATATTTTAGGCCAGAATAAATTATATATAGTTGCATAAAGTATCCTCTTCACAGCAGGATAATTCCACTAGTACAAGTTGTATGACACACAGATAAGATAATTACCAATATTTAACCTGTCATTAATAACCTAAGGTTATAAGATACTGGTATCTTATGTGGTATTTATAATATAGAACCCCTGCTATTTTGGAAAACAATTTGAAGTCATATATTAATGACCACTCACACTTTAATTTTTAAGCACCAGTGAGAAATTTTTATCATTTTTAGGGAAGGATATAAAGTTTACTCTCTGAATATATTTAAGTTAAAAAGGAACAGATTTTAAAAAGATTCAAAGTGCATCAAGTGCCAGTGGGGGTGGCAAATGTTTACAAATGTGATGTACATAACAGAAATAGTAATTTTTGAAAAGTTTGATTTTGTTCCAGTTAAACCTTTGGGGGTCATTGTCAATCCCTGTTCAATAGCTTGTATTTTCAATGTTGATTTAAAGCTTACTGATTCCTATTCATTTTCTTAACAAGTAATCATTTAGAAGTATTTTTAAATGGCACTATGGAATGAATTCAGGGCTATGTGTTTGAGTAATACTACTGAACATTTTCTGTGGCCAAATTAGTTTTTAAATTTAGATATAACTCATCGCTTCACTATCCATAGAATTCCTCTTCTGCCACTGTGTTACCAAGTGGAGTCAGGACTCAAACCCAGTGCCTCACACATGATAAGATATGTGTTCTACTGGCTGAACTATCCTCCAGACTTTAGCATTATTTTGCATTGGACATTTTTTTAATTTCTTGAACACAGTTTGAAAAAAATCTCCAACTACGATTGGATTTGTTCCTTTTATTCAGTGAATATCTAGCCAAATGTGAATGACTTAGTCAAGCTGTAGTTGAAAGCAGAATTATCTGTTACAGTTGTTGCATGTAGAACAGAAGGAAAGGGATGTATGTGCTTGCGCATGTGCATTAGAAGATAGTGAGCGATAACAACAGCTAGTATTTGTTGTGATTCTGGTCCAATGGATGGTGAGATAAAAAAAAATAGATAAAAGAGTGAGTAGGCAACAAGAAGACATTGCTAGCAATATATATTAGAAACTAAAAGCAGAACAGGCTGGAGAAATGGCTAAATTGGAGTAAGTGGCATGATCTGGTGCCAGGCTTACTTAAAGTGAATGGGATCAGTGAAACAGCCACGGTCTACAAAGTGAATGACACTCCTAATGACCATGCCCACAGGACATTAATGATCTAAACTCTATTCTGTTTATTGGTTCCCCAAATGTGCTTTACTGAGCTAAGTTGACTTCTTCATCTGGACTTTATCTATCACTTATTTCCTTCACTCTCATTGCCCTTAAGTCATACTTTTGGATCTTTTATACTTCCACTAGTTTTTTCTTTAATGCATTTAAAAAAATAATTTATTTTATTTTTAAAACTTTATTGTTTTTACTTGATAGGACAGAGAGAAATTTAGAGATAAAAAAATATGGTGGGAGAAAGGCAGAGACAACTGCAGCCCTGCTTCACTGCTTGTGAAGCTTTCACCCTGGAAGTGGAGACTGGGGATTTGAACCTAGGTCCTTGCACACTGTAATGTGTGCACTTAACCAAGTAAGCCACCACCCAGCCTCTTTAAATGTATTTCTTTAGTACACTTTGTGTCATCCATCTATTTATATCAATGATAGCATTTTTGAGGAAATAGTAAATTTAGTATACAACTGTAACATTCAATATTGCATGGCATTAACTAAAGATGATACTAAAATGTAAATAAATTTTATGCTAGTTTTACTCACAATAACCAATGTCTAGAAACAACTGAGATGCCCTTTAATAGGAAAATGGTTGACAAAACTAGCAAGGATGGAGAGATAGCTTAGAACATATGGGGTATACCTTACAATGCAATGCTTCCCAATTCCAGTTCTGGTGCTTCCTAAGAAGGAGAAGCTTTGGTTCTGTTCTCTCTCTCTCCCCTCCCTTTTTCTCCCCTCCCCCTCCCTTTCCCTCTCTCTCTCTCCCCCCCTATCATCTTCCTAACAGAATACACAAGAGAAACATACTAGTGATATGCTTGGCAGCCTAGATGATTCCCTAGAAAATTATGCTAACAAAAAATCCCCACATTTATTTAAGCATGACTCAATTTATATAATATTCTTGAAAGAACAAAATTATATTAATGAAGAAACAAGTGCAGATAAGAAAGAGAAAGGAAAGGTAGCTGTAGCTATAAATATGAGAGATAGTGGCAAATGAAAATGTGCCGTTACCAATGTCAACACACTGGTTGTAACATTGTGCTATCAGAGTAGCCATTGAAACAGTTGTCAAGGGAGACATTACTACTGGGAGAATGCAGAAGATGGCCTCTTTATATTGCTTCTTATAATATGAGTCAATAATCCCCAAATTGAATATATCAAACACTCTGGATACAATATGGAATATGGTTCAGGGAAAGACTAGGTCCCAAGGAAGATGACAGTAATATATAGACATGAACTAACAGATGGAAGGTATGAATAAGGACTAAGCTAAATCAGTGACAGTGGTGTTTGTGAGATAACAGTTTGAAAATATGGAGCTGATAGAATCAATGGTAGTTCCTGATATTTAAGTTATTGGAGTAAAGTAAAAAAAAAAAAAGTGCTACAGATGAAGTCCTAATCACATCTTAGACTGTGTGGATATGTTGAAAATAATGATTAAGTTTTTTTCAAATTCAGAAGTTGGTTCAGGGGAAGGGGATAAGAAGTTAAGAAAAGGGCGGTAGTACAGTAGGTTAAGCACGGGTGGCAAAAAGGGCAAGGACCGATGTAAGGATCCCGGTTCAAGCCTCCCGGCTCCCCACCTGCAGTGGAGTTGCTTCACAGGCAGTGAAGCAGGTCTACAGGTCTCTGTCTTTCTCTCCCCCTCTCTGTCTTCCCTTCCTCTCTCTATTTATCTCTGTGCTAACAACGAAAACATCAACAACAACAACAACAATAAAAAAACAAGGGCAAAAAAAGGGAAAATAAATTTAAAATTTTTAAGAAAAAAGGTTATAGCGAGTAAGTGTATGAAGAAATTAGCACTGTGGTCTCCTTATTTTAGGAAAGAAGATGATTATACTTACTACACTATCTATAATTGTTAATATTCTCTCAGCTTTGTTTTTATTGCCAATTGTGTTACCTTAACAGTGATATTTGCAGTAGGTATGAAAGCTTTCTGTCTTTTGCTGTTTCAAAGATGTGATTTTTATTTGACATGATACAATGAGGGCTTCAAATTGTATTGCACCAGCAAACAAGTCATGTTTAAATGTATGCTATCAGCCTCACTTTCCCTGTTTTTTCATATTCGTTTTATGTATTATACTTGTATTTGATACACTTATCACTATCTGGCAGGGTCAAATACTGATTATTAACATGTATGATGTAATAATTATAATTATTACATTTCAGATACCTCACAGATAATCACACCTGCTTCATCTCAGTCCTACTTCATCTTTTCTTTTTCTTTTTTAAAAATAATTTTTATTTATAAAAAGGAAAAACTGACAAAAACCATAAGATATGAGGGGGACAACTCCACACAATTTCTACTGCAAGAACTCCATATCCCATTCCCTCCCCTGGTAACTTTCCTATTCTTTATCTCTCTGAGAGCATGGAACAAGGGGCATTATGGGATGCAGAAGGTGGAAGATCCAGCTTCTGCAATTGCTTCTCCATTGAACATGGGTGTTGACAGTTCGATCCATACTCCCAGCCTCTCTCTTTCCCTGGTGGGGCGGGGCTCTGCAGAAGTGGGGCTCCAGGACACATTGGTGGGGTCATCTGTCCAGGGAAGTCCAGTTGGCATCACAGTAGTATCTGGAACCTGGTGGCCTAAAGAAGAATATAAAGCCAGAAAACGAATTGTTGACTAATCATGAACCTAAAGGCTGGCATAGTGCAGATGGAGACTTGGGGGTCTCCGTTTTGTAGATGTTGGTAGGCCTGTTTTAGGTATATTCCAAAGGGCCCATGACTATATTAGTGTCTTTTTTTTTTTCTGAGCCTGACATCTGATATTCAGGTGGACTTCATCTTTTAAGAGCACTGCTGGGGCCCAGGTGGTGGTACACCTGGTTGAGTGCGCATACACAGTGCAAGGACACAGGTTTGAACCCCTGGTCCCCACCTGTAGAAGACATGCTTTGAGAGTGGTGAAGCAGGGCTGTAGGTGTCTCTCTTTCTCTCTCCTTCTCTATTTCCCCCTTTCCTCTCAGTTTCTGACTGTCTCTATCTAATAAATAAATAAAGATAAAAGAACACTCCTGTTACAAGATTTTAAAGTTTGGGAAGCTGCTAGATATTAGATAAGTATATGCTCTGGGATCCAAATCAAGCATAAGGACCTACGATTTATTATTTATTGACTGATTGACTCTTTTTTAAATTTTATTTATTTATTTACTTATTTAAGAAAGGATAAATTAACAAAACCATAGGGTAGGAGGGGTACAACTCCACACAATTCCCACCACCCAATCTCCATATCCCACCCCCTCCCCTGATAGCTTCCCCACGCTCTATCCCTCTGGGAGCATGGACCCAGGGTCATTGTGGGTTGTAGAAGGTGGAAGGTCTGGCTTCTGTAATTGCTTCCCCGCTGAACATGGACGTTGACTGGTTGGTCCATACTCCCAGTCTGCCTCTCTTTCCCTAGTAGGGTGGGTCTCTGGGGAAGCGGAGCTCTAAAACACATTGGTGGGGTCTGGAACCTGGTGACTGAAAAGAGAGTTAACATACAAAGCCAAACAAATTGTTGAGCAATCATGGACCCAAAGCTTGGAATAGTGGAGAGGAAGTGTTAGGGGGATACTCACTGCTAACTCTAGTGTACTTCTGCTTTCAGGTATATATTTTGCAGTAGTTTATGGATACGTGTGAACCTATGCTCTCTCTCACAGAAACTGGTGTGTATCTAGGTTTTGGGACTTTGTTAGAAAGTGAACCACCTGGGATGGAATTAGAGAATACTAAAAAGGAAAGGTGTCACCCGAGTAATGAAGCTGAAGGGTTGTCATTCCACATGTGAAGTCTCTGGACAGTCTGAAGTGAAGCATGTTGAGGTGGCAATCGTTGTGTTGATTAGGTTGTGATTGGCAGATGCAATATTATTTGATATGGATTGGGAGAGGCATACAGGAAAGTGGGCCCTATCCAAGGGTTCTAGGACTGGGGGAAGTAGAGGTTCTATAGTGGAGATGTGAGGTTCCTGCTGTCTTAGGGTTCAAAAAAACAATAGATAGTTAATGTTATCATCACATTATTTGGTAATTGGGTTAACCTTGAATGACTTTTAAGAGACATGACATCATATCACCTGTAATGGGGAGGGCTAAATATCACTGCTTCTATTTCTTAATGTATTTTTCTCCCTCTGCTGGCCAAGTACTACATCCACAGTTAAATAAATAAAATAAAAGGAAGATTACCCGCCCCCCCCCCCGCATTATATACTGAGGTTCTAAAACAGAAAATGTATATTGAGGGAGAGTGTCATAAAATATCTTGTGTAATATTCTTACCTACTGTGGACTCAGGCATTTTCTATGCTCATCCCTAAAACAAAAAAAAAACAAAACAAATGAAAACAAAAATGCTCTGTCTGCAGGAAAGCTTTATATTAGTAACAGTCTACCTTGGTGTAATGTTAATCTAACAGGCCCCTTGGAAAATTCATTTCAATTTCACAAACATTTACTCAGGCTACCTGTGTCCTGTGCCCTACTAGTTGTTGGAAACATAGAAAAAAAAAAAAAAAGACAAGGTATTGTCCTTCTCTATCCCTCAGGATCTCACAGTCTAGCTGAGAAGGGTAGATACATAAGCAATTAAAAGTCAACATACATGTTGCAAAAGAGAGTTGTTAGAACACTATAAGAAAGAGGATGTAGCCCAAGTTGTTGGGGGGGTGCAAGAAAAATATAAACAAATAAATAAAACCAGCCATTGTGATTTGAAATGTGAAGGATTTTGAAATAGCCTGGGCAGAAGAAAGGGAGGATAGTGACATTCTGTTTTGGAGTTGACGATGACAAAAATGTGTGTCTTAGAATTTGTGGGTCAAAAGACTAGGACAGAAGCCAGAAAGTTGGGTTTGGATTATATACTTTAGATGATAAACAAATAGCTGTAAGAATTAGCCTGCTTTACATCAGATACCAAAAATAATTTTAAATATGTGTTTAATTTGATTCTCCTAATTTACTTGCATTTGTAGATTGATGTTGGTTGTTGTAAAGAATTTTCTGCAGTATTATGAAGTTTTATGAGAAAGATTGTTTATTGAGTCACTACTGGTGGCAGCAGGTAGGAAGCTTGTGTTATTCAAGGATGAAAGGTTTAGGCAGCTTTTATTTCTATTTATTATATTTATTTATTTTTTGTTTGTTTAGTTAGTTGGTTATTTTGCCTCCAGGGTTATTGCTGGGGCTTGGTGCCAGTACTATGAATCCACTGCTTCTGGCAGCCATATTTTCCATTTAATTTGACAGGACAGAGAGAAATTCAGAGGGAGGAGGAGATAGAGAGGGAGAGAGGAAGAGAGACACCTGCAGACCTGCCTCACTGATTGTGAAGCTTCCTCCCTGCAAGTGGGGAGCCAGGGCTTGAACCCAAGCCCTTGCATGGGGCGTACTGCCCAACAATGCTTCCTCACAGTAAACTCTTACCTGTATAATATACATGTGTATATTTAAGGAATGAAAAACTGCTATGTTTAATTTTCTATGGTACAGTTTCAAATTGTTTGACGTATAACTAACAGGATACAGTTTAGACTGCAAGGACTCAGTATACTTCAGAAGCTCTACTTTTTACTCTGTGTTGTATTGAAAAATTCTTGAACACAAACATGGAAATCCAGGCAAAGTATCTGAGTTGTTGTTAAATTAATATTACATTTCTGAACATGGATTCAATAAAGGTCATAGGAGTTTCTTTGTGTGTGCTTATTTTCTCCTTTTCCCCTGCAGCATCAATATTATGTTACATTTGTAAAAATCAAAAACATCTGGTTTGTTTCCACTTCTCTTTTCTTTCTTCTCCCTCCAGTTTCCTGAACTTCCCTCTTTTCTTTCTGTTCTCTCTTCCATACCTAGTTATGCTTTCAAGGTTAAATATATATTATTGGGACACTCAAGCAACCTGAAAATAAACATTTCCTAAATATGCATTCTGAAAGTATTTGACTTATAAGTTGGTGCATTAGAAGAAAAGGTGTTTTTTTTTTTTCCTTAAGAACCACTTTCAGGATTGAGATAGCCATGTGACTTCCTTCAAATGTGTCACCCATAAAATGAAGAGCTCAGGCAGGTGGGATAGTTCATCTGGTAATGTCCCTGCTTTAGTCAGGAGTGAGGGGACCCAGATTCAAGTCCTGAGACCCAGTGGCACTGGAGGAAGGTTCAGTGCTGGGGTGTCTCTGTGTCTTTCTATCTGAGAAGAAAAAGGCCCAAAATGGGAAAGCCCCACTGATGGTAAGGGGAAAAATGTTATTATTAGATAATTTCTGAAGCCACCTCCAATTCTAAGGTTGTTATTTCAACATCCAAGAAGAGAGTTCACACTTGGCTGTAATATATTCCCACATACTATGTCCTCAGGTTCTGGACTGGAAAGAAGAGCTACAGATTAACTGTGTGCACAAGAGCCCAGATGGAACATTCCTAGAGCCCAGATGAGAATGTAAACAGAAGCCATGTAGGTTTACACTCTACATGTAAGCATGTAGAATGACATGTAGGTCCAAACCTTTTAAAGTTACAAAGAAATCTGTTCATTATAGTAGGTCTAAGAGAACTACCTTAACAAAAATATGAGCTTTACATGGCATGAACCATATTTTTATTTATATTTATATTTAATGTTTTATTAGTGATTTAATATTTATTTATAAAACTGAAAGATAACAGGGCTAAAATGCACTCTATTCCCACCACCAGAGTTCTAGATCCTCAGTCCCTCCATTGGAAGCTACAACAGTTTTCCCAAGGTTGCAGACTTGAGTTAACTATTATTTCTACAACTATTTGTCTATATTTGTATGTATTTATCCATTTCTCCCTTATGGTCCCATTTTGTCTTCCTTTCTAAGTAACATCTACACCTATTACTACAACAAAATGTCACTCCTTTTTTTCCTCTTCTTTCTCTGGATCCTGATGGAGTTCAGAGCCCTCTGGTCATCTTCCCTTATCATTTCTCCACGACTGAGAGTATGGATTAAAATTCTTTTTTTTTAGATTTCTTTATTGGGGAATTAATGTTTTACATTCAGCAGTAAATACGGTAGTTTGTACACGCATAACATTTCTCAGTTTTCCATATAACAATACAACCTCCACTAGGTCCTCTGCCATCCTTCTTGGACCTGTATTCTCCCCCCTCCCAACCCATCCACCCCAGAGTCTTTTACTTTGGTGCAATATGCCAGTTCCAGCTGGATCAAAATTCTTTATGGGGTGTAAAAGGTGGGAGTTCCGGCTTCTGTAATTTCTTCTCCATTGGACATGGGTGTTGGGTGGTCGATTGGTACTCCCAGCCTGTTTCTATCTTTCCCTAGTGGGGTAGGGATCTGGGGACATCGGGTTCCAGGACACATTGGTTAGGTCATCTGCCTTGAAAACATGACATGACCATTAACAAGGCTTATTTTAATGCCTGACATTTGCCATAAAGAAGGTTGAGTGGGCCAGGGGCCTGCTCACCAGGTATATACCACACTGTGTGCTAGGAATGGGGTTTGGGCCTCCAGCCACCACATGGTAACACCGCAGAGAAGGGAATTTCATGCTTGGGAAAACTTCACTGTGGTGTATCCCTTCCTCTCTTTGCCCTGCTTCACTCCACCTCCCATGTCTTCCATCCTCTATCTGGCAAAGTAGTCAGATAAGAAAGGTGGAATCATGCAGGCAAGTAACATATGTGAAAACTTGATGACAAATAAAAAGAAAATCAAAATAATATATGACACGTCCATGTCTGTCAGTTTGTCTTGGGGCTGTCAGTGTTTCAATGAATTAAAAGCTTAAGTTAGCACATCTTTATTCTAGTAATTTCGTTTTTATTGCTAAAATTTAACAAAATGGTTACTTTGTTGTTTAAGGAGCTAGATATAATTTGTATGTTAGTAACTCTAGTAATAAAAGAAGTAGAATAATATGCCATCAGTGCATATAGATTTACATATATAGGCTTCAATACTCTAAAGTAAAATTTAATATTGAAGGTACAAAATTATTTTACATATGTTTTTAAGCTAGTTTATTCTATAATATTAAAATTTTATGCACAATAAAGTGCATTTTATAAATTATCACTGATTGATTTTAGTGATCTTGACTGAGTTAATGGATAAGAACAAATGTTTAACTAGTGGAAGTAGTAATTAAGCCTGATTAACTTTCTAAATACAAATAGCAGTATTTTACAAATAGCAAATAGTATTTTCAAATCTAGTATTTAATGCTCATGTGATTGACTACTAGAAAATAACAATTTAATACAAGAGTTTTAAGAATAATCAATCAGAAAACCCATCAAAGAAACAAAAATCTGACACTGATACAATTAATTGGTGGTTAAAAAATAATCTATTACACTTATAAAATGTAAGATGACATATTTTTCTTTTCTTCTTTAATTTTTTTCCATTCTTAGTTTTCTACATTTCCATTCAACCCCCACTATGTCCTCCTCTGCCGTCATGTTCCAGGACCTGAACTCTCCCCACCACCAATCCAGAGTCTTTTATGTTGGTTCAATATACCAATTGCAGTTCAAGTTCTTTCTGGCTTATCTCACTCGACATGATTTCTTTAAGCTCCATGGGGTAAAAAAGGTGAATTCACCATTTTCAATAGCTGAGTAGTATTCCATTGTGTTTGTAGACCACAACTTGCTCAGCCACTCATCCATTGTTGGACGCCTGGGTTGCTTCCAGGTTTTGGCTATTACAAATTATGCTGCTATGAGCATAGGTATACAAAAACCCTTTTGGGTGGGTGTGTTTGGTTCCTTGGAATATATCCTGAGAAGAGGAACTACAGGGTCAGAGGGTAGGTACACTTCTAGCCTTCTGAAAGTTCTCCAGACTGCTCTCCATGGATGTTGGACTAATTTACATTCCCACCAACAGTGCAGGAGGGTTCTGTTGTCCCTGCAACTTCTCCAGCATTTGCTGCTGCTACCTTTTCTGATGTATGACATTCTCACAGGAGTGAAGTAATATCTCATTGTTGTCTTAATTTGCATTTCTCTGACAATCAATGAATTGGAGCAATTTTTCATGTTTGTTGGCCTTTTGGATATCTTTGTTGGTGAGTATTCTGTTCATATCCTATCTCCATTTTTGAATGGGATCTTTTTTATTGTTGTGTTGCTGAGTTTGGTGAGCTCCTTATTTATTTTGATTATTAGCATCTTGTATTATGTATAGCATTTAGAGATCTTCTTCACCCACTTGGTATTTACTTTTACTTTTGGTGAAATATAGTGGTTCACTTTCATTCTGTTGTATGTTTCAATCTCTCTTAATTTTTTTTCTACTGGGAGATTAATGGTTTACAGTAAATAATAAATACAGTTATTGGTACATGTATAAATTTTCTCAGTTTTCTATAAAACACTCTAACTTCCCACCTAGGTCCTCCTCCATCATCATGTTCTAGGATGTACACACTACGTACCTCAGAGTCCTTTACTTCAGTGCAGTATACCAACTCTAGTCTGAGTTATGTTCTGTGTTTCCCTTTCTGTTCTTATTTCTCGACTTCCATCTATGAGTGGGATCATCCTATATTCATCTTTCCCTTTCTGGCTTATCTCACTTTTTTTCTTTAATTTTAATTTCATTAGTAACTTAATATATCTACATCTACTGAGATAATCATGTGGTTTTGGTTTTGCTTTCATTGATGTGATGAATCATATTGATTGATTTATGTATATTGAACCAGCCTTGCATCATTCAGCTAGATCCCACTTGGTTGTGATATACAATCTTTTTCATATACTGCTGGATCCAATTGGCTAGAATTTTATTCAATATTTTCAAATCTATGTTTATAGAGATATTGATCTGTAGTTTTCTTTTTTGTTGTGCCTTTGTCTGCTTTTGGTATCAGGATGATGTTGACTTCATAGAAGGCAGAAGGGAATATTCCTGTGTCTTTAATATTTTGGAAGACCTTAAAAAGTATAAGTATTAACTCTTCCTTGAAGGTTTTATAGAACCCATACATAAAACCATCTGGTCCTGAATTTTTACTCTTGGGAGTGTTCTATATAATTATTTCAATTTCTTTGGCTTTGTTGGTCTGTTTCTAGTTTCTCTTGTTTCCATTTTGGAAGGTGATTTGTTTCTAAGAACTCTTCCATTTATTCCAGATTCTCTAGCTAGGGATTGGTGGTATATAGTTGTTCATAGAAGCTCCACATGACACTTTATATTTCTGTGGTGTCTGTTGTGATATTTCTTCTTTCATTTACATTCCTATTTATTTGAGTCTCCTTACCTCCCTCCCCACTTTTTTTTTCTTTTTTTTGTGTGTAAGTCTGACAAAGAATTTGTAAATTTAGTTTACCCTTTCAAAGGTCACTGAAGAGATTAATTTTGCCTAACATAAGTACATTTGGACCCAAATTATGCAGGACAATCCATATATATTTATGATATTTGGATGTAGTTATCATTTTCTTTGATTTTTTCTTGTTGGGTATAGGGATTTTATTTGCCAATACAGGAGGTGCCTCAGTGGCTGAACTACTGAATTTCACATAGGTCTCAAGTTTAATCCCTGGCATTGCATGTGACAAAGAGACTCTGATTGTCTCTTTTTATTCTTCTTTCTGTAGTGTCAATAAGTAAATGCATAACTAGATAAAAGGAATTCGTGTTTGGAATTATCGGATGGGCTTTTCCAGACTTTAGTATTTGATTCTAAGTTATAACTGCTCTTGTGTGTCCTTAGTAAATTTGCTTATTATATGTAAACATGTATTTATTACATGTAGGCTTCCTAAATCATGGGTCCCTAATCAGAAGTTTTTCTAGTCAGTTGTAAGGGTGGGACTGTTAACAGAGAACAGGGACTCTCATGTAATACCTGCTTACTTCCTACATCATTGTCGGTCATGTTTTATTCAGTTGTCCAGTAAATCCATTTATTATGAGTCTGAGCTTTTGAGATTTTTTAATTTATTTTCTCTCCACTGTTGTTTTTCTTTCTCTAATTTTCTTTTCTTTTTTATTTTTATTTTGTCACCAGGGTCTTTCCTGGGCTTCAGGTCCTATACTTATGGTGAATTTGCTGCCTGCTTTCTTTTCATCTGTCCTTCCTAAGTAGAGACAGAGATAAATTGGAAGAGAAGTGAGAGATAGAGATGGAGAAAGAAAGACCTGCAATACTGCTCCACTGCTCATGAAGCTCCTCTACATCCCATAAGTGAGAATACTGCCAAAGATAATACATGCTCTCTAATAGGTGTTTCACTGCCTGGCACCTGAGTGTCTGAAAATTTTAAATTCAATTCCTGAGTTGATTTTTCTGGCATCATCCCCTCCACTGGTGTTCTCAGTTGTGTGAGAAAGCCAAATTGAGGCAGAGAGGTCAATCCCTGTACAGGGTATACTGTGTCATAAACTAAATAAATTTTATTAGGATGGGATAATTTTTATTTATATAGTATAAGCCATTTAAATATTTTTAAGTGAAATCTTTATTTTTAAGTACATTTGTTGTTTGCAAATTGACCTGTTTATATTAGTGAGTCTTCCTTGAGACTGAGGCAGTCAGAGAAGATTTATGAAAATATTCATCTTTGGAATTAAATTACAGCTCATTAAAATAATTCAATGTCTAGAGAAAACCAAGATTGAAAAGAAGTAACATTTACAGAAATTATTATCGCTGATCTTACTGGGCAGTCCAAGGAAAAAATTAAGTAGAAACTACATTTTGGGTAAAATTGATTATTAATGAACATGTCTGTCCTGTGTATTAGCCTGAGAAAATATGCTATTATGCTTAGTATGGTAGAAAATATTATACTCAAGGATTAATTTCTGCTGTTTTGTAGCTGAAGTAACTGACAGTGCCCAGGCTATTAAAAACAAAAGTTATAGCTGTAAGCAATTTAAAGAAAACATGCTATCTAGTTTGTTTATAATTTTACACATAAGTGTTTCTATGCTAATAAATCTGAACTAATTATATTTTGGTTGATTTAATAGAGATGGATTTTTTTGTATCCTTGGAGTCTCCTACATACCCTATTCACCATTCTGGGCTGCATCTAAAGAGATCCTTTAGATAGAAAGACTGAGACATATGGAAATGGAGAGATGCCACAACTTTGGAGATTCCCCTCAGTGCCATCACACTTGTGCATGGTGCTATGGCTCAGACCTGGCTTGTATACATGATAAACTAGATTCTTTGCCCACTGAGATTATCTGTCTACATCAGGGATGTATTCTTTTCTAGAGTTTCTATTTGATAGTTCAGATACATAGTAATTTTATTCACTGCTTCTATGTTCAAAAATGGTTTCATTTTGATATGACAAGTGTCTAAGATCCATTCACTCACTTACCTGAGTTTACTGTGTTACCTGAAGTAATTTGTATTATCTAAAAACACGTGTTCCCTAAAATCTGTAAAGTATCTGCTTAAAGTTATCAAGACTTTGTGTCTCTTTTAAAATAGTTATTTTCTCAAAGCAGAGATTAAGATCTCAGAGTGTAGGAAGTAGTCTACATTGATGCATGACAAGTGGTAGTTAACAATATTAATTTCTATGGGAAAGTGGGCCCTATCCAATGGTTCCAGGACTGGGGGAAGCAGAGGTTCTATAGTGGAGATGTGAGGTTCCTGCTGTCTTAAGGTTCAAAAAGACAATCAATAGTTAATGTTACCATCACATTATTTGGTAATTGGGTTAACTTTGAAAAGTCCTTTTCTTAGGGTTTGCTATACAGTACCCAGTATCTTGTATATAGCTGTGCTATTGGTTGCTTCTGATCTACTTGGTCTAGGCTTTTGAGAGAGTCTGCATATCAATTACACTGCATGTATTGAGAAAAGATTCAGTGTGTTTTGAAAAACTTCGAGACATACAATTAATTCCCCCCCTCTCATGTTAATTAACTAGTGATGTATATGACTACATTTTACTAGGAGTATACATAAACACCATTCCCACCACCAAAAGACTGTGAACCATCCCTCCCACCCACTCCCACCCCCCACTGGCCCAGGAAGCTGCATGTCTACCCCTCACCTCAGGGTTATTACTTTGATGCCCTACTTACAATTTGGTCAGGTCCTGCTTTTAGTTTCCCTTTCAGATCTTCTTCCTCAACTTCTGTTGATGAGTGGGATCATCCCATATTCATCTTTATCTTTCTGACTTAGCTCACTTAACATAATTCCTTCTAGCTCCGTCCAAGATGGGTCAGAGAAGGTGGGTTCATTGTTCTTGATAACTGCATAGTATTCCATTGTGTATATATACCACAGCTTTCTCAGCCACTCATCTGTTGTTGGGCACCTGGTTGCTTCCAGGTTTTAGCTATTATGAATTGTGCTGCTATGAACACAGGAGTACACACCTCTTTTTGGCTGGGTATTATGGAGTCCTTGGGGTATAACCCCAGGAGAGGAATTACTGGATCATATGGAAGGTCCATGTCTAGCCTTGTGAGAGTTTTCCAGACTGCTCTCCACAGAGGCTGTACCAATTTACATTCCCACCAGCAATGTAAAAGGGTTCCTCTGTCCCCCACATCCTCTCCAGCATTTGTTGCTGCTGTCCTTTTTGATGTATGCCATTCTTACAGGAGGGAGGTGTTATCTTAGTGTTGTCTTAATCTGCATTTCTCTGACAATCAGTGACCTAGAGCAGTTTTTCATATGTTTGTTAGCCTTTTGGATCTCCTCTGTAGTGAATGTTTTGTTCATATCCTCTGCCCATCATTGCATCTGCCGATCACAACCAAACCAACACAACGATTGCCACCTCAACATGCTTCACTTCAGACTGTGTCCAGAGACTACACATGTGGAATGACAACCCTTCAGCTTCATTTCTCTGGTGAGACCTTTCCTTTCATAGTATACTCTAATTCCTTCTCAGGTGGTTCACTTTCTAACAAAGTCCCAAAACCTAGATATACACCAGTTTCTGTGTGAGAGAGCATATGTTCACACGTATCCGTAAACTACTGCAAAATATATACCTACACTAGAAGTACACTAGAAGTACACTAGAGTTTGCAGTGAGTATCCCCCTAACACTTCCTCTCCACTATTCCAGGCTTTGGGTCCATGATTGCTCAACAACTTGTTTGGCTTCGTATGTTAACTCTCTTTTCAGTCACCAGGTTCCAGATGTCATCAGGATGCCGGCCAGGCTTCCCTGGACTGAAGACCCCACCAATGTGTCCTGGAGCTCCGCTTCTCCAGAGACCCACCCTACTAGGGAAAGAGAGAGGCAGACTGGGAGTATGGACTGACCAGTCAACACCCATGTTCAGTGTGGAAGCAATTACAGAAGCCAGACCTTCTACCTTCTGCAACCCACAATGACCCTGGGTCCATGCTCCCAGAGGGATAGAGAATGGGAAAGCTATCAGGGGAGGGTGTGGGATATGGAGAATGGGTGGTGGGAATTGTGTGGAATTATACCCCTCCTACCCTATGGTTTTGTTAATTAATACTTTCTTAAAAAAATATATGTGCTCCACCTGGTGTGCCATTGTCTGAACCGAATGTATATATTATATATTCACAAACTCAGTTTACAAATCATAATGTATAATGTCTGCACAAGTTTGTCTCCTCCAGTAAATTCTGTTCCTGATACTTTAATTTTATTAAAAATTAAAAAAATTAAAAAATAAAAAAAAGAATATTAATTTCTGGGTGTCAGGCAGTAGCACAGCAGGTTAAGCGCAGGTGGCACAAAGTGCAAGGACTGGCATGAGGATTCCAGTTCAAGCCCCCAGCTCCATACCTGCAGAGAAGTCGCTTCACAAGCAGTGAAGCAGGTCAGCAGGTATCTGTCTTTCTCTTTCTGCCTTCTCCCCTTTCTCTCTGTCCTAGCCAACAACAACAGCATTAGTAATAAATACAACAATAAAAAACAAGGGCAACAAAACGGAATAAATAAAAATTTAAAAAAGAATATTAATTCCTAAATAAATCAAGTGATAACATGCATGTATACACGTTAAAAAGGAAATTGAGAAGAACAATTTTGTCAAGATACAGGTCTGGTTGTGATTTTAGCAGAGATGACTGATATCCCAAATAATGAAATGAAAGTAAAAGAAAATAAGTATCATCACAAAAGGTCTAATCTATCAAAAATTTAATGAAAATTCAATAGACAAACAGTACACACTGAACATTTTAAAAGCATAAACAGCTTAGGTATATACCTCATGAAGGGTGTCATTGCCTGTCCCTGATCGAGGATGAAACAAAGACTACTGCATTATTTTCAGAGTTAATTCTTCCTCATTAGTCTAAACTTTAGGTGTTTATCTATGGGAGACAACAGATAATTGAATATTTAGGGCTAAATATTTACTTTCCAAGCCTTTCTAGTATCCTTCTCTCTGGGCTCTTTAACTTCCATGAGTCAATAGCATTTGTTCAATTGCCTGGCTTGCCTTGAACCTCCTCCTTGCATCTACATCCAGTTATTGTGGTAATTGTCAAAACACTTTAATCTACCCCAGTCTTTTGAATTTCCTTGCTTCTTACTTCATTTAGATCCATTCACTCATTTACCAACCAGCCTTTATAGCTGCTTCTTTAATTTTATTGGGAGGGGGTTAATGGTTTGCAGTATAGTCTTTAACACATAAACACAAAGTACCGTCTCCCCTGATTGGTGTCTAGGAGACACAGCAGGATCCCAATTTCTCTTCATCCTATTCCTTTTCTTCCTTCCCCAGAGTCCTTTGCTTTGGTACCACAGTCATCCAAGTTCTTTGTTCTTAAGTTTCACTTGTAAGTGAAATAATTTGATATTGTTCTTTATCTTCCTAGCTTGTCTCACTCAACATAATATCTTCAAAGATGACTACACTATTGTAAAGGAAATAACCTCATCTTTTTAACAGCTGTGTAGAACACCACAATATCCTTAGCCATACATCTGTCATCAGGCCTCTGCTTACTTTCAAGTTTGGGTTATTACAAATTGTGCTGCTATGAACATTGATGTACATAAGTCTTTTCAGATAGGTGTTTCTCTTTTCCCTGTATAAATCCCTAGAAGAGAAGTCACTGGGTTATAATGTAGGCCCATTTCTAGAGTTCTGATGGCTTTCCAGACAGTTTTCTACAGTGACTGGAACAACTTATATCGCCACCAGCAATGTAGGAGAGCTCCCCCAGACCACAGCTGCCTCTCCAAGTGTTGGTGTCTTTTCTGATGTTTGAAATCCTCACAAGAGTAAAGTGGTATCGAATTGTTTTTATTTGCATTTCCCTGATCATTGGTGACTGAGCATTTTTTTCCATGTCTGTTGACCCTCTGGATCTCTTCTTTGGAGAAGGTTCTGTGTATATCTCCCACCCATTTTTCAGTGGGGTTACTTGTCTTTAATTTGTTTGTGAATTTATGTTGTTATGTGAGTTTGTGAATTTTGACTATCAGTCCTCTGTCTGTTATATGACACATAACGATTTTTCTCCCACTCTGTGTGTGTGGGGGGGAGGGGGTTCTCTTTGTTATAGTAGTGATTACCTTTACCATGCAGAAGCTTTTCAGTTTGGTGTAGTCGCATTGGACTATTTTTTTTCTTTTGTTTTTCTTGCAATAGGTATTGGGTATACAAAGATACATGAGTTACACTTAAGTATATGAGATTACCGAAGTTTCTTGCTTGAACAAAACAACCTGTGTGGAAGGAAAAGAAGAAAAGAATATGATATTTGTGTGATGGATGTTGATTTCCCACAGGCTTTATTAAGAAAAGCAGCCTAATTAGTTTCATTATCTCTAGAGTATCTCATCTCAAGACATTCTCCAGACTTCAACTGTGGTGTCTAAGGAAAATGCAAATCTCTTCTAGACAACTTGTTAGAATTTTCTCATGTGTTCATATATCTAAAGGGAGAAATATATACTACCAGTAAAACTTACATAAAGCTTTCTTACATCCTCTTCTTGTATTAATGCCTCCACCTCTACTCTGGGTCATCAGAACTTACATATCTATTCTAATAACATGCAACTATTAGTGATTCCTTGTATTTTCTTTTTCTTTTTCTTTTTAGCCAGAGCACTGCTCAGCTTTGGCTTGTGATGGTGCAGTGTATTGAACCTGGGACTCTGGAGCTTCAGGAATGAGAGCTTGTTTGCATAACCATTATGCTATCTACCCCTGCTATTCCTTGTATTTTCTGTGTCTCTACTTTCATAGGCATTGTTTCTTCTATCTGAACATATATATTTCTTCCTCCCTTTTCCAGATTTTATATAACTTTCTCTGGTTTATCTTTTCTGCACCATCATTTTGTTGCTCCCCACATACTGAGAAGGGTGACTTTTTTTTTTTGCTCTCAGAGGTTTACTAAAATACTTACTGCATAAAGAAATTAGTGACTTTGCCTAATACATTTACTACACATCTTCTTTATTATTTAAGTCATTTCTGGGATTTAGGACAACACCCAGAACATAGCAGACCTGTAATACAAATATAGAGTAGTAATAGTAAGAATAAAGAAATTTAAGAACACAATTAAATGTCTATTTGCTTCTGATTTTAAAAAGTCAATTCTTTATAATAGCTTTATTCAAAAGGTATAGATTTACCTTATTGTTATCTACTTCTTATTTTAGTTTAGGCATAATTTTGATATCTAACATTTATTTTTTGTTGTTGCTTATTAACTGTTGACAAGTATATCCAATTTAATGAACTAAAATAAATGTAATCATAAAGATATCATGTAGTTAAGATATCAGGGTCCTGATACAGTCTTATGTAGAGTCATACCACAGGAAATACCTCATAATCTTAAAAAATTAATATAGAAAATATTAGATTTCAAGAAGTCTTTTCTCTTGTTAGAAAGAAAGTAAAATAACTGTGAAACCACTCAGAAGGAAAAATGTAAGGCTAATGTCTGTATTTGCTGCCACCTTTGGATTCTTTAAAAGTAATATGAAGAGAACATGCATAGACTTGTCCCTCCAATCTACTTAATCATTTTTTTGGTAGAAGGAAAACTCCTAGATTTGATATAAAATAAGCAAGCTTTAGCACATCAACATAGCATAGATACAGATTACTGAGACAGAGTGAGCCAGGGTACAATCAAATAATAAATGTACCAGTGGCTAAAAATCATTTAGATCATTCAGCATAAAAAGTAACTAAGTTAACTAGACATATCATTATTCAGAATAAAAAATAAAGAAAGCAAAACAAAATACTTCTTAGTTACTAAGAAATAGCTACAATCACAAAATATTAAAGAGAAGAACAATATATGATAGCAGATCTGTAAAACAAACATGAGAGATATGTGTTAGGGGCAATACAAAAATTGGGAAATCATGAACCTCAAGGCTGGAATATTGCAGATGAAGATTTGGGGTCTCTGTTTTAGAAAAAGTTAGTAGGTCTATTTTAGATATATTTCAGAGGGCTCATGACTTCACTAGTTTTTGCCTGTGCCTGACATCTAATGTGCAGGTGACCTAAATTACTGTTTGGGGGATGGTGTCCTTTTTCCAACTAGGACACCATCCCCCAAACAGTAATTTAGGTCACCTGCACATTAGAGTAGCTCCCAAATATGGGAAAAGTATTTAAATATTGTTAACTTTAAACCCCATTGATCTGATATGGGCCCAAAGTCAGCACGGAAGCCTATGTGTAATCTCTGCATCCCCATAGGTCAGAGTTCACATTCCATGGTCATGACTAGGAACATTCCAGGCTGCACCAATTTCAGGACCCATCATCCTCAGGTGATAGGCAGAGTATGCTCTTCAACCTCCCTTTGGAGAATGGAAGTCAACAATTTGTTCTGCTTTCTATCTTAACTCATTTTCAGCCATCAGGTTCTAGATGCTATCATAATGTCAACCTGACTTCGCTTTGCAGATGACTCATCCAATGTGTCCTGAAACCCCACTTCCCCATATCCCTACCCAACTAGGGAAAGACAGAGACAGGCTGGGAGTATGGATCAACCTGTCAACACCCATGCTCAGCAGGGAAGCAACTACAGAAGCCAGACTTCCCATCTGCCACACCCCATAATGCCACATCCTGGGTTCATACTTCCAGAGGGATAAAGAATGGGAAAACTATCAAGGGAGGGGACTGGATATGGAGTTCTGGTGGCAGGAATTGTGTAGAGTTGTGCCCCTCTTGTCCTATGGTCTTGTCGATATTTCCATTTAGTAATTTTTTTAAATTTATTTTTTATTTAAGAAAGTATAAATTAACAAATCCATAGGGTAGGAGGGGTACAACTCCACACAATTCCCACCACCCAATCTCCATAACCCATCCCCTCTCCTGATACCTTTCCCACTCTCTATCCCTCTGGGAGCATGGACCCAGGGTTGTTGTGGGTTGCAGAAGGTAGAAGGTCTGGCTTCTGTAATTGCTTCCCCGCTGAACATGGACGTTGACTGGTCGGTCCATACTCCCAGTCTGCCACTCTCTTTCCCTAGTAAGGTGGGTCTCTGGGGAAGCTGAGCTCCAGGACACATTGGTGGGTTCTTCAGTCCAGGGAAGCCTGGCCAGCATCCTGATGGCATCTAGAACCTGGTGACTGAAAAGAGAGTTAACATACGAAGCCAAACAAATTGTTGAGCATCATGGACCCAAAGCTTGGAATAGTGGAGAGGAAGTGTTAGGGGGATACTCACTGCAAACTCTAGTGTACTTCTGCTTTCAGGTATATATTTTGCAGTAGTTTACAGATACGTGTGAACATATGCTCTCTCTCACAGAGCCTGGTGTATATCTAGGTTTTGGGACTTTTTTAACAAGTGAACCACCTGGGATGGAATTAGAGAATACTAAAAAGGAAAGGTCTCACCTGAGTAATGAAGCTGAAGGGTTGTGATTCCACACGTGAAGTCTCTGGACACAGTCTTGAGCTGAAGCATGTTGAGGTGGCAATCGTTGTGTTGATTAGGTTGCGATTGGCAGATGCAATATTATTTGATATGGATTGGGAGAGGCATACGGGAAAGTGGGCCCTATCCAAAGGTTCAAGGACTGGGGGAAGTAGAGGCTCTATAGTGGAGATGTGAAGTTCCTGCTGTCTTAGAGTTCAAAAAGACAATTAATAGTTAATGTTATAATCACATTTTTTGGTAATTGGGTTAACTTTGAAAAGTCCTTTTGTTATGGTTTGCTGTACAGTACCCAGTATCTTGTATATAGCTGTGCTATTGGTTGCTTCTGATCAACTTGGTCTAGGCTTTTGAGAGAGTCCGCATATCAAATACACAGCCTATATATTAAAAAGACTCAGTCTATGTTTTAAAAACTTCGAGACATACACTTAATTATCCCCCTCTCATATTAATTAACTAGTGATTTATATGATTACACTTTGCTAGGAGTGTACATAAACACCATTCCCACCACCAAAAGACAGTGACCCATCCCTCCCACCCACTCCCACCCTCTGCTGTCCCAGGAAGCTGCATTTACTTTACTTTGGTGCCCTACTTACAATTTAGTCAGGTCCTGCTTTTAGTTTCCCTTTCAGATCTTCTTTCTCAACTTCTGTTGATGAGTGGGATCATCCCACACTCATCTTTATCTTTCTGACTTAGCTCACTTAACATAATTCCTTCTAGCTCTGTCCAAGATGAGTCAAAGAAGGTGGGTTCATTGTTCTTGATAACTGCATAGTATTCCATTGTGTATATATACCACAGCTTTCTCAGCCACTCATCTGTTGTTGGGCACCTGGTTGCTTCCAGGTTTTAGCTATTATGAATTGTGCTGCTATGAACATGGAGTACACACCTCTTTTTGGTTGGGTGTCACGGAGTTCTTGGTGTATAACCCCAGGAGAGGAATTACTGAATCATATGGAAGATCCATGTCTATCCTTGTGAGAGTTTTCCAGACTGCTCTCCACAGAGGCTGTACCAATTTACATTCCCACCAGCAATGTAAAAGGGTTCCTCTGTCCCCACAGTCTCTCCATCATTTGTTGCTGCTGTCCTTTTTGATGTATGCCATTCTTACAGGAGTGAGGTGGTATCTTAATGTTGTCTTAATTTGCATTTCTCTGACAATCAGTGACCTAGAGCAGTTTTTCATATGTTTGTTAGCCTTTTGGATCTCCTGTGGAGTGAATGTTTTGTTCATATCCTCTGCCCATTTTTGGATGGGGTCATTTGTTTTTTTGGTGCTAAGTTTGCTAAGCTCTTTATATATTTTGGTGATTAGTTTCTTGTCTGATGTATGGCATGTGAAGATCTCCCATTCTGTGAAGGGTCTCTTTGTTTGTTTAATAGTTTCTTTGGATGTGCAGAAGCTTTTCAATTTGATGTAGTCCCATTGGTTTGTTTCTGCTTTAGTCTTCCTTGCAATTGTGTTTGATTCATCAAAGATGTCCTTGAGGTGTAGGTGGGAAAGTGTTTTACCAATGTTTTCCTCTAAGTATTTGATTGTTTCTGGTACAACATCCAGGTCTTTGATCCATTTGGAGTTGATTTTTATTTCTGGTGAGATAAAGTGGTTCAATTTCATTCTTCTGCATGTTACAACCCAGTTTTCCCAGCACCATTTATTGAAGAGAGCCTCCTTCTTCCATTTAATCCTTTGGGCCCCCTTATCAAAGATTGTATGCCCATAGGTGTGGAATAATAATTTTTTTTAAGTGGGAAATCCAGAGGAAGACCCTCAGTAGAGTGAGACCCAGTCTTCCTGGCATGTATGGATGGTTGGAACTGGATTGGCAGTGGAAAGAACAAGGAGGTGGAAGTCCTTTGAAAGTAAGTGCTTTCCACTGCACCAACCTTGTGGGTTCCCTCTATCAATATCTACTGGCTGAAGTATGTAGCTAACTAGATCTCAAAGTGAAAATGCTTTTGAAGAGTCCCAATCCAGAGTCAAGACGTGGTGTTTAGAAGTGTGAGTTTGAAAGTGAAGATTAATGACCTAATAATGAGTAAGGATACCTTATATAACAGAAGAGAGGGTAGACACATACAGAATCATTACATGTCAATGTGAGTCTTGGAACATCTTCTGCCCATTAGATTGGGTGGTGACTGCCCCCAGTAATTTGTAGCCAGCAGTATGTAATCAGGGTTGAACCAGAAGGTTGCATTGAGATTTACTACACTATACTGGTATGTTGTTAAAATTCGGAGGCTCTTGCCGGGCGGGTCTAGCTTCACAGGCGGGTAACAGAGACGCGGAGACAACGGCTGGGCAGGGAAGCTGTATTTCTTTATTCAGGAACAACGATTCATAAACTAAGACAAACTAATCACCAAACAGAACTCTGCTGTCTCTTTGCAGCGGCACAAGCACTCTCTCTCTTACTCTGGAACTCAGGAACCCTCCAACTCTGGCACTCTGAAACTCTTCCACTGTGGAACTCTCTCTTACTCTTTAACTCTGAAACTCTCGAACTCAGGAACCCTCTGGCCCTCTCTCTCTTCCTCTTGAACTCAGGAACTCTGGAACTCTCCGACTCAGGAACCCTCTCTCGGGGTTCCTTGGGGCGGGGCCAAGCAGGCCCGCAAAATTAACAGGACGGATGCAATTCTCTTGGCGGGGAAGAACTACCCAATGTAAAGCATACAACACTGGTATCTTGTCCTTTGAAACACATTCACCCAATACAGTCCTTAAATTTCCAAAGAAATAATCTTCAGGGGAAGAGCCAAGATGGCAACTTTAGAGCCTCAGCTACCGTGAGCTCCAAGAGGACATCTTTCATGAAACAAACCTAATTTCAAGGAAGACTAAAGCAAAAACAAACCAATGAAACTACATCAAATTTAAAACCTTCTGCACAGCCAAAGAAACTATCAAACAAACAAGGAGACCCCCACAGAATGGGAGAAGATCTTCACATGCCATACATCCATCAGACAAGAGAATAATCACCAAAATATACCAAGAGCACAGCAAACTTAGCACCAGAAAAGCAAAGGACTCCATCCAAAAATGGGCAGAGGATATGTACAGAACATTCACTACAGTATAGATCCAAAAGGTTAACAAACATATGAAGAATTGTTCCAGGTTGCTGACTGTCAGAGAAATGCAAATAAGGACAACACTGAGATACCACCTCACTCCTGTGAGAATGGCATACATCAAAAAGGACAGCAGCAACAAATGCTGGAGAGGCTGTGGTGACAGATGAACCCTTCTGTATTGCTGGTGGGAATGTAAATTGGTCCAGCCTCTGTGCAGAGAAGTCTTTAGAACTCTCACAAGACTAGACATGTGTTGTTGAGCCAGATATTGTTGTGCATGGGCCATGGAGAAGAGAGAGAGGAGAGGTCCGGAGTGAAGAGGAAACACAAATTTTTATTTGTGCTGGCACCTCAGAGTTGGGTGCTAGAGAAGCAGGTTGGGCCACGTGGAGGTAGCAAAAATGGCCACCTCATGCAGTAACCTTTCCTGCATCTGAACACCGGAGTGAAGCGCTGGCAAGAGAGTGAGGTGAGGAAAATGAAGGGTTTTTTATAGGAGTAGCTTTCATGAGAGTGGGAAGGGGGAGGAGTAACCATAGCACTCCTGGATAGTATGATAACTCTCATGAGAATGGGAGGGGGAAGGAGTAACCAAAGCATTCCAAATATCGTGGGGATATAGACAATGTCCTGAGGGCATAACATGGTGGAACAGGCACTCCCAGAATGTCCCAACTCTCACGGGAACTAGTAGCCTGAGGGGAAAACATGGCAGATGTGAATGCATCTGCACAATTTCCCAGCATCTCCCCCTTTCCTTTTATCTAATGTCCAGGGCAACAGTATGTAAAGTCTGTGAACTACTCAGGGTCAGTCTATGAAAAACCAGCAACATGAAGGGAAGAAAGCTGCTGTAAAATAGTCTAAAGTGTCCAAAGGGTATACCAGCAAGTCTGATAAAATTCTCAGTCCAAAGTAGGTGACTAGGGGGAGAAATGCTGCATGAGGAAGGCCAGCCTCTGGAATTCTGCTTTTCTGTAGAAAGTGAGCTGGAACCGCCAAAACGTGACAGGTCAAAGCAAAAGCAGGAAAGGCAGACAGGCAGTAAAATGGTTCTGTCCTTGGAGTCTGTGAATCAGGTTCTTCAGATGGTGTCAGGTGATATCTAGGGTTTCAGGGGGTGTGCCACTGTAGTCGTGCCATCTAGTGGGTGATGTCAGGGTGTGCAGGAGTCCAGATGTTTTTTTTTGGGATTCCTGTGGAAGAAACACAAGCAATCTGCTTCTCGTGGTTAGCAGGGCATCTTATTTGAATGCTTTATAGAAAAAGAGGTTTGGTGCCTTGACCAACTGAGTATTGGGGGATGTATCTTTCTTATTCATTTATGATTATATTTTATATTATTTGTCATGGTAGTCAGCTGTTATCTGGAAGGTCCTGGGTGATTCATGGAGAAAAAGAACTTATCTTTTAACAAAGACTCTAAGGTGTAGGGAAGCGGGAACTATCTTATCCCTTTTTTTTGTTGTTATCTTGCCTTTTGTTGCCCTAGTTGTTTTATTGTTATAATTATATTGTTGTTATTACTGATATTGTGGTCATTGGATAGAACAGAGAGAAATGGAGAGAGGAGGGGAAGACAGGGGGAGAGAAAGACACCTGTAGACCTGCTTCACTGCCCATGAAGTTATTCCCCTGCAGGTGAGGAGCTGGGGGCTCAAACTGGGATCCTCAAGCCAGTTCTTGCACTTAGCACTACCTGCGCTAAACCTGCTGTGCCACCGCCCGATTCCCAGGAACTATCTTTTAACATAAACTCTATGGCCATGCCAATAGCAACCTTGAGGGCACATGTGGCTCCCCAAATGTCCCCCTGTCTTATATCATGTTTTGATGTTTGGTGGACTTTGTTTTGTGGCAGGGTGGACTGTGCCTATCTTAGGTTGGGGATCAGCCTTCCGTCTTGGAACACCTGGTCATTTTTGCCCAGTAGTACCAGATGCCCTGTCTTAAGTTGACTGGATAGCGCTAGTTTCCTCTTATCCGTCATTGGCTAGCCAGCCCTCTACATGGTGGATGTTCTGATGGAGGGGGGCAAATCCTCCACAGCAACTCAATATTCTGCCATGTCCAGCCTATGATAGTGAGTTTGTATAGGTTTCATCTTTATGGCATCAATCTGTTGCCACAAAAGGCCATGAGCTTGTTAAGAATTATAGGACCGTGGTCTGGGAGGTGTCGCAGTGGATAAGGCATTAGACTCTTAAGCGTGAGGTCCCAAGTTAGATCCCTGGAAGCACATGTACCAGAAAGATAACTGGTTCTTTCTTTCTCCTCCTCTCTTTCTCATTAATAAATAAATTAAAATGTTGAAAAAAAGAATTATAGGACCTATTGTGAGCAGAAGAAGTAAAACAAGCTGGGGTCCTACAATTAAGGGTAGACAGGTAAGGAAGGGGGAATGTATCTATTGTATGAAGAGGTGGGATCATATCTCAAGTCTAAGGGAAGCAGTCAGTGGATGTGATGTCTAGGGGAACAGCCATTTGTCTTTGGGGGTAGTAAAGGATGTCCGTGGCATGGGTGATGTTATAAAGGGAAACATCTTTAAATTGTTGGCTGACAAAGGCATGGCTTATGGTGGCAAGACAAGATACACCAGTTAAGTGTACAAGAATATGTGAATGTTGTTAATTCACATAGGTTGGATATGGAGGAACTTCTTACAGTTTAATACCTTACCATATGAACAGATAATTCCTCATATGAAGGCTTGATAGTTGTAATCACTTGTGGAAAAAAATAAAACTTCTAACAAGTTAGAGGTTTACTATAATTGACTTTGGACTATAAACAGACTCAGGTTACTTAGAGAGTTAACACATGTTAGTGACAATGGTTTTAACATTTAGAGTACTCTGAGAAGATGGGACATACAAAAATTTTTGGTCATTCAACACACAAAACACAACTGGCCAGTCCTAACATAACACATTCAGGGAAGGGGTAGGAGAGAGGGCTCTGTGAGCCAACTTTTGTAGGTTCTGCCATGTCATATGGATCCTGGGATGTATCCTGCATCTAGTCCTCTTGTATTTCTTGTTCTTCAGGGATAATAGTGCCATCATGAGGGTATTGTCGGACATGGCGGGCAGGAACCCAGAGAGGTTTAGAGTAATTATGTGGGAAAACACATGCAAAACCTCTTCCCATGGTCAATAGAGGGTCAGGCCCTTATGGACATATGGGAAAGGGCAGATTTAACAGCCTCCTGACAAATTGTAGGACTATTGGCCATACCCTGGGGCAGCACCACCCATTCAAATCTGTCAGCAGGGCTGGCATTATTCATAGAAGGAACAGAGAATGCAAAACATTTACAATCTTGCAGATGCAAGGGAATAGAGAAAAAATCTTGTATATCAATAGCTATGATTGGAATTCCTGTGGGAATTGTAGAAGCAAGAGGCAAACCCCTTTGGGGGGAGCCCCAGACCTGCATGGTTTTATTAACTGCACAGAGATCTTGGAGGAGGTGCCATTTTCCTGAGTGCTTTTTAATCACAAAGACAGGAGTATTCCATGGGCTTCGAGAATGGTGAATGTGTCCCAAGGACAACTGCTCTCGGACGAGCTCTTTTAAAATTATCCCTAGGTAAAGGCCACTGTTCCACCCAGACAGGCTCATTAGAAAGCCAGCTTAAGCAGGGTGTTTGGCTACGAACAGTGGCATTTAGTATTGGGGTTGCTGATTAGACCTGGTCTCATGGGAGCAGGTGTTACACTCTGCAGAGGCATCTTCGGATATTCTAACATCAAGACATTCTAGAAGATCCCTGCCCAATAGGTTGGTGCTAATATTAGCTTCCAAAGGGTGGAAGTGCCTGGTAGAACCTTCCGGGTCTTCCCACATGAGCGAGTCTCGTATGCGAAATGATTGGGTCACCCCTCCTACTCCATGTATACTGGGTCCAGGGATAAGTTCTCAATCTTGGGGAACCTCTTCTTGCCTTAAAATCGTCTTTGCTGCCCCCGTGTCAATCAAAAATTTAAAAGGAATATTGTCAATCTTTACTGTCATAGATGGGTGACCCCATTCTAAAACAGGAGTGGTCCACAAAATCTCAGGCCCTGAATTTGTACCATTCAGGGGAAAACCATCTTTATGAAATTGGGACCAACAATATTTCTTCCAATGAAACCCCTTACGACATCTTGGACAAATAGTACGTGGCCTCTGGCTCCCTGACTGAAAGCGGGGTTGCTCTGACTGGAGGCGTGGTCGCTCTAACTGGAGGCGGGGTTTCCCTGACTAGAGGCATGGTCGCAGCTTATTGGGACATTGGTTATGCCAATGTCCTTGGCTACCGCACTGAAAGCAAGCCCTGTTTTGATTACGTGGGGTAACTGCATAAACCTGTGTCATAGTGGATGCCCCGTAATTGCCTGATGTAAGTTCCTGTGTCACTAAAATCCAATTATCTGGGTGTAGGTGTTTAAGATTAAGGCATGCCTGACGGAATTGTGGTATCATGCCTTCCCAGACAATAGAGCGCAGGAGTAGTGAGTGGACGTCAGGATTATAAACCTTTCTCTTTAAGCTTGTCTTCACCCTTCAGATGAAGCTCACTAATGATTCATCAGTGCCTTGGCGAAGAGAGTTAATGGGAACTGACAAATCTACATTGGGTGGGGTCACCCTTTCCCATGCTTGTGTTGCGCAGATGCGTACCTGTTCAAAATAACCAGTTGAAAACCTGGCTTCTGCCTGCTGAGCTCCAGATTCGTAAGCTCCTTCTCCAAACAAAGCATCAGAATCCCATTCTATCTGTTTGTCACTATTTTCCTGCGACTGTCTAGAGCATTCATCGCAGAAGCATGCCTTCCACTGTAGGTAGAGGGGGTCTGGGAGTGCAGCACAAGCCAGATCTTTCCAATCTTGCGGCGTGTTAAGATGGTGGTAAAAACTCCTTAAAACGGACTTGGTCCATGGAGGGTGCATTCCATCCTCCCTGACCACTTGCCTGAGTGCTCCAATATCTTAGAGGAGTATGGCTGCCACGGCTGAGGGTTTTGTTTAGAAGGGGCCACATTTACCGGGAAGGTGTGGATTTGGTTCAATGACACTGGGGAGAAATCTACGGAAGTGGAAGGTGCTGTGGAAACTGCTGTAGTGGCAGGGGAAACTGAACACGTATCTACGGGGATGGAGCTTTTGGGGTGGACTGCAAATGGTTTAAGGTCCTTAAATGCTGAAAAAATATCCTTTAACTCTCGTATCTCAGCCACAAGGTCTCTTAATGATGAGGTATTAGCAGGGGGAGGAGTCAAAGAAGTGGAAGCTGCAGCAAGAGAAACCAAACCCGTGTCTGTGGGGACAGCTGGGGGTGGGGTCAAAGGAGCGGCCGAGCACGTGTCTGCAGGGGCAGTGAGGGGAGGGGTCGTGGAAGCAGAAGCCGCTGCAGAAGAAAGCAGACACATGTCTCCAGGGGGATTGGGGGGAGGGGTTGTGGAAGTGGAAGCTGCCACAGGAGAAACTGAACACGTGTCTCTGGAGGCAGCGGTTTTGGGGCTGACTGCAGATTGCTTAGGGTGTTTAAGTCTTAAACAAATATCCTTTAACTCCTGTATCTCAGCCTCAAGGTCACTTAACCTTTTGGCAGGAGGCCTTGTACATATCCTGAAAATAGTAAATATAGCCATGAGAACCCACGGTGTAGCGAAAATTAAAGCATCTCTGAGATTGAAAGCCTGTCCCAGGAGAGAAGGATAGAATGTCTGGGACACCTCCGCATAAAACGGAAAAAATCCCATGGTGGAGGGAAACGCAGGGCCACAGAGGCAGGCAGATGCCACTTACCTGTGTCTGGGCGGCTTTTGTGGACCTCAGGCTGGGCGTGAGTGCAGGACACGTTGAGCGCCAGATGTTGTTGAGCCAGATGTTGTTGTGCGCAGGCCATGGAGAAGAGAGAGAGGAGGGGTCCGGAACAAAGAGGAAACACAAATCTTTATTTGCACTGGCACCTCAGAGTTGGGTGCTAGAGAAGCAGGTTGGGCCACGTGGAGGTAGCGAAAATGGCCGCCTCATGCAGTAACCTTTCCTGCGTCTGAACACCAGAGTGAAGCGCTGGCAAGAGAGCGAGGTACGGAAAACGAAGGGTTTTTTATAGGAGTATCTTTCACGAGAATGGGAGGGGGGAGGAGTAACCAAAGCACTCCAAATATCGCGGGGATAACATGGCGGAACAGGCACTCCCAGAATGTCCCAACTCTCACGGGAACTGAGGGGAAAACATGGCAGATGTGAATGCATCTGCACAATTTCCCAGTAGACATGGACCTTCCATATGACCCAGTAATTCATCTTCTGTTGATATACCCCAAAGACTCCATAACACACAACAGAAAGGTAGGTGTACACCTATGTTCATAGCAGCACAATTCGTAATAGTTAAACCTGGAAGCAACCCAGGTGCCCAACAACAATTGAATAGCTGAGAAGGCTATGGTATATATGCACAATGGAATAATACTATGCAGCTATGAAGAAAAATGACCCCACCTTCTCTGACCCATCTTTGAAGGAACTAGAAGGAATTATGATAAGTGAGCTATGTCAGAAAGATAAAGATGAGTATGGGATGATCCCAGTCATCAACAGGAGTTGAGAAAGAAGAACAGAAAGGGAAACTAAAATCAGGAATTTGACTAAATCTGGAGTAGGGCACCAAAGTAAAAACCCTGGGATGAGGATGAGGGTGTATATGCAATTTCCCAGGGTGGTGGGGGGTTTATTGGGTGGGATGGGACACAGTCTTTTGGTAGTGGGAATGGTGTTTATGTACACTTCTATTAATTTGTAGTCATATAAATTACTATCTAATTAATATGAGAGGGGAAAATTGATTGTAAGTCTCAAAACTTTTAAAAATCAGTCTGAGTCTTTTTAATACATAGGCTGAATCTTTGATATGTTGACTCAAAAGCCTAGACCAGGGAGAACAGAAGCAACTGGTGGCACAGCTATATACAAATAATGTCTAATGACATAAATTATGGTGATATTGGGTATTATACAGCAAATCCTAACAAAGGGATTTTTCAAAGTTAAGCCAGTTAGCAAAGAATGTGATCATAACAATAATATCTATTGTCTTCTTGAAACCTAAGACAGCAGAAACCTCACATTTCAACTATAAAGCCTATATTTCCCCCAGTCTTGGAACTTTAGTGTGGGACACACTTTTCTGCAGGCTTCTCTCAATTCATACCAAATGATATTGCATCCGCCGATCCCAACCTAATCAATGAAATTAGTGCCACCTCAGCATGCTTCCCTCAGACTATGTCCAGAGACTTCAGGCATGGAATATCAACCATTAAGATTCATTACTTGGGTGAGACCTTTCCTTTCATAGTATTCTCTAATTCTATTCTAGGAAGTTCACTTCCTAACAAAGTCTTAAAACCTAGATATAGACCAGGTCCCCTGAGATAGATTATATGTTAACACGTATCCATAAACTAGGACAAAATATACACCTGAAAGCAAAAGTACACAATACTCTGCAGTGAGTAGCCCCCCCAACACTTCATATGCACTATTCCAGCCTTTAGGTCCATGACTGTTCAACAATTTATTTGGCTTTGTATGTTAACTCTCTTTTCAACCACCAGGTTCCAGATGCCAGCAGGATGCCGACCAGACTTCCCTGGACAGATGACCCCACCGATGTGTCCTGGAGCTCCACTTCTCCAGAGACCCACCCTACAAGGGAAAAAGAGAGGCAGAATGGGAGTATGGATCTATTTCCATTACAGGATGTTCACTTCCTAACAAAATCCCAAAACCTTGATATACACCAGGTCCCATGAGATAGAGCATATGTTCACAGGAATCCATAAACTAGGTCAAAATATTTACCTGAAAGGAAAAGTACATAACAGTCTACAGTGAGTCAGTATAAAGTTCCTAATGAAATAGTATCTAATTAGACTTACATACCCTCCTCACCTACTTCCCATTACAGTTCTCTCACTCACTCCAAATCTAACCTTAGCACAGCAAGGACTGCAAAAGCTGAATAAGGGCAAGAAACTGTCATACTTTAAGGATGACTCTTTAGTCACTATCAGGCCACTCCATCAGCTGGGGCCCTAATCTGGAAGTCCTGAGATTTCCAAACAGACATGATAGGCCTAGACCTCAAATAAACCCCTCTCTCCATTGTTACAGGTCATCTCTATCAGGAACAACAAAAAAGACCCTTTGTGTGCCCCCCATAGGACCTTGCCCTCAACTTGGATCAACAATGGTAGAGAATGTTCCATCCTTTGAATGGAGGCTATACAACATACCCTTTGTTCCACCTGAGGATGGTGGGTCCTGAAATTGGGGCAGCTTGGAATCTTCTTATTCATGACCTCAGAATGTGAGCTTGGATCTACAGGGATGCAGAGGTCACATAGGCTCTTAAGTTAAATATGGGCCCCAGACCAAATCAAATCAACAGTATTTATACCCTTTCCCCATATTAGTGAGCTACTCTCTGCCCTGATCCAGCTTTCTGTCCCTTTTCCAGCCATAACATTACCTCCCCAGATAATAACTTGGGTCCACCTGCATATCAGATTTCAGGCTCAGAGAAAAAAAAAACTAGTGTAGCTACAGGCCCTTTGAAATATAACTAAAATATTCCTACTAGCTATCTACAAAACTGTGAACCCCCTCCCCCCACAACACATCATCTGCACTATTCCAGCCTTTAGGTCCATGATTGTTCAACAATTTGTTTGACTTTGTATGTTAATTTTCTTTTCAACCACCAGGTTCCAGATGCTAGCATGATGCCAACCAGACTTTCCTGAACAGACAACCCCACCAATGTGTCCTGGAGCTCCACTACCTCAGAATCCCACCCTACTATGGAAAGAGAGAGGCAGGCTGGGAGTATGGATCGACCAGTCAACACTCATGTTCAGCAATTACAGAAGTCAGACCTTCTACCTTCTGCATCCCACAATGACCTTGTGTCCATACTCCCAGAGGGATTAAAGAATAGGAAAGCTATCAGGGAGGGGATGGGATATGGAGATCTGGTGGTGGGAATTGTGTGGAGTTGTACCCCTCTTATCCCTTGGTTTTGTTAATGTTTCCTTTTTTAAATAAATAAAAAATAAATAATCTTCAATGTCTAACGACATCAAACTTTAAGATGTAAGTCAGCTTCAACTTAATGACTTTGTATTCTATAATTCCTGAATTAGTGAAAAAAATAATAAAGAGTGAGGTAATACCACAAACTATCCTACAGAAAATTTAATATTAGCAGATTGTCATTCTCTTCTAGGGATGGCAAAGAAAGAAACATGCACTCTTAAATGCTCAAGAAAGATTAAAAATTGATGCTATCATGCCCTGGGAGGTAACACAGTGGATAAAGCACTGGACTCGAAAGCTTACCATCCTAAATTTGATCCCTAACATCCCCTGTGCTAGAGTGAGGCTCTAGTTTTCTCTTTCTATTCCTCTTTCTCTCTCTCATATACAAACATAAACAAAACAAACAAACACATAGACAAACCCTATAAACACATAATTCTTAAATGGGAAAGAATGGGCAACTTTCATTATTATATTACCACTGAAGTATACTTGTTTATTTTAGGAGAGAGAAATAGGAGCACCTGTCCATAGTATTTGATGCCAAGGATCAAACCCAGGGCCATGTGCTTACAAAGCCTGAGCTTTATAGCTGAGTGATCGCACTAGTGGCAATGAGGGAATAATCCTGAACCTCATCTTAGTAGAATCACTATAAAAAAATCAAATCAAGAGGGCAGTTGGTGGCACACCTAGCTGAGCTCACATATTACCATGAACAAGGACTCAAGTTCAAGTTCTTGGTCCTGTCTGCAGGGGGAAGCTTCACAAGTGGTGAAGTAGATGCTGCAGGTACATTTTCTCTCTCTCCTTCTCTCTCTCTCTCCCCCCTTCACCTTCTCTTTTCCCTAACAAATCAAATAAAAAATACATATTAAAAAAACCTCAAATCAAAACTTACCTCACAAAATAACCAAGAGCAGTACTAATGCTTTTCTAAGCCCTTTTTTGAAATTGTTCATGCTGCCAGGTATTCAGAAAAATTAATACAGGGTCACAATCACTGAGACATGAAGAAGCATGATAAACCCAATGATAACTTGCTAAGACTACAATTAGTAATTTAAATGCTTTTACTATCTGGTCACAAATTGGCTTTCCAATTTCATTTTATGCCATGTCTCTAGAGACCTAATACACTGAATGCTCTGTTCTGTTAAGATTAAAATGTAAAACATCACCCTCCTTTATTTTTTTTACCACTAGGGTTATCAGTGAGGCTCAATCCCAGCACTACTCCTGGCAGCCACTTTTTTCTTTCTACTTTTATTTGACAGGACAGAGAGAAATTGAGAAGGGAAGGGGAGAGAGAGATGGAGTGAGAGGGACACCTGCAGACCTGCTTTGCCGCGCATGAACATCTTCCTTGCAGGTGGGGAGCGGGGGCCCAAACCTGGGTCCTTCTGCATGTTGATAATGTGCACTTAACCATGTGGGCACTGCCTGCCCCCCCCAAATGTAAAACATTCTTGTTACCCCTGTTGTCCAGAGGCCTCTCTCTGCCTATTTCGTCTAGCCTGATGAAAAAGTTTTAAAACTTTTTTCAATATCCTCTTTGGTCCAACTCTTCTCTGAAGTTTGGCATTGTTTTGGCTCCTGTCCTTACTCCTTTTAAAAATCAAATATATATAACATTTATTTTTTTTAATCAATTTTATTTCTCAAGCCTCAGGTACCACTGATGGTAGTATGTCCTGTTACATTACATACCACTCAGAAATGGTTCACTTAGTGGTCTGGGAGGTGGCACATTAGACTCTCAAGCATGAGGTCCTGAGTTCAATCCGTGGCAGCACATGTACCAGAGTGATATCTCCTTTTTCTCTCTACTCCTATCCTTTGCATTAAATAAATAAAATCTTAAAAAAGAAAAGAAAAGAAAAGAAAAGGTTCACTCTCAGGTATCGTGCCATAAGTTATATGAAGCATCTTGACTTAAGAGGTGGTAGAGTAAAGAAAGTTATATTTTATTACTATTTATTATTATTACTATTGTTATGCTGAGCTGGGCCCTGCATATGTGTGATTTCTCTGTTCTGGGCCAGGGCTTCATTCAATCAACAGGTACAAACAATATATTTTGTTTATCCTAAAATATTTTGGGGGGTGGGCTGGCAAAATAGTGCACCCAAATAATGCACCTGTCTTGTCATGCACACAGTTCAGGTTGGGACTTAACTCTTTGATAAACTGCTTTGTTTCAAGCTCTAGGTCAACCGGACACATTGCTCAGTTTTGTGTCTCTTTAATGCCAAATGTACTGTTTGACACACAAGAGATTCTTCAGTAAATTCTTTATTTTTTTGTCCTGTTTCATTTTATGAGGCATTAATGATTGTTGACATATGGACACAATTTCTCGTCTTCCCATGACAGATGTCTGCTGAACATTCTTACTACCATCTTAGGTCCTCTTCCACCATTGTGCACAAGGATCCTAATGCCCTCTCCATCCTTCCCCTCCCTCTCCTTTTGCAATCATTTGCTTTGGTACAGCAAAACAAACCCAGTCCAAATCTACTTTGTGTTTTCCTTTTCTGTCCTTGTTTCTTCAGTTCCCTCTATGAGTGAGGTGAGCTTGTATTTGTTCTTCTCTTTATGGTTTACCTCACTTAACACGATTCCTTCAAGCCTCAACCAAGATGAGGAAAAAGAGACTAATTCAATTGTCTTCATAGCTGTGTGTAAGCACCACAGCTTTCTATGCTGCTTATCTGTCCTTGAACCTGGGTTGCTTCCAAGTTTGGGCTATTGTAAATTGTGCTACTATGAGTATCTCTTTGGATGGGTGCATTAGCTTCCCTTCTGCACTGCTGGTGAGAATGCAAATTGGTCCAACCCCTGCAGATAGCAGTCTGGATAATACTGAGCGATAGAAATACACCCACCCTATGACCTCAAAATTCCTCTTCTGGGGATATATCTTTGAGTAAATTCTTATACAAACATACACTCCAAAAAGTAAGTTTCAAAATGAAATTTTACCAGTAGGGTGGACTCAGCCCAGGCTCTGTTCCTTGATTCCATTTGATGATATGTTGAGTACGAGTGAGTGAGAAGCAATCATATCATCCAAACATTTTTCTAACAAAACTTCATGACTCTCATCCAGAGCTAGTTGTATTTACAAGATGATCCTTTAATTTTTGTTGTTGTCGTTATTTTCTTTATGGGGATCCCTAACACCAAACAATATTTTCAGATACAGTCATAGAAATAGATGGAGAGAGGAAAAGATGCCCTGGCATCACTGAATCCCCCAGTGCAGCAAGGCGAAGCTGAAACTTGGATCATGTACTTTACTTTTTTTTATTAGTGTTTTTATTCTTTATTTGGGGGGATTAATGGTTTACAGTCAATAATAAAATACAGTATTTTGTACCTGTGTAACATTCTCAGTTTTCAATATAACAAATCAACCCCCATCTAGGTCCTCCTCTGCCATCATGTTCCAGAACCTGAACCCTCCCCACTACCCCTGTCTTTTACTGTGGTGCAGTATACCAACTCCAGTCTAAGTTCTGCTTTGTGTTTTCCTATTTTTCAACTTCTTTTTAAAAATTGTTTTAATTATTTTTATTGATTGGATAGAGACAGTTAGAAATAGAGAGGGCAGAAGGAAATAGGGAGGGTGAGAGAAAGAAAGAGACACCCACAACCCTGCTTCACCACTTGGAAAGCTTTCTCCCTGCAGGTCGGGACCAGGGACTCAAACCTGGGTCCTTGCACATTGTAATATGTGCACTCAACCAGGTGCACCACCACCTGGCCCCAACTATTATTATTATTATTATTATTACTAGTGATTTAATAATGACTGACAAGATTGTGGGATAAGAGAGGTACAATTCCATACAATACCATATCACTAGATACATACCACTAGAGTGCCATATCTCATCCCCTCCATTGGAAGTTTCCTTATTCTTTATCCCTCTGGGAGTATGGACTAAAGAAATTTTGGGGGTGTAGAAGGTGGGAGGTCTGGCTTCTGTAATTTCTTCTCCACTGGATACGGATGTTGGCAGGTTGACCCATACTCCCAGACTTTTTCTATTGTTCTCTAGTGGGTTAGAGCTCTGGGGATTTGGGGTTCCAGGATACATGGGTGAGATCATCTGCCTAGGGAAGTCAGATTGGTATGGCATCATGGTAGCATCTGCAATTTGGTGGCTGAAAAGCATTAAGATATGAAGCAAAAAAAAAAAGTTTAGTAATCAGGAACCTGAAGGTAAGAATATAACAGATAAGATTTATGGTCTTCCTATTAGAGGAAGCTAGGAAGTCTATTTTAGTTATATTCCAAGGGACCTATGATTTCATTAATATTTGTCTGAGCCTGATAGCTAACATGTAGGTGGGCTGAAAGTATTTTCTGGGAATATGGTGGAGATGGTGTCATGTACTTTAATTTTAATAAACATATAAAGTCTCAGATTCCTAACTCAGTGAGTTGCTGTCTGATAATCCCAGCTTGATTTAGATAATTCTTCCTGGAAATAAATAAAATTTACTTATAGCATTGCTCAAGAAAGTCAGATTTGGAAAGGAAATTTCAGAGCTAAGGACCAGGGGTTGATATTAGAGTGATTTTCTCAGTGAGAGAAAGGGGGTGGCAAGGGCAATTTTTATTTGTAAAAAGGAAACACTGACAAAAACCATAGGATAAGAGGGGGACGACTCCACACAATTCCCACCACCAGAACACCTTATCCCATCCCCTCTCCTGATAACTTTCCTATTCATTATCCCTCTGGGAATATGGACCCAGGGTCATTATGGGGTGCAGAAGGTGGAAGGTCTGGCTTCTGGAATTGTTTCCCCGCTGAACATGGGCATTAGCAGGTCGATCCCTACTCCCAGCCTGTCTCTCTCTTTCCCTAGTGGGGTGGGGCTCTGGGGAAGTGGGGCTCTAGGACACATTGGTGGAGTCTTCTGCGCAAGAAAGTCCAGGTGGCATCATTGTAGTATATGGAACCTAGTGGCTGAAAAAAAAAAAGTTAAAATATAAAGCCAAAAATATTGTTGACTAATCATGAACCTAAAGGCTGGAATACTTTGGATGAAGAGTTGGGGGGGGGGGTCTCTGTTTTGTAGATAGCTAGTAGACATATTTTAGTTATAGTCCAAAGGGCCCATGACAATACTAGTGGCTTATTTAATTTATTTTTTTCCTGAGGCTGTCATCTCATATGCAGGTGGATCCAAGTTATTGTCTGGGGAGATTATGTAATGGCTGGTAAAAGGACCAGAAAGCTGGATCAGGGAAGAGAGTAGCTCCCAAATATGGGAAAGTGTATAAATACTGTTGACTCCAAAACCCATCTATTTTTCTGATCTGGGGTCCATATTCTTAGGAGCCTATGTGACCTCTGGATCCCTGTAGATATGAGCTCACATTCTGTGATGATGAGTAGGAACATTCCATGCTACCCCAAGATCAGGACCCATATTCCTCAGGTGGAACACAGAGTATGTAATCTATTAGATTTTTATTCCACAGTTAGAATATCAACTTTAATAGCATCCTACCATTGTTACAAAACTAAAAAAATCTTGATTTTGAAGTGTTCATATTATAGTAAAGATAGTTTATTTTCCAACCTTAGACTCTACACACACACACACACACACACACACATGCTTTTTTAAAACTATGCCAAATTCAGAAATTGCTATTTGGAATATGATATAAATATTTCCAAACATCAGGAACAGCTCTCTGTTGTAGGACAAATATAAAATCAGCTTTGGAAAAAAATTTAAAATAATAGTTCATTGTAACACTATATTCACCTCCAAGTAGCAATTAATGTTTTATTTTTCTTTAAGAAATGTTTCAAGCAACTATTGCACACACTACAATCTATTCAGGTACTAAACAGTACACAGAGTAAAGAGGTGGAGCTTGCCATCTGAAAATAGTCTATTTATTTTATAATGATTACATTGCTTAGTTGAGTCTCATGGGTGATTTCTTTAATAGAATGTGTTATATATGTGTAAAATTGCCCAGGCACTGACTCTGAGCCAGAATTGGTATGGCAGTATACATTGTATCATTTTTCTGTCAACAAGAATGATTTGACCTGTAACATCCTATGTAGGCAGAGAATGTGCAAATTATCATAGCCTTAGGATATTCAGTTAAGCATGAAGTTAGCCAAACTAATGTCTGTGCATCGAGGTAAGGAACATTACAGCCTGCACAGAAAAAAAAATACATTTCATAAAAAGAATATGAATTTTACATGGAAATGAAGAGAGAATTCCTAAGAGAACTTATTCTTCCTATTTATTTCTGTCCTGTAGGAAGATGATAATGGGAAATATTTTAACAACATTGTGGACTTTAACAAAGAGGGCACTCTTTTTGAATGATAGTGTTTCTTGCAGAGTCAGAAACATAGTGAAGCTCTACTTTCAGGATATGTGCATCGTCCTGAGAGGAAACTAGCCACAATATCTGAGATAGTTTCCAACACCAGGTATAAGCTAGAAGGTAGTAAAGCAGAGTGGTTCATCTGACATCAGAGTGAATATGTTAATCCACAAGAGATCATGTCATGCAGCAAATGTATTCAGTGTGACAGGTTTTTATTGATCAGTTTATACTGGATTATACTATCATATACGTTTCAGGTGTGCCTCATTACAAATCATTGGATACTACATTAAATTGACTACTGAAAGTCCTAATCTTTCTCCCACCTTGTAATTTGCCCCTTTTACTTTAGTTACCCATACTTTCTCCCCTTATGATAATAATACATTTGGCCTTATAGTCCAAGAGCTCATTTTGACTTGATTGGATGAGTTTTTCTATTCTGTTTCATTACGTACCGAATATGAATAAATCACATATTATTTGCCTTTCCCCATGCATTTTATTATTTTTTAATTATATTTATTTATTTACTGGGTAGAGACAGCCAGAAATTGAGAAGGAAGGGGAAGATAGAGAGGTAGAGAGACAGAGTGCAGCCCTGCTTCACCAGTCACAAAGCTTTCTCCCTGCTGGTTGGGACTGGGGGCTCGAACCTAGGTTCTTGTGCACTGTAACATGTGTGCTCAAACAGGTGCACCACCACCTGGCCCCATTATTTTTTAAATTTCTTTATTGGAGGATTGTTTACAGTCAACAGTAAAATACAGTAGTTTGTATAACATTTCCCAGTTTTCCACATAATAATACAACTCCCGCTAGGTCCTCCTCTGCCAATATGTTCCAGGACCTGAGCCTTCCTCCCCACCCCAGAATCTTTTATTTTGGTGCAATACACCAACTCCAGTCCAAGTTCTGCATTATGTTTTTCCTTGTGTTCTTATCTGTCAACTTCTGTTTATGAGTGGGATCATCCCATATTCATCGTTTACTTCTGACTTATTTCACTTAACATGATTCCTTCAAGTTTCATTCAAGATGAGGAGAAGAAGGTGAATTTATAATTTTAAATAGCTGAGTAGTATTTCATTGTGTATATATATCACAGCTTACTCAGCCACTCATCTGTTGCCGGACACCTGGGTTACTTCCACTTTTTGGCTATTACAAATTATGCTGCTATGAACACAGGTATACAAATATCTTTTTGAATGGGTATGTTTGGTTCCTTAGGATATATCCCCAGGAGAGGAATTGCAGGGTCATAGGGTAGGTCCATTTCTAGCTTTCTCAGAGTTCTCCAGACTTCTCTCCATGGCTGTTGGACCAATTTACATTGCTACCAGCAGTGCAGGAGGGATCCTTTGTCCTCACAACCTCTCCAGCATTTGTTGCTGCTATCTTTTCTGATGTATGACATTCTGACAGGAGTGAATTGGTATATCATTGTTGTCTCTATTTGCATTTCTCTGACAATCAATGCATGTACCTTATTTTATTTAACATAATATCTTCTAGTTTTATTTGTGTTACTACAAGTTTCTTAGCAGCATTATTCTGCTGAGTGTATATATCACATCTTATTTGTTCAATCATCATTTGATTGGTACCTGGGTTATTTACAATTCTTGAATATTGTAAATAATGCAGTAAAACTTGTAATGTATTTGTTTCTTTTATGCAGTGCTTTTGTGTTCTTTGGGGAAGTACCCAGAAGTTGACATCTAAACTGTAATTGTTGAACTCTATTAGTTCTTTCATACAAAATTGCTACTTCTTTCTTCTCATTTCAACTTAAATTTTTTACCAGAAAAACTTAGATAAACCTTAGATCTAAAAATACATTTCTAGTATTGCTATAGTAAAAACTCATGGTGAATGTTTTAAAATGTCTAACTGGTGAATAATCTGATAGAACAAAGTTTCAGTATAAAATATTTTCATAACCTTTCAGTTGATCCTTTTTATTGTTTTACTTGGTTCAACTGTCTGTTTTTTTGTTTTGTTTTGTTTTTAATAGATGCTGGTCTGCTCATTCATCTAGGTTGGTAAGGTTTCATGCCAAACACACTGCAAATCTTCTCATTAAGGAAAGCTAACAAGCTCAGTCCTTTTCAAACTGTTTCAGTAAAAAAAGAAGCAGGGAGTCGGATGGTAGCGCAGCAGGTTAAGCTCAGGTGGTACAAAGCAAGGACAGGTGTAAGGATCTTGGTTCAAGCCCGGCTCCCCACCTGGAAGGGAGTTGCTTCACAAGCAGTGAAGCAGGTCTGCAGGTATTTATCTTTCTCTTCACCCTCTGTCTTCCCCGCCTCTCCATTTCTCTCTGTCCTATCCAACAACAATGACATCAATAATAACTACAACAATAAAACAACAAGGGCAACAAAAGGGAATAAATAAATAAATAAATAAAGCATGAATGAAACATGAATAGAAAGTGAAGCAAAGAGTAACTACATAGATAACAACTAATCATTGAACCAGGAAGGCCTCTCCTTAATAATTCTGACTATTAAAGAATCAATCTTTATGGCATAATTTAGTTTTCATGTTTTAATTTGCAATTGAAAGAGACCTTAGATGTCATATTCTATTCAAGACTTTAAAATATTATTAGGTTGAGCCTGGGGAGCCTCAGACATATATATATATTTATAACCATTATGCTGCCTTCTCCACTGCCCTAGAATTATCCATTTCTTCCTTTCATGTGTGTGAGAGAGACAAACTTAAGCATTGTTTTTTTGGCTTGTGTGGTCTGGCATTCTATTCCCTGTTGCTATACGCTGCCGTTTCTATCCCACAGTTTTATAAATATTTTTTTAAATGAGTATTAAATTGCAAATTTTCACTCACAAGATAAAAAATAAGATAAAATAAAAGTTTTCCTTAGGTCAGGTGGTGGTGCAGAAGGTAAAGCACATGCAGAATGTACCTTACCATGCCTGGTGACCCAAGGTCAAGCCACCTATGTGCGGGGTGAGGAGGGAGCTTCAGGAGCAGTGCAATAATGCTGAAGGTGTCTCTATTCCTCTCCCTCTTTCTCTCTCTCTATTTATGTCTCCATCAGAAAAAAAAAATCTCAATGGCCTCCGTGGATGGTGAAGTTGTCATTATAACTACCTAGTCCTTGTAAGAACCTTGGTAATGAAACAAAAACAAACAAAAACTCCTCCAAATTTTATATAAAGGATTTCACACATGGGTAATTCTCCTAGTAAAGATTAGAAAAAGAAAGCAAACAAAATGTCTCATATGTTCTAGTGTGTACACCCACATTTCATATGCACATATAAATCGTACTCTAACAATTTCATCTTTCACCCTAATCAATAATCAACACAAATAGTTCCTACAAATAGTTTAATTTTTCTAACTAAAACAATTGTTGAATAGCCAGAATCATTTATCAAGATCTCTATTCAGCATATACACCTAAGTGTTCCACAAATACCTGAAAACTCATTAGGTAAGAAATACAGTAAATAGTCTCTAACAATTACAACTATAGCTACCTTCTGTGCATTTTATTCAATTAATGATACTTTCATTAACTAAATTCCTTAAAAACTTCTTGGAAACATTTCACTAAGCAAGGCTTCCAAGCCCCACCATTTACCATTCTGATAATTTTCTTTCTGATTTCTTCTTAAATATAACCTACCCTCTTCATTTTATTTTGAATGCCTTATATTTTTCTTACATTTTAACGTATCATTTTCATTGATTTATTATAAACTGTTCTTTTTTCTAGATTAAGTTTAACATAACTATTTTAGAATTATTGTTATCTTACTAAAATAACCACTTTATAGAGCATGTGACTTGTATGCAAGAGGTTTCAGATTTGAACCTTTATGTCTTTTATATTGTCTAGAATAGGGACATTCTCAGCTATTATTTCCTGTAGAATGCTTTCTTCCCCTCCCTTACGTTCTTCCTCTGGCAAGCCAATAATTTGTATAATAATTCTATTGAAGTCATCCCATATATCTGTGTTATTGTTTTCAGTATCTCTTAATCTCTTTCTGAGATCTCTTACTTCTTAGTTTTCTGTACTTCATCCTTGATCTTGCTAATTCTGTTTTCTGCCTCATTCATTCTATTCTCTCCACACCCCCCACCCCCGTTGTTTTTTAAAGTTAACTATTTTGTTACCTTGTTCTGATACTGTATTAGCTTGATCAGCTAGTTGTGCCTAGTTCAGCTATTTCAGCTTTCAGCTCTCTAATTATCTTGAGAGGGTTGCATTGGATCGACCTTCCCGTGGTGCATCCCGTGAGTACCCATTCATTGGGGAAACTGACGATCCTTCCTAGCCGACTGAATCCACATGGATCCCAGTCACTTTCAAAGCCAGCAGTAAGCAGCTCCTGACAGCTTTCAAGCTGTTGGTCCTGCTCTTCGAGTCCTCCAACTTAATGTTGATGGGCTGTTCTTTGCCAAACGCGTTCTTATTGGCAATACAGCATCAGGCAGATGTTATCTGCCTACAAGAAACACATATAGCAGTCGATGAAGCTGCTCGATTCACCATCAGTGGATTCGATTTAATATGCTATAATCTCCATCCTAAACATCCTAAGCTGAGCCATCTATGCTAAATCGTGTCTTGCAGATGTTTACCACACGGCCTCTTCGACCTTCTACGACTCCATTACTATTGGAACTATTCAGCTTGTCAACGTATATAAGCCTCCCGTGCCTCATGGGATAATGAGGTCCTGCCTAGCCCGAATCACCCAGCCATTTACATTGGAGACTTTAATAGTCGTCACCAAGACTGGGGATATTCCTCCACTCATGCTGACGGCTCTATCTTAGCCAACTGGGCTTCAGCGAATGACCTCTCCCTATTATATGATCCCAAACAGCCAGGCTCTTTTCACAGTGCTAGATGGAATAAAGACTCGTCACCCGACCTGTGCTGGATTAGCACAGTCAACCGCCAAGCCTTTCCTGCTATGAGACAAGTTCTCAAGATCTTCCCGCACAGTCATCACCGCCCAGCTAACATCCACATTGGTCTCCAGCTCCCACTGATTCTATGCTCGGAGAAACTAAGATGGAACTTTCAGAAAGCAAACTGGCGTCTGTTCAGTGATCTTACCAACAAATCTATTCCTGCAATTCCAATTAACTCTATCCCCTCTGAAGATTCCTACAGGCGCTTCTGCCAAGCCATCTTCAAAGCAGCTTCCCAAGCCATTCCTCGTGGGAGACGTGCTAACTATATGCCTTGTCTTGATGCTGAATGAGAGCAACTACTAAAGCAGTATGATGAGTCGGACGACCCAGATGTGGCTGACCATCTCATTGCCTCCCTGGATGCAGCACGCCAAGCCCACTGGCAACAACTCACAGAAAGTTTGAACTTCACCCACTCAAGTAGGAAGGCCTGGAAGCTTCTTCACAGACTGGGTGCCAGTAGCCAATCCCCTCCCATCTCCCATCCTCCCGTATCTCCAAACTCAGTGGCCAGTCACCTAACTCAAGTTGGACGTGTTAAGATCAACCCAGTCTGGAAAAGAGAAATTTCCTATGAGTGGTCATCCCACTTCCAGTTATCTTGTCCATCTCCAAAACTCTCTCCCTTTACACTGTCTGAACTGGAAGACGCTTTGAAGAGGGTTAAACCGGGAACAGCTGCTGGCTATGATAACATCACCCCAGAACTCATTCTTAACCTGGGTCCCGCAGCAAAGAAGTGGCTGGCTGCATACCTGTCCCACATCTTGGAATCTGAGTCTATGCCCAAAGTTTGGCGTCGTGCGAAGATTATAGTGGTTTTGAAACCAAAGAAAGACCCAACACTGGCCGCCAGCTATAGGCCAATTTCTCTCCTCTCCATGTGTTACAAACTCCTTGAGAGGCTGCTTCTGTCACGTATTTCTCATCTTACAGAGAAATTCCGATCACCCGCCCAAGCTGGTTTCCGCCCAGGAAGATCTACCTGCAACAAGCCCTGGCCCTCTCAACTTACATTGAAAATGGATTCCAGAAGAATTTAAAGACGGGTGATGTCTTTGTTGATCTCACAGCAGCCTATGACATGGTCTGGCACAGTGGTCTCCTAGTCAAGATCTCAAGATGCCTGCCTCCATGGGTGGCCAAAACTATATCGTTTCTTCTCCAAAACAGAAGATTCCGGGTGCATCTGGGTGACAAGTCTAGCAGATGGAGACCTGTCTCAAGTGGCCTCCCCCAGGGCTCTGTTCTGGCTCCTACACTATTTAATGTTTACATCAATGACCTCCCAGAAACTTCTTCAAGGAAGTTCATCTACGCCGATGACATCTGCTGTGCAACTCAGGCATCCAAGTTTGACATCCTCGAGGAAACACTCATGAAAGACATGTCTCTGATACCTGATTACTGTAAAAAATGGCGACTAATCCCTAGCACTGCAAAAATAGTATCATCTGTTTTCCATCTACACCATGCCTTGGCCTCGCGTGAGCTTAATGTGCAGCTTGGCGGTACGAGAATCCGGCATGAAGCCCAGCCAGTCTATCTTGGCGTTACTCTCCATCGCACTCTGTCATTTTACAAACATCTCATAAAAACTGCAGCAAAGGTGGGCACGAGGAATAACATCATTGCAAGACTGGCCAGCTCCTCATGGGGCGCGAGCGCTTCCACACTACGATCATCATCTCTGGCATTATGCTATTCCACTGCAGAATACTGTGCCCCAGTATGGTTCCGTAGCCCCCATGTCCACTTGGTCGATTCCAAATTATATTCCTCCATGAGGATAATTTCTGGAACCATCCATTCCACCCACCCCAGTTCCATGGCTGCCAGTTCTTAGCAACATTGCCCTGCCAGATATTCGTTGGGATGCGGCATCATCTAAGTTCATTTCCCACGTCTACGCTCGACCTGACCTGCCAATATACGCGGATATCTTCGCCCACCCTGTCCAACGCTTGACGTCTCGTCATCCAATCTGGTCCCCTATGCCTACACTGAACTTCTCTGTTCCAGTCTCTTGGAAACAGAGTTGGCAGTCAGCTGAGGTAAAGAACAAACACCTCACCACAGACCCCTGCAAACTTCAACCCAGCTTTGACCTAGCATGTTATGATTGGGCCCTCCTCAGTCACTATCGAACAGGCCATGGCCGGTGCCCCGCTATGTTTCATCGCTGGGGAGCCAGAGACGACCTGAATTGCCCCTGCAGCTACAGACAGACTATGACCCACATAGTCAAAGACTGCCACCTCTCCAGATTCAAAGGAGGTCTCGAAACTTTACATCAGGCTCAACCTGACGCTGTTGACTGACTACGGAAGAAGGGCAAACAATAGAAGAAGAAGAATTACCTTGAGATAGTTAGTGTTTTCTTTCAGAGTCCCATTACTTGTTTCCTCATTTCTGATGATATCAAAATCTTTCCTTACCCCTGTGATTGATGCCTCAATTAGTGTTTGAATGTTGTCCTCATTCTTATGTGCTTCTACCTTTGAGGGGATTTTATCTGGACTTTTGTCTTTGTTAATTTCTCCAATATTTTTTCTTGGTTCAACCATTGTATATGCTGTATTATGCAGTCCCTCTCTCAGTACTTTTCAATCTACTAATCAAACTTGCCTGGATTGATTTATGTTTAAGTAAGGTACTTGAAGATTTTACAATTGTGGAAATTAACACTTGTTTCAATGTTATCTCGGTCCCTAAGGTGAAAAACAGTGGCTGTTTTTTATGTTCTTTATCTATGGGAGCCTGAGGGCTTTTAAACTATAAGTATATTTTTAGCTTAATAATTCACTACTAAGCAAGAAATAAAGCAGGGTAGGGGAGAGATAGCACAACGGTTTTGCAAATAAACTCCCATCCCCTGAGGGCTCAGAGTCCTGGGCCCAATTTGCCGTTCTGCCAGGAGTCAGATTCAGCTGAGCAGCTGTCCTTGGCCATGTGAGTTTCTAAACAAATCTTGTTTGTGTTCTGAGGGTTCTGAGTTAATTATTCACCGTGTCTTCTAATTCATCAGGAGAACAATGTGGAAAGGCTCCCATTATAAAGCTCCACCTTCATACCACTGGGGTGTAGATCTTTTCTTGAGTTGCCTGATCAGGTTTCTACCCCCTGTTATTATCACAAGGCCTTTCCCTCTGATGTTCCAGCCTCCAAGGGACAGTAGCATTGGAGACTCACAGTTGCAATTGGTGAGCCTTAGGGAATCCTCTCTTCCCTTTAGCAGTCCTTTTTGTTGATAAAATTCACAGCCAGAGGTGGTGCTTCAACTGGCAAACTGCTGGGCTGTTACCAGACACTCCCAAGTAGGTACAGGCTTTTAGCCCCAGGATTCTCTTCTTAAAATCCCCTCTGTCTATGAGCCAGATATGTTTTCACTAACCCGTGACTTAGTGGACTCCCAAAGTAATCCTAGTCATGCTGTGTTCTCAGGTGATTTCCTTTGCTATTAGTAGTTGACCAGAGAAAGGACAGAGACAACTACTGCTACTATGTAGCCCCACTTCCAGAAGTCCTCAGCAAACCTTTGACTACATTTTTTTCTTTATAACAACCTCATATGTTCCAGTTCTTTATATTGCACATATTAGTGAAACCACCTGAAAATTGCCTTTCAAAGAAATGCAGATCATTACATGACAAATATAAACTATAGCAAAAGAAGTCCTTGAACACAAACACCAAGTTAAAGAATCCAACTAAATCAGTGTAAGCAGTGCCATCTCAACATGTGTTATTTGTGGCTGTCTCCTGAGATGCCAGGCCTGGGATATCAACCCTCCAGGACCAATACTTGGTTGAGATCTTTCCTAGCTTATAGAAGATACAACACCTAAATTACTTCTTCAAGTTACTGAATGTAGTTGACAGTTTCAGTAATTATACCCAAAGTAGAAGTGTACAGTTTGTGTGTACATAAAATGTTTTCTAGGACCACGGATTTGAATGGTTATAAACAAATGTCAATATGTTTAAAAGTATAATTATTCCAATATCTTGAAATATCACATTTTTTTTCTTGCCACAATATAGCTATTTATCAGTTACATAATAACTAAATAATTGAATACTGAGAAATACCTAATAAACAGAAGAAATTGCTGGGGCTCATGTGGGGTGGCTCCAGCCAGGAGGCAAGCTTACTGAGGCCCCTATCACCAGCTCTAGAGACTGCATGATAGAGAAATAGGTCCCAGAGAGTATTTTGGTACAAACACTCATTTATTTGAGGTGGGCTTGGGTTTATATAGAAAGTTAAACAAAGAACATTTTTTAAATATGTCAGAAATTACAGGTTTCTTAAAGGTCAGCTTGCCCCTATGGTAGGGGGCTAATAATCTAAAGGCATTTGAGAGAAGCATAGGGGTTAAACCAGTAAGGTGAGATAGAGAGAAGATAAAAAAAACTTGATGTAAGTCATAGATATCAAAGAACATAAGGAAATAGAGTTTTGAAGCTACTGTCTGGTGTTGGGGAGGTATTTGATGGAGTGTGTTCTCTTTTGTGATCAAAAGTGAGGTGGATGTGTCAACTTTGGGTGACTATGTGAACTTTGAATGAACCTTAAAGTCATGTGGCCTGCTGATAGCAGGGAGACACTAAGTGAGAGAGGGTGTAGGCTTTCTGTAAGCTTGAGAGGCTAACAAGGGAAAGCTGAGTCTGGAAGACTTTTCCCTCTTGGCTCTTCTCTATGGAGAGAGGCTAACTAGCAGGGTGTCTTTCCAGACCTCCATCCAAGGATGGGGAGAGCTTTCTTAAGCTCTATCAAGCTTTCACATAGTCCCACAAGAAATCTAAGAGCAACTTAGAAATAGTTAAATTTATTTTTTTTATAATTTTTATTACTGATTTAATGATTAACAAGATTGTGTTATAAGAGAGGTGAAATTCCATATAATTCCCACCACCAGAGTTCCATATCCTATCCTCTTCATTGGAAGCTGTCCTATTCTTTATTCCTCTCAGAGTATGGACCAAATATCTTTAAGGGGAGCAGAAGGTAGGCATTCTGGATTATGTAATTGCTTCCCCACGGAAAATGATCATTGACAGGCTGATCCAAACCTCCAGTCTGTTTCTATCTTTACCTAATGGAGCAGGGATCTGGGGAGGTGGCATTCCAGGACACATTGACAAGGTTGTCTCTCCAGGGAAGCCAGGATGGTATCATGCCAGCATCTGCAACTTGGTGGCTGAAAAGCATTAAGATATAAATCAGAACAATTTGTTTAATAATCAGGAACCTAAATGTAAAATTATAGCAGATGAAATTAAGATTAGGGTCTTACATTGGAAGAAACTAGGAAGTCTATTTTAGGTATATTCCAAGGGGCCCATGACTTAACTAATTTTTGCCTGAACCTCACAGTTACCATGCAGGTTGGCTAGGAGTCTGTCAATATGATGTCAAAGTTGAGGATTGGCCTAGAAACCTGGATAATGGCAGAGAGAAGCTCCCAAATATGGGGAAAGTACCATTAACTGTAAACAACATCAATCTGACCTCGTCCCCATGTCTGTATTTGCATTTCTCTAGTGATCAGTAACTTTGAGCACATTTTCAAGTGTTTGTTGTGCTATTTCTGACCATATCCTTACACCATTTTCTTTTTTTTTCTTTTTTATTTAAGAAAGGATTAATTAACAAAACCATAGGTTAGGAGGGGTACAATTCCACACAATTCCCACCACCCAATCTCCATATCCCACCCCCTCCCCTGATAGCTTTCCCATTCTCTATCCCTCTAGGAGCATGTAACCAGGGTCATTGTGGGTTGCAGAAGGTAGAAGGTCTGGCTTCTGTAATTGCTACCCCGCTGAACATGGGCATTGACTGGTCAGTCCATACTCCCAGTCTGCCTCTCTCTTTCCCTAGTATGGTGGGTCTCTGGAAAAGCTGAGCTCCAGGACACATTGGTGGCATCTTCAGTCCAGTGAAGCCTGGCCGGCATTCTAATGACATCTGGAACCTGGTGACTGAAAAGAGAGTTAACATACGAAGCCAAACAAATTGTTGAGCAATCATGAACCCAAAGCTTGAAATAGTGGAGAGGAAGTGTTAGGGGAGTACTCACTGCAAACTCTAGTGTACTTCTCCTTTCAGGTATATATTTTGCAGTAGTTTACAGATACATGTGAACCTATGCTCTCTCTCACAGAAACTGGTGTATATCTAGGTTTTGGGACTTTGTTAGAAAGTGAACCATCTGAGATGGAATTAGAGTATACTATGAAAGGAAAGGTCTCACCCGAGTAATGAAGCTGAAGGTTTGTCATTCCACACGTAAAGTCTCTGGACACAGTCTGAAGTGAAGCATGTTGAGGTGGCAATCGTTGTGTTGGTTAGGTTGTGATCGGCAGATGCAATATTATTTGATATGGATTAGGAGAGGCATACGGGAAAGTGGGCCCTATCCAATGGTTCTAGGACTGGGGGAAGTAGAGGCTCTAGAGTGGAGATGTGAAGTTCCTGCTGTCTTAGGCTTCAAAAAGACAATTGATAGTTAATGTCATCATCACATTATTTGGTAACTGGGTTAACTTTGAAAAGTCCTTTTGTTAGGATTTGCTGTACAGTACCCAGTATCTTGTATATAGCTGTGCTATTGGTTGCTTCTGATCTACTTGGTCTAGGCTTTTGAGAGAGTCTGCATATCAGTTACACAGCCTATATATTAAAAGATTCAGTTTGTGTTTTGAAAAAACTCGAGACATACAATTAATTTTCCCCCTCTCTTATTAATTAACTAGTGATTTATATGACTACATTTGACTAGGAGTGTAAATAAACACCATTCCCATGACCAAAAAACTGTGACCCATCCCTCCCACCCACTCCCACCCCCCACGGGCCCCGGAAGCTGCATGTCTACCTCTCACCACAGGGTTTTTATTTGGTGCCCTACTTACAATTTGGTCAGATCCTGCTTTTAGTTTCCCTTTCAGATCTTCTTACTCAACTTCTGTTGAGGTGTGGGATCATCCCATACTCATCTTTATCTTTCTGACTTAGCTCACTTAACATAATTCCTTCTAGCTCTGTCAAAGATGGGTCAGAGAAGGTGGGTTCATTTTTCTTGATAACTGCATAGTGTTCCATTGTGTATATATACCACAGCTTTCTCAGCCACTCATCTGTTGTTGGGCACCTGGGTTGCTTCCAGGTTTTAGCTATTATGAATTGTGCTGCTATGAACATAGGAATACACACCTCTTTTTGACTGGGTGTTTTGGAGTCCTTGGGGTATAACCCCAGGAGAGGAATTACTGGATCATATGGAAGGTCCATGTCTAGCCTTCTGAGAGTTCTCCAGACTGCTCTCCACAGAGGCTGTACCAATTTACATTCCCACCAGCAATGTAAAAGGGTTCCTCTGTCCCCACAACCTCTCCAGCATTTGTTGCTGCTGTCCTTTTTGATGTATGCCATTCTTACAGGAGTGAGGTGGTATCTTAGTGTTGTCTTAATTTGCATTTCTCTGACAATCAGTGACCTAGAGCAGTTTTTCATATGTTTGTTAGCCTTTTGAATCTCCTCTGGAGTGAATGTTTTGTTCATGTCCTCTGCCCATTTTTGGATGGGGTTATTTGCTTTTTTGGTGCTAAGTTTGCTGAGCTCTTTATATATTTTGGTGATTAGTTTCTTGTCTGATGTATGGCATGTGAAGATCTTCTCCCATTCTGTGAGGGGTCTCTTTGTTTGTGTGATAGTTTCTTTGGATGTGCAGAAGCTTTTCAATTTGATGTAGTCCCATTGGTTTGTTTCTGCTTTAGTCTTCCTTGCAATTGGGTTTGATTCATCAAAGATGTTTTGAGGTGTAGGTGGGAAAGTGTTTTACCAATATTTTCCTCTAAGTATTTGATTGTTTCTGGTCTGAAATCTAGGTCTTTGATCTATTTGGAGTTGATTTTTGTTTCTGGAGAGATAAAGTGCTTCAATTTCATTCTTCTGCATGTTACAACCCAGTTTTCTCAGCACCATTTATTGAAGAGAGCCTCCTTTTTCCATTTAATCCTTTGGGCCCCCTTATCAAAGATTAGATGTCCATAGGTGTGGGGATTTAAATCTGGGCTTTTAATTCTGTTCCACTGGTCTGTGTGCCTATTTTTGTTCCAGTACCATGCTGTTTTGATGATGATAGCTTTATAATATAGTTAAAGGTCTGGGAGTGTGATGCCTCCATTTCTGTTTATTTTGCTTAAGATGGTTTTGGCAATTCTAGGTGTTTTCATGTTCCAGATAAATGACTGTAGAGTTTGTTCTATTCTCTTAAAGAAGCTTGGTGGAACTTTGATGGATATTGCATTAAATTTGTATATGGCTCTGGGGAGAATATTCATTTTAATAATATTTATTCTTCCAATCCATGAGCATGAGAAATCTTTCCATTTCTTGGAAGCAGTTTCTATTTCCTTTAAGTAGTGACTCATAGTTTTCAGCATACAAGTCTTTCACTTCTTTGGTCAACTTTACTCCTAGGTATTTGATTGATTTTGATGAAACAGTAAATGGGAGTGATTTCTGGATGTCTTCTTCTTCAAATTTAGGGTTTGCATAAAGAAATGCCACTGATTTTTGTACATTGATTTTGTAACCTGATACCTTGCTTTCAGCTTCTGTCCATTGAGTATGATGTTGGCTGTAGGTTTGCTATATATAGACTCCACTATCTTGAGGAATTTCCCATCTATTCCCATTTTTTGTAGAGTTTTGAGCATGAATGGGTGTTGGATTTTGTCAAAGGCTTTATCTGCATCTACTGAGATAATCATGTGGTTTTTGGCTTTGCTTTTATTGATTTTGTGAATGACATTGATTGACTTACAGATGTTGAACCAGCCTTGCATTCCTGGGATGAATCCCACTTGCTCGTGATGAACAATCTTTTTGATATGTTGCTGTATCCAGTTGGCCAAAATCTTGTTTACTATTTTGGCATTTATGTTCATCAGAGATATTGGTCTGTAGTTTTCCTTTTTTGTTCTGTCCCTATCAGCTTTTGGTATCAGGGTGATGTTGGCTTCATAGAAGATGGAAGGGAGTATTCCTGTTTCTTCAATCTTATGGAAAAGCTTAGGAAGTATTGGTACTAACTGTTTCCTGAAAGTTTTGTAGAATTCATTTGTGAAGCCATCTGGTCTAGGACTTTTGTTGTTGGAGAGGTTATTAATAATGGTTTCTATTTCTTTGTCTGTGATTGGTGCATTTAGATTTTGTAGTTCTTCTTGGTTCAGTTTTGGAAGGGCATATGCTTCTAGGAATTGTTCCATTTCTTCCAGATTCTCTAGCTTGGTGGCGTATAGTTCTTTATAGAAGTTTCGCAGGATTCTCTGGATTTCTGTGGTGTCAGTTGTGATATCTCCTCCATCGTTTACAATTCTATTAATTTGAGTCTTTGCTCTTTTTTGTTTGGTGAGTCTGGCTAAGGGTTTGTCAATTTCGTTTAATCTTTCAAAGAACCAACATTTGTCTTCATTGATTTTTTGTATGGTTCTTTAATTTTCAATGTTGTTTATTTCTGCTCTAACTTTAGTGATTTCTGTCCTTCTGGTTGCTTTAGGGTTCCTTTGTTCCTCTTCCTCTAAGTCCTTGAGGTGTGCACTAAGGTCGTTCATTTGAGCTTCTTCTTGGTGTTTAATATGTGATTGTATGGCTTTAAGTTTCCCTCTCAGTACTGCTTTAGCTGTGTCCCAAATATTTTGATAGGTTGTGTCTTCATTTTAATTTGTTTCCAGGCTAATTTGAATTTCCTGTTTGAGTGAATCTCTGACCCAGTGGTTCTTAAGGAGTATGTTGTTTAGTTTCCAAATTCTGTGACTTTTAATAATTTTCTGTTTGTTGTTAAATGTTAGTTTTACTCCACTGTGGTCTGAGAAGATACTTGGGATGATTTCAATGTTCTTGAATTTATTGATGCTGTCATTATGGTCTAACATGTGTTCTATCCTTGAATATGTGTTATGTGGATTTGAAAAGAAGATGTATTCCAGTTTTTTGGGATGAAGGACTCTGAAAATGTCCAAGAGGTCTATTCTGTCAATCTCTTCATTCAATTGTCTCGTATCTTTGTTGATTTTCTGCTTTGTTGATCTGTCTAAGTGTAAGAGTGGGGTATTGAAGTCTCCCACTATCATTGTATTACTATTGATGTAGTTTTGAAATTCTTTCAGTAAGTGCTTGACATATTTAGATGGTCCCTCATTGGGTGCATAGATTTTAATAATTGTTAAGTCTTCTTGGCTGATTGATCCTCTAATCATTATGTAATGTCCTTGCCTATCTTTTATTACTTTAATTTAAAATATATTGTGTCTGAGATGAGAATTGCTGTTCCTGTCCTTTTTTTGTGGTCCATTAGCCTGTATGACAGTTTTCCATCCTTTCACTTTAAGTCTGTGTTTATCTTGTGACCCATGAGATTCTTGCAAGCAGCATATGGTTCGGGTATGTTTTCTGATCCATCCCCCCACTCTGTGCCTTTTGATGGGTGAGTTGAAGTTATTAACATTTATTGATATTATGGATTTAATGTATTGTAGTGCCATTGTTTAAAAAAATTTTTTTTGTTTGCTCTGATATATTGCAAGTATTATAGTGATGTTCTTGTTTATAAGAGGTCTTTTAGAACCTCTTTCAAGGCCGGTTTGGGGATGGTTGCCTCCTTTAACTGTTGTTTGTCTAAGAAGGTTTTGATCCCTCCATCTAGTTTGAATGAAAGTCTAGCAGGATATAATATCCTTGGTTGAAACCCTTTTTCATTCAGGGTTTTGCCATTCTCTTCTGGCTTTTAGAGTTTGAGTGGAAAAGTATGCAGATAATCTTATGGGTTTTCCCTTGTATGTTACTTTTTGTTTTTCTCTTGCATCTTTAGGACCCTTTCTTTATCCTTACTTCTTCTCATTGTGACTATGATGTGTCTTGGTGTCTTCAGGTCTGGGTTGATTCTGTTTGGTACTGAGCCTCTTGAATCTTGATGTCCTTTTTGTTATTCAGGTCTGGGAAGTTTTCTTCTATTATTTCCTCTAGAATATTTGCTTCCCCTTCCTCTGTTTCTTCCTCTGGCAGGCTAATTATGCGAATGTTACTTCTTTTGAGATCATCCCATATGTCTCTGTTGTTGTTTTCAATGTCTCTCAATCTCTTTTTAAGCTCTTTCACTTCTTTCTTAGTTTTCTCTAACTCATCCTCTGTCTAACTAATTCTGTTTTCTGCTTCTGTTAGTCTGCTTTCCCTTGCCTCAGCTTCTTTCTTCATTACAGCTATTTCAGCTTTCAGTTCTCTAATTGCCTCAAGATAATCAGTGTTTTCCTTGGGGGTCTCAATTGTTGATTCCCTAATACTGCCATTCCTTTTCTCCAATGTTGTTTTCATTTCTGTGATTAATAAGTTTATTATTGCTTGCATACTTTTCTTATCTATGGTTACTTTTGGCTGATTTGTTGTTTCTTCTGGGCTCTTGTCTTTATTCATTGGAGTAGCAGTTTTATTTCTTTTTGATCTACCTATTTTTTTGATTTATGTGTTTCTTTTTTTATGCTCTGTTGTTCCTCAGTTGTTGTGTCTTGAGTACAAGCAACACTGTACTAAATGCCCTTATGACAATTGCACTCACCAACCTCAGGAATTACAGTAGCAACTGATGCAAGTATTGAAGCAGTTTAATCACTACCAGTTAACCAAACAATTTATCCAGTCTGTGAAAAAATAGTAAACAAATTCCAGTGAGGAAGAAAGAGAAAAGAAAGAAGGTATATCAAGAATAGACAGTTATGTAAATCTACTATCCACTGTATATTCTAGGGGTAACAAGAGGGGAAAGGGAACTAGAGCAGAGATACACACATAGAGAGTCCACTCTGAGTCAGATTTCTTCCCCAAATTAATTCAAAAATTCAGAAAGGCAATGAAGAAGGAAGGAAGAAGTGCATGACAAGATAAAAAAAAAGAATAAAAAAGAAGAAAGAGACAAGATAGAGAAGAGAGGAAAGATAAGAAAAAGAGCTGTAATTAAAAATCAGTGAAAGTAAAGTTTTTTTATTACTTTATTTTTAAATTAATTTAATTTTATTTTTTTAATTAGCTATGAGGAGGAGGGAGGGGAGAGTCTGTAGAGGAGGTAGGAGTAACGAGACAAGTTCCTCCCACAATAGATAAGATGCCCACTACCCTAGCAATGAAAGATACCCTAAGAGTTAATTCTGATCAATTAAAGGGGGGGAAGATATATGCCTTTATATTAATATATTATATTATTAATATATTATATTAATAATAAAATAGAGCAGGGAAAAAAAAATCCCTGTCCCAGATTACCTCAAATCTCGTGATCAGAGGCAGCTGCTTGTTAAGAAAGAGAAAGAAAAAAAAAACCACCTCAGGACTAGACAAGGATAGCTGAAATAGACAGTTATGTAGATCTACTATCCACTGTATCTTACCCAATTTTCTAATGGGATTGTCTGTTTTTTTAAGTGTTAAGTTTACTGAGCTCTGTATAGGACTGGCCTAAAGATCCTGGTTCGAGCCCCCGGCTCCCCACCTGTAGGGGAGTTGCTTCACAAGCAGTGAAGCAGGTCTTCAGGTGTCTATCTTTCTTTTCCCCTCTCTGTCTCCCCATCCTCTCTCCATTTGTCTCTGTCCTATCTGACTACAAGGACATCAATAACAACAATGACAACAACAACAATAAAAAAAGGTCAACACAAGGGAAAATAAATAAATATTAAAAATTTTTACTGAGCTCTGTATATATTATGGTTATTAGTCCTTTATCTGATGCATATTGTATCAAAATCCTCTCCCACAATGTAGGATGTCTTTCTGTCAGCATGGTGGTATCCTTCATTGTGAAGAAGCTTTTCAGTTTGATGTAGTCCCATTTGTTTATCTTTGTTTTTGTTTTATTTGCTGTTGGATTTGAGTATTATTATTAATTTTTATTAGTGATTTAATAATGATTTACAAAGTTATAAGAGAAGAGTGGTATAATTCAACACCTGCCCCATAACCTGAGTTATGTTTCCCCATTCTCTTCATTGGAAATTACATCATTAGTTCTCCCCAGATCACAGATATGAATTGAATATTACTTCTATAAATATCTAGCTGTATTTATATATACTTGCTCATTTTATTTCTATCACCCTGCCTTCTCTTTGTAAGTCACACGTACTACATCTGAGTGTTCCCCCCCCCCTTTTTTTTTCTTTTCTCTCTCTGGATCCTGATAGAATTAGAAGATTCTAGAACCCTCTGGTCATCCTCTGTAAATATTTACCACTCTGGGAGTATGGACCAAAATTCTTTATAGGGTACTGAAAATGGAAGGTTTGACTTCTGTAATTGCTTCTCCACTGGACATAGATATTGGCAGGTCAACTCATTCCCCCAGCCTGTTTCTGTCTTTCCCTAGTGGAGTAGGGTACTAGAGAGGCAATATTACAGGACATATTGGTAAGGTCTTATATCCTGGGAGATCAGGATGGCGTTATAGTAGCAGCTGCAACTTGGTGACTTATATGCAGTAAGATATAAAGCAGGAAAACATGTTTAATAAACAGGAACAATAAAGTAGGATTAGAACAGGTGGAAATAGGTATTTTAGGGTAGATATAAGTAAGGAAGTATATTTTAGGTATGCTCCTAGGGGCCCACGACTGTTTTAATTGATGCTGAAGTTTGACAGCTAACCTGCAGGTGGACTAAAAATATTGTCTGGGAAGATAGTGTCAGAGTCAAAAATAGGACTAGAAAGCTGGATCAGGGCAGAAAATAGCTCTCAAACTTAAAGAAAATATGTAAATACAATAACCTATTTACCATCTCAGGCTGACCCAGGGCCCATATCTATTCATCTTTTTTATTATTTTTTTTTACTAGTGATACTTTTTCTAATCCAAATGCCATTTAATTGAGGGAAGTTGATTTACAGTATTGTTGAGATTACAAAGGTACATTTTCTCATTTTTACAAGATGGGGGTCAACATATTTCAGCCTCAAGCAGGCTATTATCTTATTCCATCACAGGGATTTAAGTGCCTAACCTATATTTAATAGCCCTCCCTTGCTCTTCTAGTCTCTGGATCTGCGATGATAGACTATAGTTTGTTGAGAATTCACCTTGTATTATTCTTTGATTTGGGGATACAAGTCTTTTTTTTTTAGATGTATTTCCTCTTTTATTTATAAAATGGAAATATTGACAACACTATGGAATAAGAGGGGTATATTTCCACAAAATGCCCAAAAAATGAAGCAAGAAAGTAGAAAGAACTAAAGACACCTTAAAATACCAAATGAAATAGTTTCTACATAGACCTAGATACACTCCTCTTCTACCTCCTATTACATGTTCCCCAATCACTCCAAAGCTAACTATGTCAGACAAAGTAAGGACTACAAAAGTTGAATAGGAGCAAGAGACTGGCATACTTTTACTATGATTCTTTAGTCACACCTTCAGCCCTATTTAGGGAACCCTGGAGTTCCCACATAGACATGATGGGCCAAGACCTCTAACAGATCCCTCTGTCCACTGTCACTGGTCATCTCCATCAAGAACAACATAATGGACCCCTTTATGGGCCCCTATGGGACCTTGCTCTCAATGTGGATCAATAATGGTAGGGAATGTTCCATTCTCTAAAGGGAGGTTAGATAACATAGTCTACCTACTACCCAAGGAAAATGGGTCCTAAATTAGTCAGTCTGGAATGTTCCTAGCCGTGACCACAGAATGGAGCTCAGACCTACATTGATGCATAGGTTACACAGGCTCCTGTGCTGAACATGGGTCCTATATCAAATCTATTGGGTTTACAATTAACAATATTTATATACCTTCCCCTATTTGTGAGTTATTCTCTTCCCTGATCCATCTTTCTAGTCCTTTTTTCCAACTATGAAACCATCTCCCCAGACAAGAACCTGGGTCCACCTGCATATTAGATGTCAGCTAAAGAAAAAAAAAACTAGTGAAGTGTCATGAGCTCTCTGGAATAGATATAAAATAGACCTACTAGCTTTTTCCAAAGCCTAGACCCCAATGTTCATCTGCAGTATTCATCCTTTAGGTTCATGATTAGTCAACAACTTGTTCTTCAGGCACTGAGCCCCAGCAATAACATTGAAGGAAGAGAGAGGGAGAGAGAGAAATAGAGTCATAGTATAAAGTTTAAACCAGAGATGATACATTTTTGAAATTTAATATACGACTAAACATTTTTGCATGTAAGTGGGAAAGAAAAGAGATTAGCGAGCCAGGAAACAGCTCAGAGAGTAGAGCACACTTGAAAGTGTGTGAGGATACACATATAATTATGAATCCCCAGAAAAATCCCTAGCTGCATGAAGTAAATATTCTAATAATCAGGAAAACAGACAACTTTTAAATATTAGCTAAATCTTTCATAACATGCTAGTTAAAGACACATTGTCCAACCAAGTATAAATCCTAGAATGATGGTGTTAATAGCAAGAAGTAACATTTATTGACTATGCTAAGCATGGTACTGAGCATATTACACAAACAATCTTTTAATCTGGTAAGATTACATTAGAGGGATAATAACTTATTTAAGTTAAAGTTACATGGGTGGGAGGTATTACACCCAGCTAAATGCACACATTATTACAGTGTGCAAGGATTAGAGTTCAAGACTCTGATCTCACTCTCAGGCAGAAGTTGAAAAACAAGATCAGAAGAGAAAACATAAGTAGAACCTCAACTGGAATTGTCATATTGCACCAAAGTAAACGACTCTGGGGTGGATGGGTGGGGCGTGGTGGTGGAGAATACAGGTCCAAGAGGATGACAGAGGACTTAGTGGGGGAGTGTTTTGTTATATGGAAAACAGAAATGTTATGCATGTATGAACTATAGTACTTACTGTTGAATGTAAAACATTAATTTCCCAATAAATAAATTTAAAATAAATCAATAAATAAAGAAATTTAAAAAGTAACATTAGGTAAGAATAGTAACAAAATGATGATTTAAATGAAGACAATAGAAGTGGAAAGATGATTTTCTTTTTTAAATTTGTATTAATGATTTAGTATTTATTTACAAAACTACCTGTCAGGGCCCGGTGGTAGTAGTCTGAGTTAAGCCACATGGCACAAAGTGCAAGGACCAGTGTATGGATCCTGGTTCCAGCCACTGACTCTCACCTGCAGGGGGCTTACTTCACAAGCAGAGAAGTAGGTCTGCAGGTGTTTATTTTTCTCTCCTCCTCTCTGCCTTCCCCTCCTCTGTTGATTTCTCTCTGTCCTACCCAACAACAACAATAGCAATAACAACAACAACAACAAAACCGAAAAAAAAAATGCCCACCAGGAGCAGTGGATTCATAGTGCAGGTACTGAGCCCCAGAGATAACCCTGGAGGCAAAATAATAATAATAATAATGATAATAATAATAATATGTCAACAGGATTATAATTCCAAATCACTTCCACCACCAGAGTTCTGAATCCCCAATACCTCCAATGAAAACCACTGTAGTTCTCCTAAGGTTGTAGACATGGGTTAAACAACATTTCTACAACTATCTGTGTACATTTGTACATCATTTCCTGGAAGGATTATTTCCTTGTAATATTGTGACATAACAACTTAAATAAGTGTCCATGGGAGCTACAGCTAAATTTCTCATGTTTGGATAAATATTTGTTAATTAGGGGAGAGTGGGAGTCAGAAGAAAGGGTACTTACGGGCTTTAACATGCACTCTTTAACTTTTTTTTCTAAACAACTAGATTTGGGTTTTGTAATCCTATATATGATGTTATACATACACATTTTAAAAGTATTGTATACATGCAGATAATAATTTTTTGCTCTTATTTTACTTGTCCATACACATAGTTTGACAGTTAAGGTCAGCATTATTAAGTTCAAAAGCATACAGCATCATATTTTTCTACTTACCTTAGACCATATACTTATGTGGTAACATTACACTGGCTATGCCTATCTTGAAACAGATGGTTTTAGAATGGTTTCTTTCCTATCTTGAAACAGATAGTTTTAGAATGGTTTCTTTCAGTTTGACCAACCAGATTATAAGTTAAAGCTTTTTTTGTTTGTTTGTTTCTTCTTTTGGAGAGGACTAAAATGGACATGCCTTTATCATCAATAGTATATCATTATTATTAATTACTACTACTACTACTACTACTACTACTACTACTACTACTACTACTACATGTATTACTAATGATTGTTACCAGGTAATTGTGTTGGGGCTCAGTGCCTGTGTGATTATTCCATTGCTCCAGGAGGCCAATATTTTCCATTTTCTTTGATAAGGTGTGGTAGACATAGAGAGAGAGATAAAGAAGGAGAGACTCCTGCAGCACTTCTTCATGGTGTGTAAAACTTTTCCCTCTGTAGGTGGAGACCAGGAACTTGAATTCAGGTCCCTGTGCATAGTAATGTGTGTACTCTGCGGTATGCCGCCAGCCAGTTTCTCCAGTATGCTGCTTTGCCTCCTCCTCCTCCTTCTTCTTTTCTCTCTCCCTCTTCTTTGTTCAAAATCTTGAATTAGTCTTTTTTTTTCTTTTTTTAAATCAGAGCACTGCTCAGCTATGGCATATAGTGGGGTGGGGAATTAAATGTGGGACTTAGAAGCCTCAGGTATGAAAGTCTTTTTGCATAACCATCATGCTATTTATCCCCACCCTTGACTAGTCTTAACAAAAGGAAGTACACCTTTAATTTTACCATTAATTATCTAAATATACCTTCCTTTTTTAGTTCCTGTTTAATTGCAAAACAAACTCTCATTCAGAGCTGCCTTGACAATCGCAGCAATAATAATGTGGCCACTGCATGCTGGCTTATGTTTTCATTATTTTCTCTGCACATGAATAAGGTGTCAAGAGTTTTAATACTTCATGAGCAGTATTCTGTAAATTATAGTAATATACTATACTTCTTTGACCTTTTCAATATTGTGTGATTTGGTTGACTGGCCTCTCTATTTATAGCCCTGCTAAGCAGAAAGGAAGGAATGAATATCCTTCCACTAATGAAAATATCATATACTGAAAGTCAAATGATGATACCATCTTGGCTATGCTGACTATATTTCACAAGACATAAGTATTAAGCATTGTAATTCTGATAAATGATCTTCCTGACAACAGGTATAATGAGATTAGAAAATTATCACAAATTAATTCATTTACTCATAGGGTTTATTCCCAGGATAAAAAGACTGAATTTTTAACAAAATCACACCAGAAGCCAAGCTTATGGCTACATTTATTTTAATTCTCTACCAACACTTAAGATACTGTGTTTGCTACGTAAATTGGAAGGCATGGGTAAGAAAGATGTTTGTGAATTTTCTCATAGAGTCTTAGAAATAATGATAGTAATATAGTATGTATTTTTCTGGAATGTTCTGCTTAGCTTTGCCTTGTGAAACAAAAGAATGAGTACTTCAGGCTTTATAATAAGTTGTTTTAATGATAGAGATAATGTAATAGAAAACATTTGGAGAGAATTACATTCATTTCATTGTCTTTTTAGCACCACGTGTCAGCCAAATCATTCTCTAATGACAGTCTATGGAATATTTAATGACATTTGTAATTTTCATGATCTTTAAACAAATCATAATTGTTTACTCAACTTCTTTTGACCTTGCATAGAAGGGAAGGGCTATATAAACCAGTTTTATTCCAATAAAGAGAACCTGTTCTCTTGTATACTGTATTTTCATTTAAGAATATTGAAGGGATTAATGATGTACAGTATATACAGTTTTTGGTATATTTCTCAATATTCTGCAAAATACTTTCACCCCTAGCCTAGGTCTTCCTCCACCATAATGTACCAGAACCTGAAAGCTATCCCCCAACCCCGGTATAACTCCAGGGTCCTTTACTTTGGTACAATATACCATCCCAGATCAAGTTCTACTTTGTGTTTCCCCTTTGTGTACTATTTCTCAAATTATGTCTATAAGTAAGATATATTTCTAATTTTTAAGGGTAACTTTTGACCTATGAATAGGTGAAGGAGAAGATGAGCTCTCTTGTACTCCTTGTTAATTTGTCCTGGTACATTACTGCATGTGTGAATAGCCCTTATTAATACAATACCTGCTTCATTTTTCAGGGTTCTGAACTTTAAGTTATCAGTACATCAGTAGCCCATACTTTGTGAAACATTGCCTTGCCCATATCACTCTGTTCGCAATAATTTCATTTTTCCCAAGCATTGCAAATTGTTTCTCTCCAAGGAGACCTGCAACCTTTCCTTCTAAGATGTAGTAGAGAGCTTCTCTGTTATACAAGTTCATTTTTCTTTTTTCTTTTTCTCTTTATTTATTGGTTGAATAGAGACAATTGGAAATTGAGAGGGAAGGGTAAGAAAGAGAAGGAGAGACAGAGACACTTGCAGCACTGCCTCACCATTCACAAAGCTTTCCCCCTGCAGGTGGGGACTGGGGGCTCAAACATGTGTCCTTGTTCACTGTAACATGTGCTCTCAACCAGGTGTATCACTACCCACCCTTCCCCAAGTTCATTTTTCAATTAATGTCTTGGATTTACTAATTTGAGAAGCTTATGGGAAGTCGTGATATGTTAAAGGATTTCAGAAAGGTTAGGTATGATTTATAATATTAGGAGGGATTAGACAGGTTTAGTTTGATTAAACAGCACATTTTTTTAAAAGATTTATGATATAAAATCAAGGGAAAGAGAGAAAAATGAAATATGATGGGCAGCATGGAAGAGGATAAACAGAACCTATGTGAATGGAGATAGTTAATCATTCCTGTGACTGTAACTATCTGAATTCCTCATATATACTGAGGTATTTTCCAAGCCTTACCACTTGTCTTGTCATCTTCACAATTAATCTTCAGGATAACCAAGCTATTTGTATTTAGAGAAGCAATACAGAAGTTCTGAGAAGTGAAATGACTTACTCAAGGACAAACACCTAGAAGAGAGAACCATGAATCAAGCCCAGGTTGTTGTTATGTTTTTCTCTCTCACTAGAGTCAGTGATGTTCCTTTATAATATTCTAGACTTTTTTTGTCCTTATCTCTCAAACTTCTTACACATAATAGTGTCTTGAGTCACACATGAAATGGTGAAGACATTTTAACGGGCCTCAGTATAATGAAACTGATTGGAATTCTTGTTTAAACCATATGTAGTTTAAAACCTGCTAAGAGATTCATGTGGTAATACAGCAGTCAATATTTATTAAATACCTTTAGCATCTACTATTCAAGTGCTCTTCCCTTAACCTGATAACACATGCCAACATACATCCAACCAAAAAAATAACCTTTCCTGTTTATATGTATTCCTTGTCTTGCTCCAGAAAGAATTTCAGTGAACTTTCATTGAGACTATATCTTATGTGGGTTTATTATCTTCTCTTATACTTTTTAGTATATAAATCATATTTTTAGTAATTGTTTATTGAAAATATATAACAGCACAGTTTTTCAGAAGCTGTGAGAAGAAATAGATAGGTATACTTAATCAGCAAGGCATTCTTACTATATATGTAGCTAATCACTTCACCTATTTGAAATAACTTTATTGGAGCGAAATAATGATTTTAAAATAGTTATCACATTAGCAAAGTTTCTTATCTTCTCAAAAATCAGTGTCTTTACATCATACCCACCTCCAATCAACATCTTCCTCTCACCATTGTGCACTGGGTTCTCATGCCCTCTCCACCCCTTCCCAGCTCCCCCATGTAGAATTCTTAACCTGATGTATACTGGAGTATTCTTTCATGCTATGGTATCTTTGCATCCCTCTCCTTCTGTCTAGATGAAAATACTGGCCTGGAATGTTGCAGCACTGACTAATTTAAATTAACATTAAAATAATTAATTGATGAAAGTTAAAAATTAAAAAGAAAAACTAGGGCCAGAATGATATCTCAGCATTCAAGCATTAAGCTTTTATCTGAGGCCAAAGAAACTCTGGATTCAATTTTTGGCACAAACCATATGCCAGAGTGGAACATTATTAAAGTCTCTTACATGAAACAGGTAGTTTATTTTATCTTTTTCTTGGGGGGGGGGGTTTATAGTATAGTTGTTGGCACATGGGTACAGTTTCTCATCTCCCTTTGATAGGTGTCTACAGAATACAGTTTCTCATCTCCCTTTGAGAGATGTCTACAGGACACATATGTCCTTTTCCACCATCACGCACCGAGACACCAATATCATCTCCAGTCCTCCTCTTTACCCCCCATAGTCCTTTGCTTTGGTGTAATGTACAACACCCAGTTCAGGTTTCACTTTGTGTTTTCTCTTTCTATCCTTGTTATGTAATTGATGTTCCAGTATCTCAAAAAAAATAAGTAAATAAATTAAAACAAAGAAAGAATAGGGCCATTTTCAGTAAGATTATTCATAGTAGCCTCCCTAAAATAATGTTTAATATTTATGTAAGTATGCTTATTATTTTATTATTGTACTTAAGAAGCCACAGGTAAAACCTCTTGAGTTGACAAGGTCCAAACCTGGAGTGTTTGTTAATCAATAATGAAATTGAGACTGATAATCTTGGATGGAGTTTGAAGGAATCATGTTAAGTGAGATAAGTCAGAAATGGAAGGATGGATGTGGGATGATCTTACTCATGGACAGAAGTTGAGAAATAAGAAGAGAAAGAGAAACACAAAGCATACCTTGGACTGGGGTTGGTGTATTGCACGAGAGTAAAAGACTCTGAAGTTCAGGGTAGGGCTCAGGTCCTGGAACACGATGGTAGACGAGGACCTAGTGGGGGTTGAATTGTTTTGTGGAAAACTGAGAAATGTTATACATGTACAAACTACTGTATTTTACTGTTGACTGCAAACCATTAATCCCCTAACAAAGAAAAGAAAAGAAAAATAGAAAGAAAGAAAGGAAGGGAGAAAGACAGAAAGAAAGGAAGAAAGAAAGAAAGGAAGGAAGGAAGGAAGAAAAAGAAAGAAAGAAAGAAAGAAAGAAAGAAAGAAAGAAAGAAAGAAAGAAAGAAAGAAAGAAAGAAAGAAAGAAACTGGGGCTAGGCAGTGGCTCATCTAGTAGAATGTACAGTACTGCAAATATAGACAGATAGCTTCAGAAATAATAGTCAACTCATATCTGCAACCTTAGGAGAACTGCTATAGCTTACAATGGAGGGAATGGGGATACAGTACTCTGGTGTTGGGAATGGTACATAGTTGTACCTCTTTTATCTTGTAAGTTTGTAAATCAACATTAAATAACTAATAAAAATTAAAAAAAAACTTTTAGAATTCTAAAATTGACCCCTAATGAGAATTTTTCCAACTTCTCTATCTTCTTCAAACATTGCTCTTGTTTCTAAATTCTATGGAAATACCCAAACAGCATACCTCCAATCTCATTTTCAGTATTAAAATTAAACTGATATTATCTTGATTTCTCTGTAAGATATAACCTTCTGAATATTAGTTCAAGTCTGAGTAACCTATAGTTTTTTATGCCTACTATGCCTATGCATACACAGAAAACTGATTGTTTTTCTGTTCCATGTTCCACTCACTCTTATAGCTAGAGAGGAATTTTACCTTTTCTTTCAGATTTACTCTCTTCTCTTAAAAAGCTGGAACCAGTCTTAGAAGTCTCTTTTCTTTGACTTTGGTGTTCAGAAATAGATGTGGCTACATTGATACAGGTTAAGCTTCTACCACAGCATCTATTGCATTGGTGACAATGAGGCCTGCAACATGTTAAAAAAGAAGAAAAAAAAAATCCCTTTTCTGTTAGACAGAAACCAGCTACTATTTTGTGAATTCTGTACTTGTAAAACATGAGAAGGAACCTTCTGATAAAACATGAATATACAATACTAAGCACACATTTTAGTTTAGTTTTTTTTTTGTTTTTGTTTTTGTTTTTTTATGGTGGGGAGATCTGCAAGCAGGTGAGGAGCTTGACCTCTATTGATTTTATGGTAGATATGTCTGCCCCTGAGATGAAAGGAATAATTCACAGCAGTTACATATTTATGTCCCAGGACAGTGCAATAAATATAAATATAGTTTACTCAGCCAAAAGCAATTATCTAAAGGTTTACATTTGAAATAACTATAGATTTCTGAAAAACCTATAGAGAAAAGTTACATAACAGTGTATATAGCCTTGTGTACATTACATGTAGTCTTCTCTAATGTTGTAATTATCAGAATTAGTGTTATTTCAAAGATGCCAGTGGAGGGAATGGTATGCGGGACTCTGGTGGTGGGAATTGTGTGGAATTGTACCCCTCTTTTCCTACAGTCTTGTCAATCATTATTAAATTAATAAAAAATAAGTAAAAAAAAGAATTAGCATTGTTTCAATATTGTCAACTAAACTATCAACTTTGAAATTTAGTTTTTAGCCGGAGTTTAGTGGGATCACCAGGAATCTACTACTCCTGGAGGCTTTTTTTTCCTCTTTGTGTTGCTCTTGTTGCTAATCATTGTTGTGGTTATTATTATTATTGCTATTGATGTAGTTGTTGTTGGATAGGACATAGAGAAATGGAGAGAGGAGGGGAAGACAGAGATGACAAGAGAAAGACAGACATCGGCAGGCCTTCTTCACCACTTGTGAAGGGTCCCTGCCCCCTGTCTGCAGGTGGGGAGCTGGGGCTTGAACCGGGATCCTTCATGGGTCCTTGTGCTTTACACTATGTGTGGTTAACCTGCTGCACTACCACCTGACCCCTGTTTTGAGCAATTTTTCCTCCAAGATTTCCTTTTCTGTTCTAGATCAGCCAAGGATTGCACAGGACATTTCACTGTGATCTTTGTGATCTCTTCTAACCAACAACATATTTTCATGGTATCTTTTAATGTTCATGACCTCGACATGGTTAAACAGTATAGGCAGTTATTTTTATACACAATTCCCATTTTTTCCTGACATTTTCTTTCTTTTTATTTCATTTGTTTGTTAAATTGGGGAAATACAAAGAGAAAGGTAGGTAGATGGAAACTGAGACCAGGGCTCTGCTCAGTTTTGATATATTGATGGTGCTGAGGACTGAACCTGGGACCTCAGAGCCCGAGGTATGAAAATCTCTCAAAGAAACATTATGCTTCCTTGTGGGGCTATGTGTAAGCTTGATAGAGCTTAGGGAGCACTCCCCCCATCATTGGATGAAGGTCTGAGAAAATACCCTCATGTTAGTCTCTCTCAACCGAGGTGAGCAAAGGAGAGAAACTCAGACTTAGTTCTTTCTTTCTTGACTCTCAGGCCCGCGAAACCTCACTGCCTCTCTTCAATAACTGCAGGCCACATGGCCACCTGCCTTAACGTTCATTCAAAGTTCACATAGTCACCCAGAGTTCACACAACTACCCCACTTTTGATCACTAGAGAAAGCATACTCCATCACACACCTCCTAACAACAGTCAGTGAAGCACCAAACTTTATTTCCTTATAGCTTTGATACCTACCAATGCTCTGTTTATCTTTACTCTATCTCACCCTGCTGACTTAACCCCTATGTTTCTCTCAAATACCTTTAGATAATTAAGTTGCTTGCATCATGGAGAATAATTGTCTTGACCTTTATGTATCTCATCAATTCCTGTAATACCAGTCCCCTACCATAGGGGCACGCTGACCTTTAAGAAACCTGTAATTCTTGACATGTTTGAAATATGTTCTTTGTTTGGTTTTCTATTTAAACTCATGCCCACCTGCTAATAAACGAGATTTGAGAGCACATCATTTCTCTCTGGTGTCTTCGCTTCGTGTCGTCTCTTGAGCGAGCGAAAAAGAGCCGGCCAGGGATCCTTCTTGCTGGAGATCACCCCACCAGAAAGTTGACACTGCCTCCCCACCCATTTCCTGATATTTTCTAGTGATTAGATTAAAAAGCTGTATTTTAGTGAGACTACCTTATAACGTACTCTTCTTGGTATATTGAGTAGTGTGATATGTCACTTGTCTTATGATAATCTTAGTATATGATGTTATCTCATGTTAATATTTTTTACTTTATTTTATTAATGATTTAATAATTATTGACTAGAGTGCAGAATAAAAGGGGTATGATTCCACACAATTCCCACGACCAGAGTTCTTTATCCTATCCCCTCCAATGGAAGTTTCCCTATTCTTTATACCACTGGGAGTATGGACCAAAGATCTCTATTGGGTGCAGAAGGTGGGAGTTCTGACTTCTGTAATTGCTTCTCTGCTGGACATGGGCACTGGAAGGTCAATCCATACCCCCAGCCTATCTTTATCTTTCTCTAGTTGGGTAGGGCTCTGTAGAGATGAGCTTCCAGGACACGCTGGTGAGGTCATCTGCCCAGGAAGTCATGGCATCATGATAGCATCTGCAACTTGGTGGTTGAAAAGTATTGACACAAAGCAGAACAAATTGTTTATGACTGAAGTCTCTGAGGTGCTACAGGCCCCAGATTAATTCATAACACCAACATAGGCCAAAGGTGAGTGGTACTCTGAACTGTCATTCTCTTTCTTCTTCTTTCTCATAAAAATATGGTGTTGATTTCTTAAATACAGTGTTTGCTGTATCTTCTCTTTGTAAAGTTAGTGTTTTTCTTTTTCACATTGATAGGAACTTGCAAATAGTCCCTTTACAAACTTATGTCCCCTAATTTTAGCATTATTTTATGAATGAATCAACTTTCTTAAACTCTCTTTGCATTTCCTCCTATTCAATTACAATGCACAAGGACCCAGGTTTAAGCATCCAGTCCCCACCTGTAGGGGAAAAGCTTTGACAGTGATGAAGCAGTACTGCAGTTGTCTCTGTGTCTCTCTCCCTCTTATCACCCTTAAAAAAATAGCTTCATTTTCCAAGCTTCCTTATTGTAAAATTTGTTCTATTAGTAAGGTTTTTTTTCTTTTTTGTAGGGACATATTTTGGGGCATAAATGAATAAAACTTTAAAAAGATAAAAAACCAATTCCTAAAACTATCTTTACTCTAGAGGGAAAATCTTATGTACTTTCAGTTCTAAGTGAAACTGAACATTTGATAAATTGCTCTTATAATATGTTTTTGATGCTTTATAAGGAAGAGAAAAGGTTCTGGGCTTCTGGGTTGTGACTAAATGATATTTCTTTGAAACAGTGATAAAAATTCAGTTCTGGATTTTTAAGATACTCCAACTTTTACAGAATGACTGATCACCTTGTAATTAATTTCTTTCAAGAGTTATAATTACAATAGTTTCATCCTTAATTGCTTGCAATAATCTTGATTTATTTGAGTGTATTTAAACATATGGTGATTTATACTTATATATCATATTTCTTTTTGAGACAAGTCTAAAAAATATATATTTAAGCTATGTTTATATTTTATATTATAAAATACTGCAATATCCCCTTTAGTGTATGTTCTATGAATATTACTTCTAAAGAGTGTATAATGTTGGGTGCCTCTCCCTGCAACCTTGTAAGACACAACATGGGGCTGCAGCCTAGCCAAGCACCTGCTACTCCATTCCAGGGCAGTGAACAGCAGAGAGGAGGGTTGCTTCAGTGCCCCTTCAGGGGCTGTCCAGAGAGAGAGAGAGAGAGAGAGAGAGCTGAGGCAGTAGCAAGGGAAGTGCTCTATGTCTGGTATGCTTGAGTTCTCCACAGGGGGGACCATGACAGTCAACCCCTCTCCACCAAGTCATCCCAGCAGAATAAAAAAGTTGGGGTGGAGCCAAGATGGTGGCTTGGAGACATCACCTGCTGTGAGCTCTGCAAGGAAGCTGCTTTCAATCTGGAAATCTTGGGTGAGGGTAGGCTTTTTGGGCCAGTGGTGGAGGAGGACTGTTGTGTGGGGGGGTATTCAGGGTAAAAAAGGAAGAGCCCTATAATCCTTCTTTGGACTGGAAAACAGAGGCCAAATAAGACAAAGGAAACAGGGATATTCCCCCAGGGGTTTTGCTTGACTATTTCTTTCAGCACTCCCCAACCCCAAGCACAAGACCAACCCCCACACCAGCTCCTCCTGTGGAGCTAGTTATTATTATTTTTTTAATTTTTATTTATAAAAAGGAAACACCAACAAAAAAAACAAGACAAGAGGAGTACAACTCCACACAATTCCCACCACCAGAACTCCTCATCCCAACCCCTCCCCTGGTAGGCCACCCATTAAAAGGTACAGAGTACGAAGATGGATCAGAAAACATAACCCAATCAAATGCTGCTTGTAAAAATCCCATCTTACCTAACAAGACAAATACAGACTTAAAGTGAAAGAATGGAAAACTATAATACAGGCTAATGGACCACAAAAAAAAAAGCAGGAATGGTCATTCTCATCTCTGACACAATAGACTTTAAATTAAACAAAGTAATTAAAATTAAAAGTGGTCAAGTTTCACGAGGTTCCATTAAATTTCTGAGAAGAATATTACAGAAACAAAAAATATATTTCCTGCAACGACATTTTACATAGAATTTACAATAGAAGTACTCAAAACACATAATACCTTTAGGAATGCATTAGGTATGCATATATGATGCCTATACATGGGGGGTAGATTTTTCTTTGTTTATTAATTATGTTTTATTTATGTCTCTGATATCTGATTACTGTAAAAAATGGCGACTAATCCCTAGCACTGCAAAAACGGTATCATCCATCTGTTTTCCATCTACACCATGCCTCGGCCTTGCGTGAACTTAATGTGCAGCTTGGCGATACAAGAATCCGGCACGAAGCCCAGGCAGTCTATCTTGGCGTTACTCTCGATCGCACTCTGTCATTTCACGAACATCTCATAAAAACTGCAGCAAAGGTGGGCATGAGGAATAACATCATTGCAAGACTGGCCAGCTCCTCATGGGGCGCGAGCGCTTCCACACTACAATCATCATCTCTGGCATTATGCTATTCCACTGCAGAATACTGTGCCCCAGTATGGTTCCGTAGCCCCCATGTCCACTTGGTCGATTCCAAATTATATTCCTCCATGAGGATAATTTCTGGAACCATCCGTTCCACCCCGGTTCCATGGCTGCCAGTTCTTAGCAACATCGCCCCGCCAGATATTCGTCGGGATGCGGCATCATCTAAGTTCATTTCCCACGTCTATGCTCGACCGGACCTGCCAATATACGCAGATATCTTCACCCACCCTGTCCAACACTTGACGTCTCGTCATCCAATCTGGTCCCCTACGCCTACACTGAACTTCTCTGTTCCAGACTCTTGGAAACAGAGTTGGCAGTCAGCTGAGGTAAAGAACAAATACCTCATCACAGACCCCTGCAAGCGTCAACCCGGCTTTGACCTAGCACATTATGATTGGGCCCTCCTCAATCGCTATCGAACAGGCCATGGCCGGTGCCCCGCTATGTTCCATCGCTGGGGAGCCAGAGACGACCTGAACTGCCCTTGCAGCTACAGACAGACTATGACCCACATAGTCAACGACTGCCACCTCTCCAGATTCAAAGGAGGTCTTGAAACTTTACATCAGGCTCAACCTGACTCTGTTGACTGGCTATGGAATAAGGGCAAATGCTAAATGCTAGAAGAAGAAATTAGGGAGATAATGATTTCCAAAGCAATTTTTACATGGGTGTATTTTGTCAGCCTTCTATGATAGATATCTGTATTTCAATTCAGCCATCAAAGCAGGGCCTCCAGTACCATTGTGCATTGCATCCACAATGCCCATTCAGTCACTCCTAAGCCCTCAACATCCTTGGTCTTTCTAAAATAGTAACCACATCTAAAGTTTCATTCTGTTTTGTCTTTCCCTCTTTATTTCTTAAATTTCTCCTGTGAGAAATTTCATCTTTGTTCTCCTGGCTGGTATTCTATAACATAATTTCTTCAAATTTCATTAAGGGCAAGGCAAAGGAGATGGTTTAATCATTTTTGAAAAGATTTTATATATATATATATATATATATATATATATATATTCACAACATTCTTAGTCACTCATTTGTCATTGAGCATCGGAGTTGCTTCTATATTTGAGATATTAAAAATAGTACTACTAAGAACATGAATGTATAGATATTTTTGGGTAAGTGTTTTTATTTTCCTTGGATAGATCCCTTGGAGTATTGTCAGGTAATGGAGTAGGTCTATTACTTTTTTAAATTTTCTTTTAATTTATTTTTTATTTAAGAAAGGATAAATTAACAAAACCATAGGGTAGAAGGGGTACAACTCCACACAATTCCCACCACCAAATGTCCATATCCCATCCCCTCCCCTGATAGCTTTCCCATTCTCTATCCCTCTAGGAGCATGGACCCAGGGTAATTGTGGGTTGCAGACAGTGGAAGATCTGGCTTCTGTAATTGCTTCCCCGCTGAACATGAACATTGACTGGTCGGTGCATGATCCCAGTCTGCCTCTATCTTTCCCTAGTAGGGTGGGTCTCTGGGGAAGCAGAGCTCCAGGACATATTGGTGGGGTCTTCAGTCCAGGGAAGCCTGGCCTGCATCCTGATGGCATCTGGAACCTGGTGGCTGAAAAGAGAGTTAACATACGAAGCCAAACAAATTGTTGAGCAATCATGGACCTAAAGCTTGGAATAGTGGAGAGTAAGTGTGTGTGTGTGGGGGGGTACTCACTGCAAACTCTAGTGTACTTCTGCTTTCAGGTATATATTTTGCACTTGTTTATGGATACGTGTGAACATATGCTCTCTCTCACAGAACCTGATGTATATCTAGGTTTTGGGACTTTGTTAGAAAGTGAACCACCTGGGATGTAATTAGAGAATACAATGAAAGGAAAGGTCTCACCCGAGTAATGAAGCTGAGGGTTGTCGTTCCACACCTGAAGTCTCTGGACACAGTCTGAGCTGAAGCATGTTGAGGTGGCAATCATTGTGTTGATTAGGTTGCAATTGGCAGAAGCAATATTATTTGATATGTATTGGGAGAGGCATGCGGCAAAGTGGGCCCTATCCTAAGGTTCCAGGACTGGGAGAAATATAGACTCTATAGCGAGATGTGAAGTTCCTGCAGTCTTAGGGTTCAAAAGACAATAGATTGTTAATGTTATCATCACATTATTTGGTAATTGGGTCAACTTTGAAAAGTCCTTTTGTTAGGGTTTGCTGTATAGTACCCAGTATCTTGTAAATAGCTGTGCCACTGGTTGCCTCTGATACACTTGGTCAAGGCTTTTGAGAGAGTCTGCATAACAAATACACAGCCTATATTTAAAACACAGACTGAGTCTGTGTTTTAAAAACTTCGAGACATACAATTAATTTTCCCCATCTCATATTAATTAACTAGTGATTTATATGACTACACTTTACTAGGAGTGTACATAAAAACCATTCCCACCAGCAAAAGACTGGGTCCCATACACTCACCCACTGGCCCAGGAAGCGCATGTCTACCCCTCACCACAGGGTTTTTACTTTGGTATCCAACTTTCAATTTAGTCAGATCCTACTTTTAGTTTCCCTTTCAGAACTTCTTTCTCAACTTCTATTGATGAGTGGGATCATCCCATACTCATCTTTCTCTTTCTGACTTAGCTGACTTAACATAATTCCTTCTAGCTCTGTCCAAGATGGGTCAGAGAAGGTGGGTTCATTGCTCTTGATAGCTGTATAGTATTCCATTGTTTATATATACCACAGCTTTCTCAGCCACTCATCTGTTGTTGGGCACCTGGGTTGGGCACCTGGGTTGCTTCCATGTTTTAGCTATTATGAATTGTGCTGCTATGAACATAGGAGTACACACCTCTTTCACTTCTTTGGTCAACTTTATTCCGAGGTATTTTATTGATTTTGCTGAAACAGTAAATGGGAGTGATTTCTGGATGTCTTCTTCTTCAGATTTGGTGTTTTCAGAAATGTCACTGATTTTTGTACATTGATTTGTAGCCTGACACCTTGCTATATTGCCTAATGAGTTCCAGTAGTTTTCTGCTGGACTCTTTAGGTTTTTCTATGTATACTATCATATCATCTGCAAATAGTGAGATCTTGACTACTTCCCTTCCAATCTGTATTCCTTTCAATTCTTTCTCTTGCCTGATTGCTATGGCAAGAACTTCCAATACTATGTTGAAGAGTAACGGTGACAGTGGACAGTCCTATCTAGTCCCCGATCTGAGGGGGATTGCTTTCAGCTTCCGTCCATTAAGTATGATGTTGGCTGTAGGTCTGCTATATATAGACTCCACTATCTTGAGGAATTTCCAATCTATTCCCATTTTTTGTAGAGTTTTGAGCATGAATGGGTGTTGGATTTTGTCAAAGGCTTTCTCTGCATCTATAGAGATAATCACGTAGTTTTTGGCTTTGCTTTTATTTATTTTGTGAAGGACATTGATTGACTTATGGATGTTGAACCAGCCTTGCATTCCTGGGATGAATCCCACTTGGTCGTGATGAACAATCTTTTTGATGTGCTGTTGTATCCCGTTGGCCAAGATCTTGTTTAATATTATGGAAACTATGTTCATCAGAGATATTGGTCTGTAGTTTTCCTTTTTTGTTGTGTCCCTTTCCATTTTTGGTATCAGGGTGATGTTGGCTTCATAGAAGTTGATAGGGCGTATTCCTATTTCTTCAGTCTTATGGAAAAGCTTAAGAAGTATGGGTAATAACTGTTTCCTGAAAGTTTTGTAGAATTCGTTTGTGTAGCCATCTGGTCCAGGACTTTTGTTGTTGGGGATATTCTTAATAACGGTTTCAATTTCTTTTTCTGTGACTGGTGCATTTATGTTCTGTAGTTCCTTTGGTTCACTTTTAGAAGGGCATATGTTTCTAGGAATTCTTCCATTTCTTCTAGATTCTCTAGCTTGGTGGCATATAGTTCTTCATAGAAGTTTTGCATGATTTTCTGGATTTCTGTGGTTTCAGTTGTGATATCTCCTCCATCGTTTACAGTTCTATTAATTTGAGTCTTCTTGCTTTCTTGTCTGTTGAGTCTGGCTAGGGTTTGTCAATTTTGTTTAATCTTTCAAAGAACCAACATTTGGCTTCATTGATCTTTTGTATGGTTCTTTTATTTTCGATGTTGTTTATTTCTGTCTAATTTTAGTGATTTCTGTCCTTCTGGTTGCTTTAGGGTTCCTTTTTTCCTCTTCCTCTAAGTCCTTGAGGTATGCAGTAATGTTGTTCATTTGAGATTTTCTTGTTATTTAATATGTGATTATATGACTATAAGTTTCCCTCTCAATACTGCTTTAGCTGTGTCCCAAATATTTTGATAGGTTGTGTCTTCATTTTCATTAGTTTACAGGAACATTTGAATTTCCTGCTTGAGTGACTCTCTGACCCAGTGGTTCTTAAGGAGTATGTGGTTTATTTTCCAAATTCTGTGACTTTCAATAATTTTCTGTTTGTTGCTAAATGTTAGTTTTACTCCACTGTGGTCTGAGAAGATACTTGGGATGATTTCAATGTTCTTGAATTTATTTATACAGTTTTTGTGGCCTAACATGTGGTCTATCCTTGAGTATGAGTTATGTGGATTTGAAAAGAATGTGTATTCCTTTTTTTTCAGGTGAAGGACTCTGAAAATGTCCAAGAGGTCTAATCTGTCCATCTCTTCATTTAATTCTCTTGTATCTTTGTTGGTTCTCTGCTTTGTTGATCTGTGTAAGTATGAGAGTTGGGTATTAAAGTCTCCCACTATTATTGTATTACTATTGATGTATTTTTGAAGTTCTTTTAGTAGGTGCTTGATGTATTTAGATGGTCCCTCATTGGTTGCACAGATGTTAATAATTGTTAAGTTTTTTTGGCTGATTGATCCTCAAATAATTATGTAATGTCCTTGCCTATCTTTTCTTACTTTATTTAATTTAAAATCTATTGTGTCTGAATGAGAATGGCTGTTCCTGCCTTTTTTATGGCTTTTAGCCTGTATGATAGTTTTCCATCCTTTCACTTTAAGTCTGTGTTTATCTTATTCTGTCAGATGGGATTCTTGCAAGCAGCATATGGTTGGTTTATGTTTTATGGTTCATTCTCCCTTTCTGTGCCTTTTGATGGGTGAGTTTAAGCTATAGACATTTATTGATATTATGGTTTAACGTATTGTAGTGCCATTGTTTAACAAATTTTTATTTGCTCTGACATATTGCAAGTATTATAGTGATGTTCTTGTTTATAAGAGGTCTTTTAGAACCTCTTTCAGGGCCAGTTTGGTGATGGTTGCCTCCTTTAACTGTTGTTTGTCTAAGAAGGTTTTGGTCCCTCCATCTAGTTTGAATGAAAGTCTAGCAGGATATATTATCCTTGGTTGAAACACTTTTTCATTTAGGGCTCAATAGATATCTTGCCTTTCTCTTTTGGCTTTTAGAGTCTGAGTGGAGAAGTCTGGGTTTTCCCCTGTATGTGACTTTTTGTTTTTCTCTTGCATCCTTTACGATACTTTCTTTATCTTATTTCTTCTCATTATGACTATGATGTGTCTTGGTGTCTTCAGGTCTGGGTTGATTCTGTTTGGAAGTTTCTGAGCCTCTTGAATCTTAATGTCCTTTCTGTTATTCAGGTCTGGGACATTTTCTTCTATTGTTTCCTCTAGAATGTTTCCTTCCCCTTCCTCTCTTTCTTCCTCTGGCAGGTCAATTATACCAATATTACTTCTTTTGAGATCATCCCATATGTCTCTGCTGTTGTTTTCAGAGTCCCTCAATCTCTTTTTGAGCTCTTTCACCTCTTTCTTTGTTTTCTCTAACTCATCCTCTGTCTGACTAATTCTGTTTTCTGCTTCTGTTAGTCTGCTTTCCCTTGCCTCAGCTTCTTTCTTCATTACAGGTATTTCAGCTTTCAGTTCTCTAATTGCCTCAAGATAATCAATATTTTCCTTGGGGGTCTCAACTATTGTTTCCCTAATACTGCCATTCCTTTCCTCCAAAGTTGTTTTCATTTCTGTGATTAATAATTTTACTATTGCTCACATACTTTTCTTACCTATGGTTACTTCTAGCTGATTTATAGTTTATTCTGGGCTCTTGTCTTCATTCATTGGAGTAGCAGTTTTATTTGCTCTTGATCTATCCATTTTTTTTATTTATGTGTTTCTTATTTTTGTATTCTGTTATTCCTCAGTTGTTGTGTTTTGAGTACAAGCAACACTGTACTAAATACCTTTTATGACAAATGCAATCACCAACCTCAGAAATTACAATAGCAATTGAAGCAAGTATTGAAGCAGTTTAATCACTACCAGTTTTCCAAAAAATGTCTCCAGTCCATGAAAAAATAGCAACCAAGTCCAAGTGAAGAAGAAAGAGAATGGAAAGAAGGAATAGCAAGAATAGCCAATTATGCAAATCTACTCTCCACAGTATATTCTAGGGGTAGCAAGAGGATAAATGGAAGTAGAGCAGAGATACACACATAGAGAGTCCACTCTGAGTCAGATTTCTTCCCCCAAATAATTCACAAATTAATATCAGTGAATTCAGAAAGCCAAAGAAGAAGAAAGAAAGATAAGATAAAAAGAATCAAGAGAGAGAAAGGAAAAAATAAGAAAAATAGCTGTCATAAAAAAATCAGTGAAAGGAAAGTTTTTTAATTTATTAATTTATATTTATTTATTTGTTTTTTAATTATTTAGGAGGAGGGAGAAGGGGAGAATCTGTAGAGGAGGGTGTAGTAGTCAATCAAGTTCCTCTCACAATGGATAAGATGCCCTGTCCCCTAGCAATGAAAGATACCCTCAGAGTTAATTCTGGACAGAGCTAGAAGGATTTATGTTAAGTGAGCTAAGTCAGAAAGATAAAGATGAGTATGGGATGATCCCACTCATCAACAGAAGTTGAGAAAGAAGATCTGAAAGGGAAACTAAAAGCAGGATATGACTAAATTGAAAGTAGGGCACCAAAGTAAAAACCCTGTGGTGAGGGGTAGACATGTGGCTTCCTGGGCCAGTGTGGGGTGTGGGTGGGTGGGAGGGATGGGACACAGTCTTTCTGTGGTGGGAATGGTGTTTATGTACACTCCTAGTAAAGTGTAGTCATATAAATCATTAGTTAATTAATATGAGGGGGAAAATTAATTGTATGTCTCGAAGTTTTTAAAACATAGACTGAGTCTTTTTAATATATAGGCTGTGTATTTGATATGCAGACTTTCTCAAAAGCCTTGACCAAATAGATTATAAGCAACCAGTAGCAGAGCTATACAAAAGATACTGGATACTATACAGCAAATCCTAACAAAAGGACTTTTCCAAGTTGACCCAATTACCAAATAATGTGATGATAACATTAACTATCAATTTTATTTTTGAACCCTAAGACAGCAGGAACCTCACATCTCCACTATAGAGCCTATATATTCCTCCAGTCCTGAAACTTTAGGATAGGGCCCACTTTCCCGCATGCCTCTCCCAATCCATAATCTAGTGCAAAATATATACCTGAAAGCAGAAGTACACTAGGGTCTGCAGTGAGTACCCCCCTACGACTTCCTCTCCACTATTCCAACCTTTGGGTCCATGATTGCTCAACAATTTGTTTGGCTTCATATGTTACCTCTCTTTTCAGTCACCAGGTTCTGGATGCCATGAGGATGCCGGCCAGGCTTCCCTGGACTGAAGACCCCACCAATGTGTCCTGGAGCTCTGCTTCCCCAGAGACACACCCTACTAGGAAAAGAGAGAGGCAGACTGGGAGTACAGATCAACCAGTCAATGTCCATGTTCAGCGGGGAAGCAATTACAGAAGCCAGACCTTCTACCTTCTGCAACCCACAATGACCCTGGGTCCATGCTCCTAGAGGGATAGAGAATGGAAAAGCTATCAGGGGAGGGGATGGGATATGGATATTTGGTGGTGGGAATTGTGTGGAGTTGTACTCCTTCTACCCTATGGTTTTGTTAATTTATCCTTTCTTAAATAAAAAATAAATTGAAAAAAAAGATAGTCCCAAAAAAAAAAGAGTTAATTCTGCTCAACCTAATGCAGGGGTGGGAAAGAGATACACTCTTATATATAATATTAATAATAAAATAGAGCAGAGTAAAAAACCTGTCCCAGATTGTCTCAACCCTCCTGAGCAGAGGCAGCTGATTGTTAAGAAAGTAAAACAACAACAAAAAAAAAAAAAAGGAAAAAAAAAAACCTCAGGACTAGACAAGAATAGCAGGAATAGACAGTTATACAAATCTGCTATGCACTGTATATTCTAGAGGTAGCTAGAGGTGAAAGGGAAGTAGAGCAGAGATACATGCAGAGAGAATCCACTCTGAGTAAGATTTCTACCCCCAAATAATTCCCAAACATGTATCAGTGAATTCAGAAAGCTGAAGGAGGAAGGAAGAAAGGATGACAAGAATGAGAAAAAGAAGAGGAAAAAGAAAAAGATAAGAAAAAGAACAGTAATAAAATATCAGTGAAAAGAAAGAGTTTTTGTTCATTTATTTATCTATTTATTTATTTTTATTATTTAATTAGCTACATGGGGGGAGGGAGGGAATGGGTAGCAACTAGGAAGAGTGAAACAAGTTACTTTGGCAGTGAATAAGACACCTAGTCCCCTAGGAATGGAAAATACACTAAGAGTTAATTCTGGTCAACCTGAAGGAGAGGGGGAAAGGGATACACATTTGTCTTGTATTGATAATAAAATAGAACAGAGTAAAAAACCTGTCGTCTTCAGCTTGGATGGCTCCAGATTGCCTCAGGCCCCCTGAGCAGAGGCAGGTGATTGTTGAGAAAATAAAGAAAAAAAAATCCTCTGATGGTTTTTCCCTGTCTGAGTAAGACTTTGCTTGTTGGAATATTTTATCTGGAATTGGCTACTTAGAACGAAAAAAGGCCAAAGGTTTCATAAAGGAATAGAATTAGAATGAATGACAACCCCTGCTGGGACAGGAATCTTGGTAAAGAAAGAAGCTCAGCAGGGGAGCCTGCTAGGAGCAGATCTCTGGCCCCCAGGGACTGGTTATGGGGGGGAGGTGGGATAGAGTGCGCTTTGGGAATAGTAATTTAAAAAAAAATTTTCCCTTTCTTTTTATTCTATTTTCTAAGCCAAACTGAGTTATAGTCACCTCCTTGGTGTCACCACTATGTCCCCTTATTGACTGTTCTACTAAAGGCAAAAAATCCTACCATTTCCAGTAGATGGAGTTGGAGCTCAAACCACTAGCAGCTTCTCATTCTGCCATCTTCCAGAATCTCCTCCATGTTTATGGTAGGTCTATTTCTAATGTTTTCAGATATCTCCTAACCATCTTCCACTAGGATTGAACCAATTTATAGTCCCACCAACAATGTAGAAGTGTTCTTTCCCTACATCCTCACCTACACTTGGTGTTTTTTTTTCTTCTAATGTATGCAATTCTAACAGATGTGGAGTGGTATTGCATTGCTGTCTTTTATTTTCAATTATCTGATAATAAGTAACTTTCAGCATATTGTCAATGAAGACCTGATTGAGTGCACATGTTATAATTCACAAGAACCTGTGTTTAAGCACCTGGTCCTCATCTTCACTAGGGATGTTTTAGAAGTGGTGAAGCAGGGCAGCAGGTTCTCTCTTCCTTCCTCTCCCATTTCCCTCTTGATTTCTGGCTGTCTGTATCCAATGAATGAATATAATAAAAAAATCTTTTAAAAACGGGAGAATAAAGAAGTTTTGGGATATATACACAATGGAAAATTATTCTGAAGAAATAAAAGATGAGAATATGATAGTTGGAACAATATAGAGGAAAGATATGAGCAGGAAGAGCAGTTAGGAAACTAAATAAGAGGTAATAGCAAAACATTAAAAAATATAAATCAAAACAACTCAGTGTTAGAATTAGTATTAGAGTTAGTATTATAAGAATAAGTCAGTACCACAGGGAAGTACCACTTCTTTTCCTATTTTTTTTTATAAAATAATAGGATAAGAGGAGTACAACTCCACACAGTTCCCACCACCAGAACTCCATATCCCATCCGCTACTCTGATAGCTTTCCTATTCTTTAGCCCTCTGGGAGTTTGGACCCAAGGTTATTGTGGGATGCAGAAGGTGGAAAGTCTGGCTTCTGTAACTGCTTCTCCAAAATGAAACATGGGCATTGACAGGTCGATTCATACTCCCAGCCTGTCTATCTCTTTCCCTAGTAGGATGGGGCTCTAGGGAAGCTGAGCTCCAGGACACATTGGTGGGGCTGTCTTTCCAGGGAAGCCTGGCCAGCATCCTGATGGCATCTAGAACTTGGTGGCTGAAAAGAGAGTTAACATACAAAGCCAAATTGTTGATCAATAATGAACTTAAAGGTGTCAGGCTACAAAATCAATGTACAAAAATCAGTGGTATTTCTTTACGCAAATTTAGTATTTTTTCAAATGTCATTTTTTAATATGCTTTAATAATTTAATCCCAGTGTCATAATTCAATCAGTTTACAAATTTGAAATATTAAATGCTTGGACTAAAGGAATATATACTCAGAACTGAAACATAGGCAGTTAAATAACTTGAAATATTTAATCTATTTTCCCCCTGACATATTGAATAAATTCTCACCAGTAGTACAGGAGGGATTCTTTGCCTCCACAGCCTCTCTGGAATTTGTTGTTATTGTTTCTCAGAAGTGAAGTGGTATCTCATTGTTGTCTTTATTTGCATTTCTCTGACAATCAATGCCTTAAAGCTTTTTTTTTTTTCAGATGTCTGTTGGTCTTGTGGATCTCTTCTGTGGTGATTTTTCTGTTTATATTGTCTCCCCCTTTTTTGATGAGGTCATTTTTTGTTGTTTGTTATTGCTGAGGTTGGTAAGCTTTTTGTATATTTGGGTTATTAGCCTTTTTTTCCTGATGTATGGCATGTAAAGATCTTTTCCCAATCTGTAAGGAGTCTCTTTGTTTTTAAGGAAGTTTCTTTTGCTGTGCAGAAACTTTTCAATTTGATATAGTCCCATTGGTTTATTTTTTATTTTGTCTGCCTTGCTGTTGGTTTGTATTAATTAAGATGCCTATAAAACTAGATAGATCAGAGTGCTGCCAATATTTTCCTCTAAGTATTTGATAGTTTCTAGTCTAATACCCAAAATCCTTGATCCAGTTGGGGTTTACCTTTTTACATGTGGTGAAATTAGTGGTTCAGTTTCATTCTTCTGCACATTTCAACCCACTTTTCCCAATGCTATTTGTTGAAGAGATTATCCTTTCTCCATTTTATAGTTTGGGACCCTTGTCAAAAACTAGATTTCCATAGGTGTCGGGCATTCCTAAATTTTCATATCCTTTATTTCCCATTGTTTGGAAAATGTTGTAATTACTAGAGGAATTTTAGTACCATTAAGATTATTCTGTTCAGTATAATTGAAGGAGAGAAAACCCAAGATGAAAATAGACACATAAAAATGAGCAAAGAAACACCTACTAATGTAATTGTTGAGGAAATACAATCAGGGCAAACTGCAAGAGATGTGGTAGGAAATCGATAGATATTACTGATAACTGGAGTTGGGTGATTAGTTTAAAGGTTAAAATAATGCCAATTTTGAGTGTTGGTATCTTGAGAAAGGATGATCCAGCAAAGAAAAGTAAGCCAGTCTGGAACAAGCAGTGATTTTGAAAAAAATATGAGTAAGTTTAGAGTTATCAGATTATACAGTCAGTAGACAGTTTTTGAAAACATACCACCATGATCTTGTCTGATTTCAGTAGCTAAGCAGGGTCAGGCCCGGTTAGTACTTTAATGAGAGAAAGTTGAGTTCCATAGGCCCTGGTTGATGTTGAATTTATATCAGTTGCCTGGAGATAATGTTTATAACCAGAGCACTAGCCGAAGTCTCTGGGGGACTGTAAATAAAGAAAAGACAACAAATCCTTGAACAAGAAACTTGATAAGACTACTGTAGTTGTCATGTGGAAGGTAGAGCAAAAACCTCTTTGTTGTCACTGAATTATAATGTGTATTGTGTATGTGTGCATTTCTTTATATATTAGAGCTGTTTAAAGCATTTAAGCCTTGTGCCAGAATTTGATCATCTTACAGATTTGAGACATTAAAGACTTGGGCTATTATCTAGGCAGTTAGAGGGCTGGAAATATTAAATCTTTTTTTCAGCCCTAACATCATGAATTTATAGTAATTTGAGAGATTATAAGTTAAAGGAGTATAATTTTATACCACCAAAGGTTTTTGACACCCCCCACTACTCTAGGTAACCACTATAGTTTTCCATTAGTATTAGATATGGGTTAACTATTTTTTTATCAGTTGTTGTATGTTTGTTTTCATGTCCCTGTGCTAAATTCTTTATATTATGCACATGAGTGAAACTATTCTGCAGTTGTTCTTTGCCTCCTTACTTATCTCACTGAGCATAATCTTCTCCAATTCCATCCATTTTATTCCAAATAACACAATATTACATTTTTCATTGCTGAGTAATACTGCATTGAGTATATGTTCCATAACTTTTTGTCTAGCCAGTCATCTGCTGAAGGGTATTTTGGTTGCCTCCATATTTTGGCTATTTTGAATAATGAAGTGCTTCTGTGGTTGTATCAGCTGTAGTTGTTAAGATCAGTCGTTGTAGATATTTGTAATTTTCAGGGAGTCTGTACTGTCTCCCCTTGCTCCATACCCATACCTCCTAGAAGTCCTGGATTTTGTATAAGGCATAAGAATTATGCATAAGCAAGAGGTCCAATCTGGGAAGTCATTCATTATTTTCTTTTATTCTTATAACACATTAAAAGTCTTTAGTCAGTGTCAAATAGAGGTAGAAATTACATTTTATTTTCTATATATACATATTTCTTCCAGGGTTATCACTGGGGCTTGAGGCCTGCATTATGAATCCACTACTCCTGGAGGCCAGTTTCCCCATTTTTTTGTAGCCCTTATTATTGTTATAGCTGTTGTTATTGCTGGATAGGACAAAGAGAAATCGAGAGAGGAGGGGAAGAAGGAGAGGGGAGAAAGACAGACACCTACAGACCTGCTTCACTGATTGAGAAGTGACTCTTCTGCAGGTGGGGAACTGAGGGCTCAAACCCGAATCTTTATGCTGGCCCTTGCGCTTTGTACCACATGTTGTGCTACTGCCTAGTCCCCTTATTTTCAGTATTTTGAATGATTGGGGGCCGGGTGGTGGCACACCTGGTTGAGCGACATGTTACAGTGCAAAAAAAACCCAGGTTCGAGCTCCTGGCCCCGCACCTGCAGGGGGAAAGCTTTGCGAATGGTAAAGCAGGGCTGCAGGTGTCTCTCTATCTCCTCCTTCCCTCTCAATTTCTGACTGTTTCTATCCAATAAATAAAGATAATAAAAAAATTTAAAAAATATTTTGAATGATTGATTTTTGTGATAGATACACCTCTTTAACTTCAATATATGTTGTGTCAGGGACCAAATTTGAGCCTCACACAAGAAAATCTGGCATTCTACCAGCTAGGCCACCTCCACAACTACTAGAACTTAAATGTAAGGGCACCAAAGTAAAAACCCTGTGGTGAGGGGTAGACATGCAGCTTCCTGGGCCAGTGGGGGGTGGAAGTAGGTGAGAGGGATGGGTCAGTCTTTTGGTGGTGGGAATGGTGTTTATGTACACTCCTAGCAAAATGTAGACATATAAATCACTAGTTAATTAATATGAGAGGGGAGAAATCAATTGTATGTCTCAAAGTTTTTCAAAACACAAACTGAATCTTTTAAATATATAGGCTGTGTATTTGATATGCGGACTCTCTCAAAAGCCTAGACCAAGTAGATTAGAAGCATCCAATAGCACAGCTATATACAAGATACTGGATACTGTACAGCAAACCATAACAAAAGGACTTTTCAAAGTTAACCCAATTACCAAATAATGTGATGATAACATTAACTATCGATTGTCTTTTTGAACCCTAAGACAGCAGGAACCTCACATCTCCACTATAAAGCCCCTACTTCCCCCAGTCCTGGAACCCTTGGATAGGGCCCACTTTCCCGTATGCCCCTCCCAATCCATATCAAATAATGTTGCATCCGCCGACCACAACCTAACCAACGCAAAAATTGCCACCTCAACATGCTTCACCTAAGACTGTCCAGAGACTTCACATGTGGAATGACAACCCTTCAGCTTCATTACTCGGGTGAGACCTTTCCTTTTATAGTACACTCTAATTTCATCTCAGGTGGTTTATTTTCTAACAAAGTACCAAAACCTAGATATACACCAGTTTCTGTGAGAGAGAGCTTATGTTCACACATATCCATAAACTACTGCAAAATATATACCTGAAAGCAGAAGTACACTAGAGTTTGCAGTGAGTACCTCCCTAACACTTCCTCTCCACTATTCCAAGCTTTGGGTCCATGATTGCTCAACAATTTGTTTGGCTTTGTATGTTAACTCTCTTTTCAATCACCAGGTTCCAGATGCCATCAGGATGCTAGCCAGGCTTCCCTGCTTTGAAGACCCCACCAATGTGTCCTGGAGCTCAGCTTCCCCAGAGACACACCCTACTAGGGAAAGAGAGAGGCAGACTGGGATAATGGACCGACCAGTCAACGCCCATGTTCAGCGGGGAAGCAGTTACAGAAGCCAGACCTTCTACCTTCTGCAACCCTCAATGACCCTTGGTCCATGCTCCCAGAGGGCTAGAGAATGGGAAAGCTATCAGGGGAGGGGGTGGGATATGGAGATTGGGTGGTGGGAATTGTGTGGAGTTGTACCCCTCCTACCCTATGGTTTTGTTAATTAATCCTTTTTTAAATAAAAAAAAATTTTTAAAAAGAACTTAAATGTAAAATCACTTTTTTTAATTTGGGGGATTAATGTTTTATAGTAAATACAGTTGTTGGTACAGCTTTTAACTATTACCAGTTTTGCTGCTATGAACATAGGTGTGCACATTTCCTTTTGGTTGGGTGTTATGGAGTCCTTGGAATATATCCCCAAGAGAGGAATTACTGGGTCATATGATAGGTCCATGTCTAGCCTTGTGAAAGTTCTCCAGACAGCTCTGCACAGAGGCTGGACCAGTTTACATTCCCACCAGCAGTTCAGAAGGGTTCCTCTGTCCCCACAGCCTCTCCAGCATTTGTTGCTGCTGTCCTTTTTGATGTATGCCATTCTCACAGGGGTCAAGTGGTATTTTAATGTTATCTTTATTTGCATTTCTCTGACAATCAGTGACCTGGAGCAATTTTTCATGTGTTTGTTAGCCTTTTGGATCTCTTCTGTAGTGAATGTTTTGTTCATATTCTCTGCCCATTTTTGGATGGCGTCATTCGCTTTTTTTGTTGCTAAGTTTGCTGAGCTCTTTGTATATTTTGGTGATTAGACTCTTGTCAGATGTATGGCATGTGAAGATCTTCTCCCATTCTGTGAGGGGTCTCTTTGTGTGATAGTTTCTTAGGATGTGCGGAAGCTTTTCAATTTGATGTAGTCCCATTGGTTTGTTTTTGTTTTAGTCTTCCTTGCAGTTGTGTTTGTTTCATCAAAGATGTCCTTGAGGTTTAGGTGGGAAAGTGTCTCACCAAAATTTTCCTCTAAGTATTTGATAGTGTCTGGCCTAAAATCCATGCCCTTGATCCATTTGGAGTTGACTTTTGTTTCTGGTGAGTGAAAGTGGTTCAGTTTCATTCTTCTGTATGTTTCAACCCAGTTTTCCCAGGACCATTTATTGAAGAGAGCTTCCTTCTTCCTTTTAGTACTGTGTGTCCTCTTATCAAAGATTAGCTGTCCATAGGTGTGGGGATTTCCTTCTGGGCTTTCAGTTCTGTTCTACTGGTCTATGTGTCCATTTTTGTTCCAGTACCAGGTTGTTTTCAAGATGATGGCCTTAAATTTGTATATGATTCTGGGGAGAATATTCATTTTGATGATATTTATTTTTCCAGTCCATGAGCATGGGATATCTTTCCATTTATTGGTAACAATTTCTATTTCTTTGAATAGTGACTCGTAGTTTTCAGTATACAAGTTTTCACTTATTTGGTCAGCTTTATTCCTAGGTATTATATTATTATTCTTATTATTTTGCTGCAAAAGTGAATGAGAGTGATTTCTGGATGTCTTCTTCTTTAGATTTAGTGTTTGCAGAAAGAAATGACACTGATTTTTGTACATTGATTTTGTAGCCTGACACCTTGCTATGTTGCCTAATAACTTCCAGTAGTTTTCTGCTGAATTCTTTAGGTTTTTATCCATATAATATCATGTCATCTGCAAATAGTGAGAACTTGACTTCTTCCCTTCCAATCTGTATTCCTTTGATTTCTTTCTCTTGCCTAATTGCTATGGCAAGAACTTCCAATACTATGTTGAAGAGTAATGGTGATAATGGACAGCCCTGTCTATCCCCTGACCTGAGGGGGTAAGCTTTTGCTTTTGTCCATTAGGTATGATATTGGCTGTAGGTCTGCTACATATGGCCTCCACTATCTTGAGGAAATTCCCATCTACTCCAATTTTTGTAGTGTTTTGAGCATGAGTGGGTGTTGGATTTTATCAAAGGTGCTCTCTGCATCTATGGAGATAGCCATGTGGTGTTTGGTTTTGCTTTTATTTATGTGGTGAATGAGATTGATTGGCTTACATATATAGAATCAGACTTACATTCCTGGGATAAATCACACTTGGTCATGATGAACAATCTTTTTGATATCCTGCTGTATCCGATTGGCTACGATCTTGTTTAATATTTTGGCATCTATTTTCATCAGAGATATTGGTCTGTAGTTTTCCTTTTTTGTTGTGTGCTTATCTGCTTCTGGTGTCAGGGATACCAGAATTCCTGTTTCTTCAATCTTGTGGAAGTGCATTAGAATTATAGGTATTAGCTGTTTCCTCAAAGTTTTATAGAATTTGATTGAGAAGCCATCTGGTCCAGGACATTTGTTGTTGGGGAGATTCATAATAACTGTTTTGATTTCATTGTCTGTGATTGGTGCATTTAAGTTTTGTAGTTCTTCTTGGTCTGGTTTTGGAAGGGCATATATGTCTAGAAATTCTTCCATTTTTTCCAGATTCTCTAGCATGGTGAAATATTGTTCTTCACAGAAGTTTCCCATGATTTTCTGGATTTCTGTGGTGTCAGTTGTGATATCTCCTCTATCATTTACAATTCTATTTATTGGGTCTTCCTTTTTTTTAGTGAATCTGGCTAGGGGTTTGCCAATGTTGCTTAATTTTTCAAAGAACCAGCATTTGGCTTCATTGATCTTTTGTATGATTCTATTATTTTTGATGTTTATTTCTGCTCTAATTTTAGTGATTTCTGTCCCTCTGGTTGCTTTACGGTTCCTTTGTTTCTCTTCCTCTAAGTCCTGAAGGTATGCAGTAAGGTCATTTATTTGAATTTTTTCTTGTTCTTTAATATGTGATTGTATGGCTATGAGTTTCCCTCTCAGTACTGCTTTAGCTGTGTCCCAAATATTTGGGTAACTTGTGGCTTCATTTTCATTTTTTTCCAGGAACATTTGAATTTCTTGCTTGAGTATCTCTCTGACCCAGCAGTTCTTAAGCAGTATGTTTTTAAGTTTACAAATTCTGTGACTATTAGTAATTTTCTGTTTGTTGTTAAATGTTAGCTTTACTCCATTGTGTTCTGAGAAAATACTTGTGAGGATTTCAATGCTCTTGAATTGGTTGATACTGTCTTTGTGGCCTAATATGTATTCTATCCTTGAGGAATTGCTGTGTGGATTTCAGAAGAATGTGTATTCCAGTTTTTTGGGTGAAGGACTCTGAAAATGTCCAAGAGGTCTAGTCTGTCCATTCCTTCATTTGATTCTCTTGTATCTTTGTTGATTCTCTGCTTTGTTGATCTGTCTAAGTGTGAGGGTAGGGTGTTAAAATCTCCCACTATTATTTATTACTATTGATGTATTTTGTAGTTCTTTCAGTAGGTATTTGATGTATTAATATGATCTTTCATTGGGTGCACAGATGTTAATAATTGTTAAATCTTCTTTGTTGATTGATCCTCTAATCATTATGTAATGACCTTGCCTATCTTTTATTATTTAATTTAATTTAATGTCTATGGTCTCAGAGATGAGAGTGGCTGTTCCTGCCCTTTTGTTGTGGTCCATTAGCCTGTAGGATACTTTTCAATCCTTTCATTTTTTTTAAATATATTTTTATTTAAGAAAGGCTAAATTAACAAAACCATAGGGTAGGAGGGGTACAACTCCACACAGTTCTCATCACCCAATATCCATATCCCATCCCCTCCCCTGATAGCTCTCCCATTCTCTATCCCTCTGGGAGCATGGAACCAGGGTCGTTGTGGGTTGCAGAAGGTGGAAGGTCTGGCTTCTGTAATTGCTTCCCCACTGAACATGGATGCTGACTGGTTGGTCCATACTCCCATTCTGCCTCTCTTTCCCTAGTAGGGTGGGTCTCTGGGGAAGTAGAGCTCCAGGACATATGGTGGGGTCTTCAGTCCAGGGAAGCCTGGCTAGCATCCTGATGGCATCTGGAACCTGGTGATTGAAAAGAGAGTTAAAATACAAAGCCAAACAAATTGTTGAGCAATCATGGACCCAAAGGTTGGAATAGTGAAAAGGAAGTGTTGGGGGGTTACTCACTGCAAACTCTAGTGCACTTCTGCTCAGATATATATATTTTGCACTAGTTTATGGATACTTGTGAACATAAGCTCTCTCTCACAGAACCTGGTGTATATCTAGGTTTTGGGACTTTGTTAGAAAGTGAACCACCTGGGATGTAATTAGAGAATACAATGAAAGGAAAGGTCTCACCTGAGTAATGAACCTGAAGGGTTGTCATTCCACACCTGTAGTCTCTGGACACATTCTGAGCTGAAGCATGCTGACGTGGCAATCCTTGCGTTGATTAGGTTGCGATCGGCAGATGCAATATTATTTGATATGGATTGGGAGAGGCATGTGGGAAAATGTGCCCTATCCTAAGGTTCCAGGACTGGGGGTAATATATTCTCTATAGTGGAGATGTGAGGTTCCTGTTGTATTAGGGTTCAAAAAGACAATCGATAGTTAATGTTATCATCACATTATTTGGTAATTGGGTTAACTAGAAAAGTCCTTTTGTTAGGGTTTGTTGTACAGTACCCAGTATCTTATATAGCAGTGCCACTGGTTGTTTCTGATTTCTTGGTCTAGGCTTTTGAGAGAGTCCGCATATCAAATACATAGCCTATATATTAAAAAGACTCAGTCTGTGTTTTAAAAACTTCGAGACATACAGTTAATTTTCCCCCTCACGTATTAACTAGTGATTTATATGACTACACTTTACTACATCCTTTCATTTTAAGCCTGTGTTTGTCTTGTGTCAGATGGGATTCTTAAGAGCAGCATATGGTTGTCTTGTTTTTTCTGATCCATCCTCTCACTCTATGCCTTATAATGGGTGAGTTTAAGCCACTGACATTTATTGATATTATGGATTTAATGTATTGTATTGCCATTATTCAACAATTCTTTATTTGCTCTGATATATGGCAAACATTAAGGTGTTGTTCTTGTTTATAAGTGGTCTTTTAGAACCTCTTTTAGGGCAGGTTTGGTGATGTTTGTCTCCTTTAACTGTTATCTGTCTGAGAAGATTTTGATCCCTCCATCTATTCTGAATGAAAGTTTAGCAGGATATATTATCCTTGGTTGAAACCCTTTTTCATATCTTTCCATTCTTTTCTGGCTTTTAGTGTTTGAGTGGTGAAGTTTTCTGATAATCTTATGAGTTTTCCCCTAGTATGTGACTTTTTGTTTTTCTCTTGTCGCCTTTAGGATACTTTCTTTATCCTTACTTGTTTTCATTGTAACTATGATCTGTCTTGGTATCTCGAGGTCTGGTTTGATTCTGTTTGGGACTCTCTGGACCTCTTGAATCTTAATATCCTTTTTGGTGTTTAGGTCTGGGAAGTTTTCTTTTATTATTTTCTCTAGAATGTTTACTTCCCCTCCTTCTTTTCTTCCTCTGGTAGGCCAAGTATACTAAAGTTACTTCTTTTGAGATCATCCCATATGTATCTGTTGTTGTTTTCAGTGTCTCTGAATCTCCTTTTGAGCTCTTTTACCTCTTTTTTTTCTCCTCTGTCTGGCTAATCCTGTTTTATGCTTCTGTTAGCCTGCTTTCTCTTCCCTCAGCGTTTTCTTCAGTTCAGCTATAGTATTAGCTTGTTCTGCTAATTGATCTTTTAGCTCAGCTATTTCAGCTTTCAGTTCTCTAATTACCTTGATGTAGCTTCTATTTTCTTTGATGTTTTCCTCTGTTGGTTCCCTAATTCTGATAGCCCTTTCCTCCATAGTTGTCTTTATTTCTGTGATTGGTAGGTTTGTTATAGCTTGTATACTTTTTTTTTATCTGTGATTACTTCTGACTGATTTGGAGATTCTTCTGAGCTCCTTTCTTGATTCATTGTGATATCAGTTTTATTTGCTCTTGATGTAATAATTTTTATTTATTGATTTTTTTCTTATTTTTTGTTCTGTTGTTCTTCAGTTGTGTTTTGAGTACAAGCCACACTATACTAAATACCTTTATGACAAATGCAGTCAACAACATCAGAAATTACAACAACTGAAGCAAGGATTGATGCAGTTTAACCAATACTGGTTAGCCAAACAACCCCTCCAGTCTAAGAAAAATACCAACCAAATCCAAAGGAAAAAGAAAAAGAAAGGGAAAAAAATGAAAGCAAGAATAGACAATTATGCAAATCCACTGTCCACTGTAAATTCTAGGGGTAGCAAGAGGAGAAAGGGAAGTAGATTAGACACACACACACACACACATACACACAAACACACACATCCACTCTGAGTTAGAATTATTTCCCAAAATAATTCACAAATGAGTGTCAGTGAATTCAGAAAGCAAAAGAAGGAGGAAGGAAGAAAAGAAGACAAGAATAGAAAATAAGGGGAAGATGGCGGACTGAGAAGCTGCTAACAGCGTGTTCTCTGATCACTTCTTCTGGAAACAGTAGGATTTTCTGCCTTTAGCAGGCCTGTCAATAATGGGTGACACCAAAGAGGTGATTATAATTTAATTTGGGTTAAGAATTAGAGTAAAGGTGACATGGACTAGCGGGGCTCCAGACTTCCCAGGCGGCTCCAGGCAAGGTGGGTGCACCGGGCATTGTCCTCCGCCCAGGAAAGCGGCTCCTCCGACAGTTGCAGAGCGCTGCTGGGCGGCTGGCAGAGGACCCAGAGAGAGCACTTTAGCTCGGGGGCTTTCTCTTGGGAGTCTCCAGGGACCACTGCGACCCTGAGGGCGGATCCAAAGACTTCTTGAGTATAGCTCTCATTGGATCAAAGGACTTGGAGCTAGTTTTCATTTTCGAGAAATCCTTTAAAAAAGTCTGGGGGAGGGTTCCCGGAAGATGGCGGACTGAGAAGCGGCTAGCCGCTGAGCTCCGGACACATCTCGTGGAAACAATAGGATTTTCTGCCTTTAGAAGGCCAGCCAATAAGGGGCCATAGTGGTGACACCAAGGAGGTGACTATAACTTAATTTGGGTTAAGAATTAGAGTAGGGGAAAAAAATTCTTTTTTCTTCCTTTTAATTTTCAAGCATACATCCTTCCTGCCTCCAATTCCTAGAAACCTATGCACTTCCAAAACTGAACCAAGAAGAACTACAAAATCTAAATGCACCAATCACAGACAAAGAAATTAAAACCGTTATTAAGAATCTCCACAACAACAAAAGTCCTGGACCAGATGGCTTCACAAACGAATTCTACAAAACTTTCAGGAAACAGTTAATACCTATACTTCTTAAGCTATTCCATAAGATTGAAGAAACAGGAATACTCCCTTCCACCTTTTATGAAGCCAACATCACCCTGATACCAAAAGCTGATAGGGACAGAACAAAAAAGGAAAACTACAGACCAATATCTCTGATGAACATAGATGCCAAAATATTAAACAAGATCTTGGCCAACCGGATACAGCAACACATCAAAAAGATTGTTCATCATGACCAAGTGGGATTCATCCCAGGAATGCAAGGCTGGTTCAGCATCCATAAGTCAATCAATGTCATTCACCGCATCAATAAAAGCAAAGCCAAAAACCACATGATTATCTCAATAGATGCAGAGAAAGCCTTTGACAAAATCCAACACCCATTCATGCTCAAAACTCTACAAAAAATGGGAATAGATGGGAAATTCCTCAAGATAGTAGAGTCTATATATAGCAAACCTACAGCTAACATCATACTCAAAGGACAGAAGCTGAAAGCATTCCCCCTCAGATCGGGGACTAGACAGGGCTGTCCACTGTCACCATTACTCTTCAACATAGTATTGGAAGTTCTTGCCATAGCAATCAGGCAAGAGAAAGAAATCAAAGGGATACAGATTGGAAGGGAAGAAGTCATGCTCTCACTATTTTCAGATGATATGATAATATACATAGAAAGACCTAAAGAATCCAGTAGAAAATTACTGGAAGTTATTAGGAAATATAGCAAGGTATCAGGGTACAAAATCAATGTACAAAAATCAGTGGCATTTCTTTATGCAAACACTAAATCTGAAGAAGAAGACATCCAGAAATCACTCCCATTTACTGTTTCAGCAAAATCAATCAAATACCTAGGAATAAAGTTGACCAAAGAAGTGAAAGACTTGTATACTGAAAACTATGAGTCGCTTCTCAAGGAGAGAGAAACTGATACCAAGAAATGGAAAGATATCCCATGCTCATGGATTGGAAGAATAAATATCATCAAAATGAATATTCTCCCCAGAGCCATATATAAATTTAATGCAATACCCATCAAAGTTCCACCAAGCTTCTTTAAGAGAATAGAAGAAACACTACAATCATTTATCTGGAACCTGAAAACACCTAGAATTGCCAAAACCACCTTGAGGAAAAGAAACAGAAATGGAGGCATCACACTCCCAGACCTAAAACTATATTATAAAAGCCATCATCATCAAAACAGCATGGTACTGGAACAAAAATAGGCACACAGATCAGTGGAACAGATTGAAAGCCCAGAAGTAAATCCCAACACCTATGGGCATCTAATCTTTGATAAGGGGGCCCAAAGGATTAAATGGAAAAAGGAGGCTCTCTTCAATAAATGGTGCTGGGAAAACTGGGTTGAAACATGCAGAAGAATGAAATTGAAGCACTTTATCTCACCAGAAACAAAAATCAACTCCAAATGGATCAAAGACCTAGATGTCAGACCAGAAACAATCAAATACTTAGAGGAAAACATTGGTAAAACACTTTTCCACATACACCTCAAGGACATCTTTGATGAATAAAACCCAATTGCAAGGAAGACTAAAGCAGAAACAAACCAGTGGGACTAAATCAAATTGAAAATCTTCTGCACGTCCAAAGAAACTATTAAACAAACAGAGAGACCCTTCACAGAATGGGAGAAGATCTTCACATGCCATACATCAGACAAGAAACTAATCACCAAAATATATAAAGAGCGCAGCAAACTTAGCACCAAAAAAGCAAATGACCCCATCCAAAAATGGGCAGAGTATATGAACAAAACATTCACTCCAGAGGAGATCCAAAAGGCTAACAAACATATGAAAAACTGCTCTAGGTCACTGATTGTCAGAGAAATGCAAATTAAGACAACACTAAGATACCACCTCACTCCTGTAAGAATGGCATACATCAAAAAGGACAGTAGCAACAAATGCTAGAGAGGATGTGGGGACAGAGGAACCCTTTTACATTGCTGGTGGGAATGTAAATTGGTACAGCCTCTGTGGAGAGCAGTCTGGAAAACTCTCAGAAGGCTAGACATGGACCTTCCATATGATCCAGTAATTCCTTTCCTGGGGTTATACCCCAAGGACTCCATAACACCCAACCAAAAAGAGGTGTGTACTCCTATGTTCATAGCAGCACAATTCATAATAGCTAAAACCTGGAAGCAACCCAGGTGCCCAACAACAGATGAGTGGCTGAGAAAGCTGTGGTATATATACACAATGGACTACTATGCAGCTATCAAAAACAATGAACCAACCTTCTCTGACCCATCTTGGACAGAGCTAGAAGGAATTATGTTAAGTGAACTAAGTCAGAAAGATAAAGATGAGTATGGGATGATCCCACTCATCAACAGAAGCTGACTAAGAAGATCTGAAAGGGAAACTAAAAGCAGGACCTGATCAAATTATAAGTAGGGCACCAAAGTAAAAACCCAGTGGTGAGGGGTAGACATGCAGCTTCCTGGGCCAGTGGGGGGTGGGAGTGGGCGGGAGGGATGGGTCACAGTCCTTTGGTGGTGGGAATGGTGTTTATGTACACTCCTAGCAAAATGTAGACATATAAATCAGGAGCTAATTAATATGAGAGGGGGAAATCAATTGTATGTCTCAAAGTTTCTCAAAAGACAAACGGAATCTTTTAATATATAGGCTATGTATTTGATATGCGGACTCCCTCAAAAGCCTAGACCAAGTAGATTAGAAGCTTCCAATAGCACAGCTATATACAAGATACTGGGTACTGTCCAGCAAACCATAACAAAGGGCCTTTTCAAAGTTAACCCAATTAACAAATAATGTGATGATAATATTAACTATTGATTGTCTTTTTGAACCCTAAGACAGCAGGAACCTCACATCTTCACTATAGAGCCCCTACTTCCCCCAGTCCTGGAACCCTTGGATAGGGCCCACTTTCCCGTATGCATCTCCCAATCCAAACCAAATAACATTGCATCTGCCGATAACAACCTAACCAAAGCAATGATTGCTACCTCAACATGCTTCACCTCAGAATGTATCCAGAGACTTCACGTGTGGAATCACAACCCTTCAGCTTCATTACTTGGGTGAGACCTTTCCTTTAATAGTACACTCTAATTTCATCTCAGGTAGTTCACTTTCTAACAAAGTCCCATAACCTAGATATACACCAGTTTCTGTGAGAGAGAGCTTATGTGCACACGTATCCATAAACTACTGCAAATTATATACCTGAAAGCAGTACTACACTAGAGTTTGCAGTTCCAGATGCCACCAGAATGCTGGCTAGGCTTCCCTGGATTGAAGACCCCACCAATGTGTCCTGGAGCTCAGCTTCCCCAGAGTCACACCCTACTAGGGAAAGAGAGAGGCAGACTGGGGGTATGGACCCACCAGTCAACGCCCATGTTCAGCGGGGAAGCAATTACAGAAGCCAGACCTTCTACCTTCTGCAACCCTCAACAACCCTGGGTCCATGCTCCCAGAGGGATAGAGAATGGGAAAGCTACCATGGGAGGGGGTGGGTTATGGGGATTGGGTGTTGGGAATTGGGTGGAGTTGTACTCCTCCTACCTTATGCTTTTGTTCACTAATCCTTTCTTAAATAAAAAATTTTTAAAAAAAGAAGACAATAATAAGAATAAAAATTATCAGTGAAAGTAGTTTTTTTTTTTTTTTTAATTAGCTAGGATGGGGGAAAAAGGAGAGTGAAGAGTTAGATAGAAACCAGTTACTCTCACAATGGATAGGACACCCAGCCACTTAGCAATGGAAAAAACAATAATAGTTAATTTTTGTCAACCTGAAGAAAGAGGGGGAAAGGGACACACATATATAATAATAGTAATAATAAAATAGAATAGAGTAAAAAATACCCTAACAGTCAATTTGCAGCTTGGACCACTTGGACTACAGGCAGCCTGAACAAAGACAGCCAATTGTAGGGAGTATCCAAAAAATACCTCCAGGTAGTCTTTCCCAGGCAGGGGTGAGGCTCTGATTGGTTAGGTATTTTGTCACTCAAATAGAGCTCCAGCCACTTAAAAAAAAAGAGAGAGAGAGAAGGAAAACAAAAAGGCTTGAAATGATACCCCTTGTGATCCAGGAATCTTGGTAAAGAAAATAATTCAGCAGGAAGCCTTCTAGTAGTGGCTGTCCAGCCACTGAGGGTAGGTTCTGGGTTAGGGGGGAGGGGTGAGCTTCAGAAATAATCAAAATATATTCCTTTCTTTTTGCCCCTGACTTCCATTTTCTATCCCAAGAGTGGTGTCACCCTTAGGACCTCTTACTCACCCTCCTGCTGATGGCCCAATATCCTACCCTAGCCAGATAATCCCAGGTCACAAACTCCTGCTTGATGGAATTCACACCAGCTGCTTCTTCCAAGTCGCCATCTTGGCTCCTCCCCCTATATGTACTACTTTTATGTATAACACATTTATATGCATGCAATCATCTATGTTTTTTAAATGTTGTTATTTTTCTCTAGCCCTTTTAAATCTTTCTTTGTTATTTTTATTATCTTTATCATTCTTTTTAAATAAGTGATCTAGTAATGATTGACAAGAATGTAGGATAAAAGGGATACATACAATGTATACATACATACAATGCCCACCACCAGAGTTCTATGTACCACCTTCTCCACTGGAAGTTTCCTATTCTTTATCTCTCTGGAATATGGACCAAAATTCTTTAATTCTGGGGCTGGGCATTAGCGCACCTGGTTTAGTGTACATGTTACAATGTGTAAGGACCCAGGTTCAAGCCCCTGGTCCCAACCTGCAGGGGGAAAGCTTTGCGAGTGGTGAAGCAGGGCTACAGGTCTATTTCTCTATCATCTCCTTCCCTCTTGACTTCTAATTGTCTCTACCTAATAAATAAAGATACTTAAAAATTAAATATATACATATATATAAATTATTTAATTCTGTAATTGCTTCTCCACTGGACATGGGCAGGTTGATCCATACCCCCAGCTTGTTACTATCTTTCCTTAGTAGGGAGGGCTCTGGAGAGTTGGACTTCCAGGATACATTGGTGAGGTCATCTGCCCAGGGAAGTGAGGTTGGCTTCATGGCAGCCTCTGCGCCTGAAAAACATTAAGATATAAATCAAAACAATGTGTTTAATAATCAGGAACCTAAAGGTAAGAGTAGAGCTGATGAAATTTGGGGTCTTCATGTTGGAATAAGCTAGGAAGTCTATTTTAGGTATATTCCAAGGGGCTAATAACTTTATTAATTTTTGCCTAAATCCCACAGCTAATATGTGGGCTAGGAGTATTGTCTGAGAGATGGTATCAGAGTTGAGGATAAGACTAGAAATCTGGAACAGGGTGAGAGTAGCTTCCAAATATGGGAAAAGTATATAAATATTGTTAACTGTAAACCCCATCAATCTGACTTAGGATCTATGTCTATTCATATTTAGCATAGGAGCCTGTGTAACCTTTGAAAACCTTTGAGTCTGAGCTTGTAGTCCATGGTCACAGCTGGGAACATTCTAGGTTGCACTCATTTCAGGTAACTGCCAAAAGTAGAACTAGATATCTATGAATTTCTTTTTGTTTAACAAAATTATTTGTCCTTCTAGCAAGTATATTTACCCTCTGAACCACATGAATAAGAGTTGTACCCTAATATTTTGTATTCTGCTTGTCTTGAAATAGTTACAGAAAAGGAGAGAATGATGGAGTCTAATGTTAGCTAACATAATAAAGCTGCATTAGAAACTTCTCTCTGTTTTTTTCTTCTTTTTATCTTCTCCTTCTTCCTCCTTCTCTCCATGTACTCTATATCTCTCTCTGCCAGCATTTTCAGGGGAGGGGAGGGAAGAAGGGAGAGAGGGAGAGAGAAAGAGAGAAAGTGAGAGAGAGAGAACAGCACTGAAGCTTCTTCCTTGGCCAGGATTGAACCTGTTATCATGCACATGGCAAAGCAGATATACCATTCTGTGAGGTGAGATATTTTGTCAGCCTCCCTCTCTTAATTCTTTTCCATGAAGTAAGATTCCAAATTACTAGTGCTAAGTTGGTTAGTTCTCTCACCTGTGTCCTACAACTGTTTAACCTCTGTTATTACCAAAAGTGGTTGATGTAAAAGTTACAGTTCCCCAACAGTTCTAATTTTTATCCCTCTAGTCACTTAACAAATAAGCTACTAATAAATCAAATAAAGTTTGAACTTTATGTAGCACAAGAAATATAAGCATTAAGTCATAAATGTTTTCCAGTAAGACTGAGACTGATGAATGATGAGAGGCTCTAAAATATTCATCAATTTGATCATTGAAGTTGTATTATCTGCACTACTTAAAATACATATTTTCTCTTGTGGCAACAAATGGTGGTCAGAACTTTGCCCCCATGTATGGTAATACCACCAAACAAAACTCATTGGGCTGCTTTATTGCCTGCCTGCCTTTCTTCCTTCTTACCTTTCTCTCTCTTCTTTTCTTCCCCTTCCTTTCTATTTCTACCCCTCCTTTCCTTCCTTCCCCTCTCCCTTTCTTCCTTTCTTCTTTCTCTTTCTTCTTCCTTCTCTAATTCTAATTTTCCATTCCTCCTCCTCCCCTGCACACTCCTCCTCCTTCTTCTTAATCTTCATCTTCTTCTTCTTCTTCTTCTTTTTTATAGCTGCACTACTCAGATCTGGACAGGAAATTGAACCTGGGAATTTAGAATCTGAGGCATAAAAATCTGTTGCATAAAACCCAGCTCGCTTAATTATTTGTTGGTCAAGGGTGAAGGGGGGAGGGAGGTGAGATGGGGAGAGAGAGAGAGAGAGAGAGAGAAGATCTGAGAGAGAAAAGCTGAAATAGAGGAAATGACATGATATTTCTCCACCATCCATGGAGCTCTCAGTGTCATTAATATTACTTCCTCATGATGCTATTTCTCAAGGTCAGGACCTTATGTACAGTGTGTTTCTTTGACCAGGGGAACTAGGTCCTACCCATCTCCCAAGATATAATTACTTTTTTTTTTTTTTTTACCATCAAAGCAAAACATTTTTGAATTGTCTTCTTACTGGGATATTCGTTGTGTATGGGTACAAGGAGTTATTCAAAATTACCATACATGGAGATTTTATAGAGTGTCAAAGTCATGCTGAATTTATTTCTTTTAATTGCATTCCCTATTCCTCCTTTATGAGTATATTTATATAAAATAGTACATAATATTTAATGACTACAGGCCTGAAAGATCTTCTGGATTTAAATTCTAAGTATTCACATGAATGGAGTCAAATAAAATTATTTGATTGGTGCAAAGGAAGACACTCACATTTTCCTGCTTCTCTGCAGTTTTATTTTTTAAAGGCAGAATCTTCTGCTATGGGAACAGAGTAATTAATGTCGCCTGTCTCACAAGCAAAGTTTCTTTGCCAAATTTACAGCTAAAAACACAACTCCAATCAATTTTTACTGTGTCTTAACATCATGTTTTTCATCCCTATCTCATTCTTTTGTTAATTAAATAAGATTTTTTTTAAATTTTCTGGCTTACAATTCAAAGAGCTCACAGAACTCCACTAGTTCAAAATTCAAAGGCTTTGTGCTATTTTTACATTGAAAAAAATCAATTTAGTTTAGGCAGAGATTATGTACAGAGAGGAATGTTCTAATCAGAGACCCAAGGGCTTTGTAATATTAACTTACATTTCTATTTCAAGTTATTCCTCTTATCACCATTTTTTCTCCATTTACAAATTGTTTAAGTGCTGGATGATAATCTCTAATAAACAGGAAGATTGATGAATATCAGCTGTACATCTGGGGTAACTATCAAGTGACATTCCATAGAAACATTTTATAATACACTGTAAATCGTAATTTACCTGGTCCCCAGAACATAGTTACTAAATGACAACTGAAACCTGTTTATATGTCCCTTTAACACACACACACACACAAACACACACACACACACACACTATATATATATATATATATATATATATATATATATATATATTTCAACTGTTTTTGCAAATAGTGCCATATCTGAAAACTCATTTTTAAATTTCCTTGCTACATTCACTTAGAGACTAAGACAACTTAACCCTGACCTTCATTGTGTTTTGTTGTTTTTTTTCTAAGAGCTCTTTGCCTGAACTTAATTTTTTTTTTTTTTTTTAAGAAATGATGCTCAGTTGTTTAACCAGAGTATCTATTTGGGATCTAGAAGTAAATGCTTCTTGAAACTAGATGTAGTTCTTTGACTATTTGGTGGGAGAAAAAAAAACCTATTTCCTATATCATTTCATTTAGCTAAAGGCACTTTGCTTAAATGCCTAGAAGTATCTTGGGTGAAATAAGTATGAAAATTTTCTTGAAAACAGTAGTAACATAAAACTAGCAACAAGATGAATTCTCCTTGAACTGGCTGGTCCATTGGTTCAGTTGAGCATACACCTCAGTGTAGGATGAATATATAGAGATATAACAATCTTCTTTTCATCTGAGAAGAGATGTCTTAAGCAAAGAGAACTTAGAGGTATAATTAACCTGGCATAAGCTGGCAAAGCAGGATCAGACCTAAGCAATAGTTGGTGAGGAGTTGCAGTTAGATTTATTATCAGGGGGACTAGTGTAAAAGATAGATTGGTAACTGGTAAATTTAGTTCATTTTTTAAAAATATCTGAAATCTTATTATTTGACCTGACATTCTTCCTCCTTTATTATGTTTTTGATGATGTAAGATGTAAAACAGTAATTCTAGACCCTAATAAATGTGGGGAATTCGCTTCTTGGACCTTGTAGAAGCTGTGTCATCTCTGATGTTATTGAAAGTCAACTTAGGAACTTATTCTTGCCTTATTTTTTCTATTATTACTGGAAAATTACTTCATGTTTTTGCATACTGGCTAATGTTTTCATTTTTTTCTTTTCTTTCTTTCTTTTCTTTTCTTTTTCTTTTTTTTTTTGCCTCCAGTGTTATTGCTGAAGCTCAGTGCCTGCACCATGAATCCACTGCTCCTAGAGGCCATATTCCCCTCTTTTGTTGCCTTTGTTGTTGTTATTGTTGATGTCGTTCATTGTCGGATAGGACAGAGAGAAATGGGAGGAGAAGGGAAAGACAAAGAGGGGGAGAGAAAGACAGACACCTGCAGACCTGCTTAACCACCTGTGAAGCGACCCCTGCAGATGGGAAGCTGGGGGCTCGAACCGGGGTCCTTATGCTGGTGCTTGAATGTCATTTGACTATTTCTTGCGTCCAAAGAAAAATTTAATGACCATAGGCTTACAGGCTTACAGTCTCAATCTCTCTCCCCCCCTCAGGATTAATGGATCATCGTCATTGATATCTGCAAGATGATTCTATTATTCCTGGAAACTATTCCCCCCTTCCTTCCTCTTTCTTTCTTTCTTTCTTTCTTTCTTTCTTTCTTTCTTTCTTTCTTTCTTTTTCTTTCTTTCTTTCTTTCTCTCTCTCTTTCCTTCTTTCTTTCTTCTCTCCCCCTTCCTTCTTCCTCTTTTTCTTTATCACCAGTATCATTTTATTAAGAAAATGTTGATTTATAGGATGTTTGTTATCGCAATGTACATTTCCACGTTCTCTTAAGATGGATATCAGTACACTTTCCCCTCGAAGAAGCCATTGTCTTATTCTGCTATACCCAAACTCCTCAGCAGTAAGTACTCCTTTCTCCCTTTGAGTCCCCAAATCTGCTGTGACAGTTTCCTCTTTATTTTAAGAGACAGAAATAATTACAGATGAAAAGAAGGAAAGAGAGATACCTATAGTTCTATTCCACTGCTCAAGATGCTTTTTTGCTGCAGGTGGAGAACAGGGTCTTTGAACATGGCAGTGTGGGTACTCTGCATGATGCACCACCGCCTTCCCACCCCACCCCCCAGCCTCTCTTAACTGCCTATCAGAATTTACAGTTAAGAGAGGATGTATGCTAGGTTAATCTAAGGAAGCAACATGGACAGACTATTCATGTTTGGTTAACCCTTATTGACCCTTTGTTTCCCTATAATATTTAATTATCTGTGTTTTCAAATAATGTCTATTAAAGAAATCTAAATTTAAAAAAAAAAGAATTTACAGTTAAGATACTACAGTCTATATTATCCAAAAGGGACACTGATTGCTTTAGTTCTTGGTCCTGTTTTATTCCTTTACTCCCTCTAGCAAAGCAGTGCATTTTTTTCAATTTTTTAAAAAATTTATTATCAATAGTGGTTTGCAAGAGAATAAAATACAGAGCATAGTTCCACACAACACTCATCACCAAAATTATGTAAAATACAAACTTACAGAGGGTGGAAAGAGCATCAGTAATAGAAAATACTATGGAGACATCAAGGAGACAGAAAATAAAAGCAGGGGAGGTGTTTCTAACACGATTTAAATAATGTCTGTTTTCTTTAAGCAAAGGATAGTCTCTCTAGACATACATGTGTGTACACACATATACATGCATACTTTTCTTAGATTAAATAGCAAACAGCAAAATGAAAAACAAAACAGTTCCAAGGGATAAGTAGAAATGTAATGTTTGTGCTTGAAATATGGAGAGGGAAAAAGGGATATCCAGGGAATATGTTTGTATCACCATTTTGTAAATTTCTCTTGCTAAGTTTTTTCCTCGGGTTCATTAAATGATGCTAATGAATTTTTACTATGTCAGAGAATATATATATGTATATATATATATTTCTATTGTTTAGATATGTGATCTCCATTCAGTAATAAATAATCTGTCTCATGGTTCTCAGAAGGTAGGGTTTTTTTTTTCTTAAAATTATTTGTTACAGTGCACAAGGACCTGGGTTTGAGTCCCTGGCCTCCACCTGCAGGGGGAAAACTTTGCGAATGGTGAAGGAGGTATCTCTTTCTCTTTCCTTCTCTACTTCTCCCTAGCTTCTTAATTTCTGGCTGTCTCTATCCAATAAATAAATATCATTAAAATTTTAAAAAATATATCTTTTTGTCTACTTTTACTTACATTCACACTCTTAGTATTTGCATATTGAATTAAGTTTCTTAAAATCTCTTGTGTTATAATTACACTTGAAACCATTTATATTTCATGCTACTTAAGTGTCAGAATAAAAAATTAAATTCTGTGATGAAATATGCTTTGAATAAATTAATTAGATCTAAACTAGACCTACATGAATAATTGTTCATAACCATACCTCTTCTACATTCTCAACAATGCTTCAGAGAGTTAACCACATTGAAACAGAATGAAGGAAAGAAATGTAGCAGAGCAGGGACTATTTTGTGTACTTGTTCAATTTTTGAAGTTGATGCATAGAGAGAATTTAAGACATGAAACACATAAGACATAAGAACATAAGATATGAAGTAAGGGGACTGTGCATTGGCGCAGCCCGTTGAGTGCACCTGTCACTATGCACAAGGATCTGTGTTCAAGCCTCTGCTTCCCACCTACAGTGGGCTAGCTTCATGAGCAGTGAAACAGGTCTGCAGATGTCAGTCTTTCTCTATCCCTCTCTAAGCCCCCAATTTCTTTCTGTCTTAACAAATTAAATATAGAAAGAAAGAGAGGAGCAAAAATAGCCACCTGGAGTGGTAGATTCACATTGTCAACACCAAGCCTAGTAATATCCTTGGTGGCAAATAAATAAGTAAATAAATAAGAAAGAAAAGAAGAGGAGAGACAGGCAAGACAAAAAAGGCATGAAGTAATGATTCTAAAGTATGATAATTTTATAATTATTGGGCTAAGTTGAAGACCAATTTGAAATCTGTAATTAGGGAAAAAAATAAACTGTTAGCAGTTTTAACACCTTGGATGTGAGCTTTCAGCATCATTAGACTGGTAAAAGATTTAACCATAATTTATTTTTGAGAACATATCTTTAATTGCAACATTAATTTTATGCATTGTGTTATATGAAAATCTAATTTTCACAAAATCCCAAACCCATGAAGACCTTAGAGAGGTAGGGGAGGGGGCTGGGTGGTGGCACACCTGGTTAATCACACACACACACACACACACACACACACACACACACACACACACACACACACAAGGATCCTGGCTTCCCACCTGCTGGGTTGGGGGGTGAGGGGTAGGAATGCTTCCCAAGTGGTGAAACGCATCTTCAAGTGTCTAGCCTTCATATCCTTTCATGTATCTAAAGAGACCTATAAACTCTACATAATGAAAACGAGGACTTTGGGGTTATTTTGGTTGTTATTCCCTGTTTGTATTGGTGGATTAATTAGGTGTTGGTATGCTTTTAAAAACCCTTTCTGTTTCATTTGGTTTAAATCCCCCCTGCTTAACACTATTCTATTTACATAACCACTTCATTCTATTTACATAACCACTGTTAACAAGCACCACCCTCCCTCCAGGGCATTGGTGGTTCAGTGATAGAATTCTTGCCTGCTCCGCCCCTCTCCTTGTCATACCCTGATTTTCACCAGTCACTTTTCTCTCCACCCTCTCTGTGTCACATCCTGTTCCCACCCTACTGGGCTAGTATATTTATAAGGACAAGATTGTAGTTTTTAGTTTAGCTTAGCTTGGCTTAGATTGTGCTGCCCTAATTTATGTATACATGTGAACATATGCTCTATCTCATGGGACCTGGTCTATATCTAGGTTTTGGGACTTTGTTAGGAAGTGAACCACCTGGAATGGAATTAGAGAATACTATGAAAGGAAAGGTCTGACCCCAGTAATGAGGCTGAAGGGCTGTCATTCCACACCTGCATTTTCCACCTTTTTTTTAAATTGGATAGTACATAGAGAAATTGGGAGAGGAGGGGAAGATAGAGATGGGGGAGAAAGACACCTGGAAACCCGATTCACAGCTTGTGAAGTGACCCCCCTGCAGGTGGGGAGCCGGGACATATGCATAGGTCTTTGTACTATGTACGCTTACCCAGTCAGTGTGTTATCACCTCACCCCCTCTCTATATCCCCCTACACTCTCAATTTCCGGCTGTCTATCAAATAAATATAAATAAATATAATTTTAAAAAATTTAAAAAATAACACATTTACATGCTTAGGTTGTACATGTATGGGCAATACATATAGAGATACTTCCCAGTTTGTACACATAGAGATACTTCCCATTTTGTGGATATGGGAACTTTGCAACCTAATAATGTAAATTAAATATACACACATGAGTATGTTTAGGTAAATGATGATGTGTATATTTTTTATTACATATCCCTAATATAGGAAAAAATTTAATACTTTCTGGGATATGGCTCTTGTCCCTTCAACTACTTGGAAGAAAGAAGATCAGCTAAAGGATATAGATATATAAGACATTCATTTTTTAATTTTATTTTTTATTTATAAAAAGTCAACACTGGGGCCAGGTGATGGTTCACCTAGTTGAGCATACATTTTACAATGTGAAAGGACCCAGGTTAGAGCCCCTGGCCCCCACCTGCAGGGGGAAAGCTTCACAAGTGGTAAAGTGCTGCAGGTCTCTCTCTCTCTCTCTGTCTCTCTCTCTCTATGTCACCCCCTTCCCTCTCAATTTCTGACTGTCTCTATCCAGCAAATAAAGATAAAAAAAATCAACACTGACAAAAACCATAAGATAAGAGGGGTACAACACCACACAATTCCCACCACCAGAACTCTGTATCCTATCTCTTCCCCCGACAGCTTTCCTATTCTTTATCCCTCTGGGAGTATGGACCCAGGGTCATTATGGGGTGCAGAAGGTGGAAGGTCTGGCTTCTGGAATTGCTTCTCCACTGAACATGGGCATTCACAGGAGACATTCATTTTTAGGCTAAGTGACTGATCAGAAGGAAGTTGAAAACATGTTATGGTAATAATAACTTCCTTTCTAGAAACTGAAAGAAACAGTTACCATCATTTCTCTGAATAAGTATTCTTTGGGTGTCTGTGTAGCTGCAGTTATCCCCATGCAGGTGAGCCAGATGGTGTGGTAGAGTAAATAGCATCGTGGTATCCTTTCCCTATTAAGAGTGCCTCCAACCCCTCTTTTTAAACTGAATTATTTTTAACTGAATTTTTCACACACACCATGTGAGAGTGCAGCTGAAGAGTCATTAAATGGAGCAAATGAGAATATAATATCTGCACTAATGAAAATGCATCCTTCAAAAAAGGAACAGAATTATATTTGCCCGTACTTTCCCAGATCAAATTTACTTAGTGTTTACTCAGTGTTAAGTAAAACTATTTGTGCAGAATTAAAGAAAGAAGTTTTTATTTCTCTTTGTTCATGCTGCAAATATCTGTTCTCCAGTGAGAAGCTCAGCCTTGACAGTTCTTAATGCTTGAAATATTTTTGTGTAATCTTTGATTATAAGTGTTCGGCCAATATAATAAGGCAACTGAGAAATATTTAATTAAAACTACTAAAATAATCAGCCATATATTTAAAAATTCTATTAATTCAGCTCATTAATTCTAGTGCTTTAAATTCATTTACCCAGTGCTATAATATATTAAACAGAAGCTTAATGAGGTGTATATGAAAGAATTCCATAATACATATACTGTGTGACCTTTGGCAGGTAACAATTTCTTTGTACCTCAGCATCCTCAGCTATACATTGGTTAAATAATAATATATTCACTAGGAAGACAACTCTTTGTCAGGATCTGTCAAACTCTCCATTTCATTAGTCAAATTGCTTGTGACTGGTCTGATTCCCTTTGCAGAGATCTCAGTAAACAATGGTCAAACAATGTCAAGAAGAAAAAATATAACACTGTGATATTTCTCTTGGAATCACCTACAGGATCTTATTATTTTAGGGAGTTTGTGTAATGTCACACTTAAACTCCAAAGCTCATTATTCCACTGTTTCTAGTGGCCACTTTATCCTTCCTTCCTTCCTTCCTTCCTTCCTTCCTTCCTTCCTTCCTTCCTTCCTTCCTTCGTTCCTTCTTCCCTTCCTTCCTTCCTTCCTTCCTTCCTTCCTTCCTTCCTTCCTTCCTTCCTTCCTTTGTCTTCCTCCCTTCCCCTCCCTACCTTCTTTTCCATTTTTCTTTCTTTCCCTTTCTCTCTCTTTTTTCATTTCTATTTTATTAGATATGACAGAGAGGAATTGACAGAGGATGGGGAGATAGGGAAAGAGAAGGAAAGATAAGACACCTGCAGACCCACTTCACTACTCCTAAAGCATCCCCCCCACTATAGGTGGGGGCTCAAACTTGGGTCCTTGCACATGGTTATATGTGAATTTAACCAGGTGTGCCACTGCCCAGCCTCTATATACTTCTTGATAAAATATGAATTTTTGCTACTGCGACAATTTTCAGCAATAGAGCACTGCACTTATGAGACCCTCAATTTGATCTTAGGGACTGTATTTGCCAGATGATCATATTGTCTCTCATCCTTTAGTTAATAAATAATATTAAAAATAAAGTACAGACATTTGTATCCAAAGATTGTATTAATATTGTTTCAATTCACTTTCTAGTCATATGTCCTGTAAATTTGCTTCTTCCCAATAAATTCCTTATTATATCCCAAATTTTTCTAGCATTAAATCTATTTCCTATTTTATCCACCTGAACCTAAGATCAGAATCATAGATTTCAGATCTCATTTGTGAATCTGTCTTCATAGTCACACAGAGATTTTTTTGTAGAATTCATATACATCCACACTTACTTACAATCCCCCTCCCCAGGTAAAGACAAATGGAGCATAACTGTAATCAGCTGAATTTCTTATCAATGCTGCATCTGAGTCATTGTGGCTTTTTGTGCCAATACCATTGTGCCAAAGTATGACTACAATTTGGAGTATGGTATTTTATACTCTTTTCTTCTTTTCTGAGTTTAAAAATCTTAAATAGAAATGATGCTTATGCCTCTTTTTTCTTGTAAATGCCTTCAGTAGTCTCTTGCTATAAATAAGTCCATATTCTGCAGTAAGAATTAAATTGACTTATTTTTCTATCAGTGGGAGATTCTGGGTCCATCCTTGTCCATACCCATCCTTCACTGGTTATCTATCAATATCCTAAGCTCAAAACTTGGTTCATATTCTCCCTCTACTTGATTTTTGTTCAAGTACTCAGCATCAAAAGCTTAGCAGTAGTATACATTGCCAGAAGGAGAGATAGGCTTTGATTACAGTTGTCCTGTTTTCTCTTTGTTGACTTCCACAGGGTTTGTTTCTGTAGTGAGACAATCTCCCTGTAGTCACATACTCAGCTAATGTTTACACTTATAATTATTCATGTCATTAGCAAATTCACTTCACCTATCATTAGAATACACTAAAATTTTCATAATAAAATAGAGTAACAAAACTAATAATACATCACATACAATTTACTAGGATAATCTGATAAGAGTAGAGGGAATTTAACATCAAAGGGAGAAAGATAACTGTAGTTAAGACAGTTCTGCCAGGTTATCATGTTGCCGCTAGTCATTTATTTGAAGAAAATGAGAGCTAGTTCAGAAGTTGAGGCTAGTTCTGAAATCAGAAAAGCAAATGGTAATTAGTAATATAAGGATGACATAGTATTGGGAGAAACTGAAAACCAAGAAATAATTAATTTTCCCTCCCCAAAGGGACCCACAATTAATTATGCCCACAGGGAATTTGTGGAATTAGAATTGTAACCAGGAACTAATAGTGACATTTCATAGAAAAGATTTTTATCTTCTTTGCTATCTAGAACTCAGGAGTTGTATGCTTCCTGATATTTAAAAATATGACCCTTCAAAGGAGAAATAGTGAAATTATGATTTTTTTTTGAAATGGTCATGAGGTTTCTCAGCAAGGTAAAGCGGTACCTTTATTGATTCACCAACTCTAGATGCATCTACTGATACTCAGTTACATGTTGTTGTCTTGAACTGTGGGACAAACCACTAGTACATATATGTGCACTCACACATACATCCTCGTATTAAGTCTCACTCTAATGGTTAGAAGACAATATTATAAATAAAATATACAGTTTGTTAGATAATGTGCATAATATGAAGGAAAGGAATTAAAGAAGCTAGGGATATATTTCATAGAAAATATGACAGTTTGAAGAAGGTGAGGGGAAACTTCATTTGTACAACTAAGAAAAAATATCAAGCACAAGAAATACAAATCATTTGAGAAGTTACTATGACTAGTTTATACAAGAAAAACAAATCATTCTGACTAGAGTCAAATTATCAAGAGTGGTAGGTACATCAAGGCAGAGATTTAAGAAAGACATATATTCTTCATAGGACATTGATGGGACAGTGGTCTTTGATTATTATGTAAAGTAAAAAATTGACCAAAAGAGTAGCTGAATATGGTTTATATCTTGATAGAATCACTGTATTAATAGTTGAAAATAGTAAAAGAGCAAGGGAGACATGAGACCACTTAGAAGGCTATTGCAAGAATATTAAGTGACATGTACCAGCTCAACAGAATTGGATAGTGTGAAAAAGGGGAGAGAGTGTTTTGCAGACATCTGTAATGGGTAGATAAGAAATTGTACTCATGTGGCAACAATTGTACTGTAAACAACTATTCCTTTAGTAAAACAATTGGGGGAAAGAAGGTAGTTATCATCCAGACATGTGGATGGCTATAACAGGTAGAAATAAAAAAAAAAATAAAGGATGATTATACATGTTTAGCTTGATCAAATAGCAGTGTTGGTTAATGAGCACATATGGACAAGAGTGTAAATCAAGTTTGATAAGAAGTGTTGACATAAGCTTGTAAATGCTTTGTATTTGCTCAGGAAATACAAATAGATTGACTTATGTAAATCACGGTGAGGGTTAAAAAATTAATGGCCACTCTGGTCTAAGATTAGAGGTGATTTAATATTTCAAAGGAAAGTCATTATTAGAAATGTTCCATTGACTTAATACGGGAGCCTAGCTCAGGCAATTCACCTCTATTGGTTTCACTATATTTGAAACTAGAATAATAACATCAATTTTCCTTTAAGTCACGATAGGAGGCATAGGTACTCATAATGAACACTCAGTTACTGAAGCACTGCTTATATGAATATTTTCATGATTATTTTTTTAAAAAATACAGTAAATTGTAAGCATTAGAAATTGGCCTTGAAGGTACTATGTAAGTTGTCTACAATTCAGTAGCTGAATGTAACTATTACCACAACATCTGGCCTTTTTTCATGTGTTTATTCACTTTCGTTGCCTTAGAGGAGGCAAATTATCATAGGGTGAATAATCAGACTCACTGAAAGAAAGTTCAAAACTGAATCTGAAGAGGGAACTAATCTTTGACTAAGTTGCAAAAGCATTCCTTTAAAAAATAAAACACCCCAATAATGTGTGATCTTATTTGTCTCAGGAGGACACCATCTAAAAGTCATCACTTTGTATCCTATGATAAATAAACAGTTCAAGGTCATAAAACTAGACATTTATGGCATTACATTTTTTTTTCTTTCTCCCAAACACTGTTATTTTACACTTGCTGAGAACTTTGAATTCTTTTATTTCCCAAAGAGTGTCATCTTCATTTTGTGGAACTGAAAGCCCTTTGGTTATACATTCTCTATGGAACATAATGATGTCATGAACTCCTTAGCATCTTGTGTGTGCATGAGTGGGTGTGCTACTAAAGTAGATGCACAGTGAATTTCTGCAGGTTAAGTTGGCAGTGTAAATACAATTCATTGAAAGATTGAGGAAAACCCTTGCATCAAACATTCATTTTTCTTTAAGTTAAATTTAACTGACAGAAAGAGAGAGCATTCTTTACTATTTTTTGCATTACCAGGGATGAACCTAGGGCCTTATACATACATGCACTCCACCACTGAATCACCTACCATCTTCCAAATCATTTCTTCAACAGTTAGAAAATTAATATAATGAATAATTTAAGCCATGAGGCTTCTGAAAATAAAATGTTGCTCCTATTCACACGAGGAAAGGAGCATAAATTGAAACTCCTGTGAAATCACTCATAAACACACACAGAGACTCAACCATATATGTTTACATGTATTTACATGTACATGCATACACAATATCACATAACTAATAGAAGAACTTGAAGTCTATATATGTTATCATGAAGAAATATTACAAGGGCAGCAGATAGTGGTGCACCTGGTTGAGTATACATGCTACCATGTGCAAAGACCTGAGTTTGAGCCCCTTGTTCCCACCTGCAGGGAGGAAAGCTTTGTGAATGTTGAAGCATAACTGCAGGTGTCTCTGTTTATCCCTCTCTATCTCCCCCCTACCTTCTCAATTTTTGGCTGCCTTTGTCCAATAAAGATAATAAAATAAAAAAGAAACTGGTAAAATATTATTTTAATATATTTATTAGTTCTTTTTCAGCCATGAAAAATTCTTTTTTTGGCAGAAGTAGGAGTGTTAGGCTCATCATAGAAACTTCTTGAATCTGTATAACTAAACCGTTAGTTGATACAAATATACCAGACAAATACTTTACATAATTAATTTTTTTAAAAAAAGCAAACCTGAAACTTGTTCAATATTTATAAGGTATCAATCATCTAATAAAGGTATATTGCCTTGGTCAGGCCCCTGGGCCAGTGGTTAGACCACTGGACTCTCAAGCTTGAGGATCCCAAGTTCAATACCCAGCAGCACATATACCAGAGTGATGCCTGGTTCTTTCTCTCTCTTCTCCTGTCATTCTCATGAATAATTAAACAAAATCTTTTTAAAAAAGATATATTGCCTTTATATGAACCAATTCATTTTCACAGTTTTCTAAAATTCTGTAAGTTGTGAGCAGGAGTAGATAGCATAATGGTTATGCAAAGAGACTCTCATGCCTGAGGCTCTAAAGTCCCAGGGATTAAACCCCTGTACTACTATAAGCCAGAGCTGAGCAGCGCTCTGGTTAAAAAAAAAAAAAAAATTCTGTAAGTCTACCCCAACATGTACACACACACACACACACACACATTGTGAAAAATGATACCCTTAAACATCAGTTCAGCCAAAATAATTTTATAGCATGTAGAAAACCAATCTAATTGTTGCTTAACAGCAACTAATATCTGTTAAGAGTCCCATTTGCTAACAAATGCCCCTGGTATTCTTGTCTTAGACAGTGTCATAGGCATAGCTTATTAAGGAATTAGTCTCTGTAAGTGATAAAAGCTCAATCACTGTGTGAAACAGTTGTTTTCATGTAGCTTTAGGGAAATTTAGTACAGTTGAAACACTTTGGAAAGTGATGTGTGGTGACAGACAAACTCAACATCTAGCACATTTAAATCATTAGACTGAGGTGCCTGGTATCCACTGGGAACCTAAAAAAACTGCAAAGCCTAGAACCAGATATATGACTGATGTGAACAATAGTTAAGTCCTTACTGGAACTTAGTGTTTGGTCACTGAGTAGTATTTAGGGGAAGATTTATCAATACTTCTGTGATTACTCCTCTAGACTTGGTACACAGAATATCCATTGTAAGTGCTTTCCCACTGATCCCATACACATCCGCAGATCCACACAATCAGAATCACACACAGGCATACACATAGATGCTTAAACATTTCACTAGTAATCCCATATTAACAATTATTTCAGAGATAAAGGAAATACTTTAACATGGTCACTTTATATGGACCACTTGAAATCTTCCTCCTTTGATAGAGTGTGGTTTCCATTGGGAGGCTTAGGGCTTTCTAACCCTATAATGGGTTAGAAAATTCTCAAATTCTGCTTCTACAAGACAGAGGAATTTTTGCCACAAAAAAATTGTAAAGAAATGAACACCCCTTTTGAAGAACTGGGCAGTAAGTAGAATTTGTCATGAGATTTCTCTGAAAGCATTTGCCTTGCACAACTGCTCCACAGGACACATCTCAACTCAAAGGTTTAGTACCTGAGGAGAAAGTTGAAGCCTGCTTTCAGAATCTGTTCCAGATGCCTTCATTCTAAGTCTAAAATAGATTCATTTCCAAAAAAACCTAATTTGAAAAGCAAAGCAATGTGTATGCTATGAAAATATAGAAGTCCCTTCATTAAAGAGCTGCATGGGAGATTTAGCTCATCCATGATCCTCTTTCCCAAGCTCTGCCTGAATTAGAAACAGCCACTAGACTGAAGAATGGAAAAAAAATTGAAAAAGCACTTAAGTAGTTCATGGTTGATGTTTTGAAATGCTCCATCCCTCAATCCCCAGATCAAATCCTGGCTTCTAACAAAAATAACAAGAACAACAATTTTTGCATATTGTATGAGCAGCTTGCTTTTTTCACTGGAAGGCAGTCAAATCCTTAGGTTTTTTTTTATACATTACCGGATATCCAGTAATTGTAGTAATGGATCAACAGTAGGCAGAATGAGCTTGTATAACTGTCAGATTAATTTTATAAATGCAGAAACTTTAGTTTTGAGAATAGATCTCAGGGAAATTTGTTTCATATTATTGTATTTATTTTTACAACTCTCAGTATTCTGCATTTTTAAGTACTGGAAACTTATTCTATACTCTCAGAGTTTAGGGGTGGTTAATTTCTTAGTATGATTCTATGAGTTAATGTTGCTGAGGAATTATTCTGATGCAGTCTCCGCCCCCAAGGTTTTACCATGCCCTGCAAAATCCTAGCAGTGCCCCCTTCAACCAATCCTGGCCCCACACGTCACCCCTGGTTGTCGTCCAATAAAAAGCCCCCTCACCCCCCTCCCTGGGCTCTCGGCTCCCCCTTTCACAGATCTCTCTCCCTTCTCTCGCCCCGTGGTCAGGTAGTGGGGACGGCCATTGTCAGATGACTCCACATGGCCTGAGCCACCCCCCCATCCTATAATAAAGATTTGTGTACCCCCTTGCTCCGGACTTCCCCTCTCTTCTCCACGGTGCAGCCCGACACCAGACCACAACAACATCTGGCTCCCATCGTGTTCCGCACCCACGCCCCGCTGGACGGCCTGGCCTGAGGTCCCCGAAAGCCACCCAGACACAGGTAAGTGGCATCTGCCAACCTCTATGGCCCCGCGTTTCCCTCCACCATGGGAAATTTTTCGTTTTATGAGGAGGTGTCCCAGTCATTATCTCCTTCTGTCCTGGGATAGATTCGCACTCTCAGAGACGTTTAATTTTCGCTACACCGTGGGTTCTCATAGCTATAATCGTGACTTACTAGACATGTACAACGTGGTCTGCCTTGAGGATACGTGACCTTGAGGCTGAGATATGAGAGTTAAAGCACATGTGCTTAAGACTTAGATGCCCTAAGCGATCAGCAGCTAGACCCAAAAATTCCGTTCCCACAGACATGTACATGTGTTCGGATGCTCCTCCTCTGACCCTGCCCCCTGCCACCCCGGGTTCAGCTTCTCCTGAGGCTTCCACTGCCCCGGTTTCAGCTTCTCCTGAGGCTCTGACCCCGCCCCCTGCTGATACGTCATCATTAAGGGACCTTGTGGCTGAGATACGAGAGTTAAAGGATATTTTTTCAGCATTTAAGGACATTAAACTATGTGCAGTCTGCCCCGAGAGCTCCATACCTGTAGATACGTGTTCAGTTTCCCCTGAGGCCACTACAGCAGTTTCCACGGCACCTTCCACTTCGGTAGCTCCCTCTCTCACGCCGTTGTGCCAAATCCACACCTTCCCGGTAAACGTGGCCCTCTCTAAGCAAAACCCTCAACCTTGGCAGCCATACACCTCTAAAGATCTCGGACAGCTCAGACAAGCAGTCAGGGAGGACGGAATTCACGCTTCATGGACCAAGTCCATTTTAAGAAGTTTTTACCAGCATCTTAACACGCCCCAGGATTGGAAGGACCTGGCTCGTGCTGCACTCCCAGATGCCCTCTACCTACAGTGGAAGGCATGCTTCCACGATGAATGCTCTAGACAGTCACAGGAAAATAGTAACAAACAGGTAGAATGGAATTCTGATGCTTTGTCTGGAGCAGGAGCTTATGAATCTGGAGCTCAGCAGGCAGAAGCCAGGTTTCCTACTGGTTATTTTGAACAGGTACGCATCTGCACAACACAAGCATGGGAAAGGGTGACCCCACCCAATGTAAATTCGTCAGTTCCCATTAACTCTCTTTGCCAAGGCATCCGCAAGATTGTAAATGTTTTGCCGTCTCTGTTCCTTCTATTAATAACGCCAGCCCTGCTGATAGATTTGAATGGGTGGTGCTACCCCAGGGTATGGCCAATAGTCCTACAATTTGTCAGGAGGCTGTTAAATCGGCCCTTTTCCCATATATTCATAAGGGCCTTCATGTTTTTCATTATACAGTGTTGGGAACATGTGTGAGCCTGATAGAGCTTAGGGAGAACCACCCCCATCTTTGGATGGAGGTCTGAGAAGATAACCTCTTGGTAAGTCTCTCTCAAGCAAGGTGAGCATAAGGGGGGAAACTCAGTCTTGGTTCTTTCTTTCTTGACTCTCAGGCCCACAGATACCCCAGTACTTCCCTCCATTAACTGCAGGCCACATGGCCACAGATTCACTCATTCAAAGTCACCTTCTGATCACAGAAGAACACACCTTATCACACACTTCATCACACACCTCAGACCCCAGACAAGAGAAATTCCAAACTATATGGCCTTTTGATATTCATCTTCTCTCTGTCTCACCCTACGGGTTTAACCCCTATGCTTCTCTCAAATACCTTTGGATAATTAAGTTGCTTGTGTCATGGAGAATAACTGTTTTGTATCTCATCAATTCCTGTCATACCAGCCCCCTACCTTAGGGGCATGCTGACTGTTAAGAAACCTGTAATTTCTGTCATATTTCAACAAAAATTACCTCCATTGCTTTTCTATTTAACTCATGTCAATTTTGCTAATAGACTGACTCTAGGATTGTGGGACTCTAAGGACTCAGATTCTAGATTCACGCTAATAGTCCCCTGGTGTCTTTTACTTCGTGTCACCCCTGTCGTGAGCGAGAAAGAACCAGCCCGTTACCTTTCCCCTGGAGGACACCCTGCTGGAGAAGGAGAGAGACACCCCGAAATCTGGCGCCCATAGCGTGGGGCAGAATTTCCCAACCCCAAGCACCTGGTTGAAAAAAATGCTGGCCCAACCGTAGATGATCGGGACCGTGACTCCAGGAAATCAAGAAGCAGTACCAAAGTACATTGGAAGGTAACCCCGAGGCTCTCATTTGAGTACCTGTGATCTTTCTCTCCTTCTCCCTATCCTTCAAGCTCCAGGGAAGCTCGTGGAGTGGATGCAGAGAAGAAACCTCAGCAGATCAGAACCCTGGCCAGTTAAATTTTAAACGAGTCTGATCTAATTTTTTCCTCTCCCACTTTTGTGGCATTTTGTTCTATACCCTCTCCTAATTTCTGAGTCAATCAGACATTAAAGTGGACCTAGGCATGGTCTTAAAACTGCTATTTACTGCTTAAAAGGAAAACGCAAAAGATAAAGCTTTTTTGTGACAGCCAGAGCCCTCAGAAAACGTTAAACCAATTCTGAGTGAGATATTACCTGGCTAGCAAGTTATTCTTTAAAGAAAGAAAGAAATCAACCAAACAAGACAGTCTCTTTAACTTAAAGGTTATTAGAGAACCAGCACACACTTTTTATAGCAATTTAATGATTTGTTTCTTTAAAAATCTAAAATGTACCTTAGCCCAGAAAAGAAACTTCCAAAATTTTTTCTTGGCGTGGTAGTAAACTAAGCCCGCCTATTCCATCCGTGCAGCCAATCACATCACAGAGCTCCTGCTCCACAGATTGTCAAAGACTGCAGTCAATCATTCCTCTAGCCACACCCACCCCTCCTGGGGTCGGGGTTGGGGGGAGTGGCTGTGAGCTAAGGAAAAATTTTTTTTCACCAAGAATGTCTGTTTTAAATTTGTGTGCTAACTTTGTTTTCACTAATGTGTGTTAACCCTCTGAAATAACTAGATTTTGTTTTAAGTTTTAAATAAGATTTAGTTAAGCTGAATGTGATTTTAAAGATCCTGACTTGTAGAGTTGGCACACCTTTACCAGACTAAAATATAAGACAGTTTCGTCCTTCTGATAGCTAATATCAGCATCAGTTCATTAGTTAGAGATTTTCTGAGATCTCTAGGCGTGGTGAGACGCCTCTGCAGTCTCTCACACTCGTGAGAATTCTAAATATCACCAGCACCCTAATACCAACTGCCACTGTAACAAATTCCGTGCTTAGCCTGGCTTTCTAATGACCCAGTCAGGGTAGAACAGTGGCCTTGCCAGGAATAAAGGGTTAAACATGATATTCCTGGCCTGGCAATTTTTTTTTTTATTCAGCAGATGTGATTCAACAAAATTATTTAGTCTAATATTGTCATCTAAAATAAATGTAACAGTAAAAATTTATTTTTAAACATTTAAGCTATGAGGTTTATCTTAGCTTTTTAAGTGAAAGATCAATTAAGTTGTGTACCCACTCTTGTTTATAGCTGCCCTAAGGGTGTGATAAGCTTTGTGATAAACAAAGATTCTAGCAAACTAAGTTTAAAATTGTTTAAGTGATTAAAAAAAATAGTAAACATTTTATCATGTCAACACATTAGGTATTGACTTTCTATAACATACTGGTATATTTCAATAAAGAGCCTTCTAAAATCATATGAAGGAACTCAAGCCAATTCTAACCTTAATGGAGTTTAATACTTCTAACTTGTTACACATTATTTTCTCTTAAGTAAATAATTATAGGTACAATCTACAGATGAAGAACCGACTGCTCATATGGTAAGATTTAAAGCTAAACATTTTTCTTTTTCATTTATGGGTGTGTGATGACTCCTAAAATCACTCATATCCTAATTCCTAATTTTTTTTTCATTTTTTTACAAGCGTCTTAAATTTTAATGCTTGACCTGCCATAGTGAGAGCACTTTACTGGCTCCTGCTTTGTTTAATTAAGATCCTGCTATTCAGAATTTGAAGACTAATCCCCACTGATAAAAGCCAGTGCTCTCTGGCAGATTGATGTAACTCACCTGCCCATGTTTGGTAAACAATTTTTTCTCAATTGGTACTTTTTCTAAATTTATGTGGGCTACAGCTCAAACAAGAAAAACTATAACCCTTAAGCTCAATTAATAAAAAAAGAAGGGGAATGCACCCCCCAGTATTCAGTTGGCTAAAGTATCAATGAAGTAACTTTACTAAACCTTCTTAATATTTACAGAAATTCAAATTGTCCATTTATTATATCTCATTGACAAAGCCACCCAATTTATAGAGACACATAGTCATAGAGACACATTTTTTTTTCTTTTTTCTTTTTTCAATGCTAGAATGTTTGTTTTCCTTTTATTATGGTGGATGACATTACTGCTCTTGGAAAATCCACAGAGTCCCTGTTGGCAAGTCCTTAACATTAAAGGACACCATGCCAGTATATACTCCAGCTAACCTCACTAGCCTACCCAATTCTCTTTCTGCTGACCTAATTTTCATGTCAGTTCTTCTCTACCTGGTCCTTGCCTTCTAGTTTCTCTTGTTCCACAGCTGACCTTCTATGAAGAAGAAGAATTTCATCAGCTGGCGATGGCTACCCACTGGAGGACCAGATGTGCAGTTTTTCTCCCTCTGATTGTTGGAATTGGATTAACCGCTTCCCTTGGAATTGCTGCTGGAGCTTTGGGACAATCTCTCTATGCTGCTGGACACATTGAAAATAAACTTCAACAGTCCATTTGACTTCACCTCGGACAGCTTGGAGCCTCTCCAGAGACAGATGAACTCCCTTGCCAAGGTGGTACTCCAGAACTGCCATGGTTTGGACTTGATTTATGCTAAATAGTGTGATCTTTGTCTAGAAAAATGTTGTTTCTTTTGTAAATGAAATTAGATTTGTAAAACCGAAATGTTAATACCTTGCACAAACTTAGCTGTGATATTAAGAATTCCTTTTCCCCTTTCAATACTAAATCCTGGTTCTCTTCTCCTTTAACTGCTTGGCTTCTACCTCTCCTAGGCCCTTTGCTAGCTATGGTAGCTCTATCGCTGATTATTCCTTGCCTCATTCAATTCCTCAAGAAACGCATACATGACATAATTAATGTTACAATACAGAGAGTCTCAGTTCACCCTTACACTCATATTCCTTTAGAGGAAAGAAATGCTTTAACTGACATTGATCCATAAACACAGTTAATTAATTAAAGAAATTAGGAGGAGATGTTGGGAACATGTGTGAGCCTTAGGGAGAACCACCCCCATCTTTGGATGGAGGTCTGAGAAGATAACCTCTTGGTAAGTCTCTCTCAACTGAGGTGAGCATAAGGAAGGAAACTCAGACTTGGTTCTTTCCTTCTTGACTCTCAGATTTCCTGATGTTCCTGTACCACAGTTAAAACATATCCTCGCTACATGCTCTTCTTGTGCAAGTCTCATAAAGACACCTGCTGTCCAGACCCTTGGGGTTAACCCCCGAGATTTAAAAGCTAACGCTATTTGGCAAATTGATGTCACCCACATACAAAACTTTGGCAAACAAAAATATGTTTGTCTCAATTGATACCTTTTCTAAATTTATGTGGGCTACAGCTCAGAGAGGAGAAAGCATTAAAAAGCTTAAAAGCCATATGCTCTCCTGTTTTGCTGTGATGGGTTTACCTCTTCAACTGAAAACTGACCATGTACCGGCATTTACCAGCAAACAATTTAAAGATTTTTGTTCCCTCTGGAACATTACTCATACCACAGGCATTCCCTATAATCCACAGGGACAAGGCATTGTCGAGAGGGCCCATCAAATCCTTAAGGCTCAACTAAATAAAATTAAAGGAGGAATGTACCCCCCGAATATCCAGCTAGCAAAAGCCTTAACTACGTTAAATCTCTTTAATATTTACAATAACTCGGACCTACCTCCTATCATTCTTCACTGTCAAACACCATCTACCCTCCCATCTTTTAAGGTCAAATGGAGAGACCCACTCGACAAAATTTGGAAAGGACCTGACCCACTATTGACCATGGGAAGGGGTTTTGCATGTGTTTTCCCTCAAAATTTCTCTAAACCTGTCTGGGTTCCTGCCCGCCATGTCCAACAATACCTGCAGGATGGCGCTGTTATCCCTGAAGAACAAGAAATACTACAAGAGGACCAGATGCAGGATACATTCCAGGACCCATAATATGACATGGCAGTACCTACAAAATATGGCTCAGAGAGCCCTTTCTCCTACCCCTTCCCCGAATGTCTTATGTTATGACTGGACAGTTGTTTTGTGAGTGAGTGTGTTGAATGACAAAAAAAAAATTTTTTTTGCATGACCCATCTGCTCTGAGTACTCTAGAAGGTAATTGGCTTTATACAAAAATGCTGGACGCAGCCAAAGTTTCTGGAGACATCCAGAAACATTCCAAAATTTTTGTTTTTCTCCCTCTTTTGATTTTTATGTATAGTTTTGGTATATATGTAAGTGTTTAGTCTTAAACTGTGTGACTAATGACGGATATAAATTTGTTTTACAAATAATATGTTTTTATAACAAAAGTTCTTTTTCCTCCAGTGTGTTATATCTAAATGTTTATGGGTATGTCTCAAGTTTGGTAACACTAACTTAACGGTCAAAAATGTAACCCTACAGCTACACTATTACCAGACAAGGTAAATATTAATTTGTTAAGGTAACTAACTATTTAGGTAAAAGTCTAAATGTTTAACATGACTATACATTCCCAAAACTAAAATATATAAATTTTATATACAAGGCACCTTTAAAGGGCCCCCAAAGGTGCCCTGTAAACTATCTTATGGAAATTAATCCACAACAGATCTGGCATCAATCTGGCACTGTAAATGTTAAAATCTTTATCACGAAAATGTGTTAACTCTCTAAGCAATTTGAGTCTGTTTAAAATACATATTTTAGCTAAAATTGGTCTCAAGATCCTGCGGTAGAAACTGCTACAGGCAGTCACATTAGATGACCTTTAAATAAAATCATAAAGAGATTTTAAACCAATTATAATCATCGAGGTATCAACTATAACAAACCTATAACTTGTTACAAGTTCAGATTAACCATGAGAAGCAGATTGTTTGTGTCTCTTTCACAGGAATCCCGGAAAAACCATCTGAACCCCTGCACACCAAGACTTCACCCACTAGACAGCACGACTACAGTGGCACACCTCCCGAAACCCTAGATGTCACTTAACGTGATCTGAAGAACCTGATGCACAGACTCCAAGGACAGAACTTTCTTAATGCCTGCTCGTTGTTCCTGCTTCTGATCTGCCTGTCATGTGTTGGCGGTTCTAGCTGGCTATCAACAGAAAAGCAGAATTCTAGCGGCTGACCTCCCTCATGTAGCGTCCCATCCCCTGCCAACTCTTCCCCTAGCCATCTACTTTGGACTGAGACTTGTATCGGACTTTCTGGCATACCCTATAGACATTCTACACAATTTTAAAGCAGCTTATTTCCCTTCACGCTGCTGTCTTTTTTATAGACTGATCCTTTGTAATTCATAGACTTTACAGACTGTTGCCTTGAGGACTATACAATGCCAAATAGCCCCTCTGTTTGGTGGGTCATGCCATCCCGCCTCCCCCTCATTATGTACCCTTGCCCCTTCCCCCCCCCAAGCAGGGAACGTTCCTTTACACACCAATCCTTCCCTTCACTTCACAATGGCTTTTACTACTCCCCTACTTGTCCCTTCCTGTTTTGTTATATCATTCAGGTTTATGCCCAAAAGGTTTCTGCTCCATGATAGTCTTTTACAGACTTTGAACCATCTTACGCTATTACTAGATAGAAAGATAGAAAAGATGTAGAGATATTGTGAAGAGATGGTTGAGCAGGCTGCGCTTAAACCTATGAGATGAGTCCCTCCAGGTAAGTCTCTCTCTCTAAAGAGGGGTTGAGCATAGGAGTATGCATAAATCTCACAAGGTTGGCAGCCATTTAAGCCTTCCCTCCTCCACAGAAAGTCCTACATCTTACCACCTGAGCACGGCATTCCTTAAAAACATTTAAGTCTGCTCCATTCCATTTTTCTTTACTGTGTCCATTTAGATATAAAGGAATAGGAGGAGATGTTGCTGAGGAATTATTCTGATGCAGTCTCTGCCCCCAGGTTTTACCATGCCCCACGAAATCCTAGCAGTGCCCCCTTCAACCAATCCTGGCCCCACACGTCACCCCTGGTTGTCGCCCAATAAAAAGCCCCCTCAACCCCCCCCTTCTCTGGGCTCTCGGCTCCCCCTCTCACAGATCTCTCTCCCTTCTCTCGGTCCGTGGTCAGGTAGTGGGGATGGCCATTGTTGGCTGACTCCACGTGGCCTGAGCCATCCTCCCATCCTATAATAATGATTTGTGTACCCCCTTGCTCCGGACTTCCCCTCTCTTCTCCACGGTGCAGCCCGACACCGGACCACAACAACAAGTTAACATAGTGCTATTTACAGGTTATTCTTTTGCAATTATACCTAAATAGCACATCTAAGTTCAATGCCCTATGCTTCATTTCATTGCCTTGGGAGTTCCTGCTTCCCTACTTTTTTTATTTTACCCATCCTTCTTTGGCCTACGGATTACACTATGTTTCCTTTTAGGACTTTTATCATATCACATCTGCTTAAGTAAGTGTGATTTGTCTCTTTGATATTCCCCCTCAACATCTCAAAATCCATATATATATAATTTACAATTTTATTGGATAGCATAGAGAAAAACTGAGAGGGGGAGGGTAATGGAGACGGATAGAGAAATATAGACCCCTACAGACCTGATTCACCACTTGTGAAATGACCCCCCCCCACACCATGGATGGAGAGGCGAGGGCTCAAACCCAGATCCTTGCATGGGTTCTTGTGATTAGTGTTATGTGTACTTAACCTGGTACACCACCATTTAGCCCCCTAAAAATCCTTTTACAGATCTGGGTGGTAGCACACCTGGTAGGGTATGCACATTGCCATGTTCATAGACTGAGTTCAAGTCCCTGGTCCTCACCTGCAGGGGGGGGAAGCTTCAAAAGTAGTAAAGAAATGCTGCAGCTCGCTCTCTCTCCCTCCCTCTCTCTCTCACTTCTCCTCTCACTTTCTCTTTGCCCTAGAAAATAAAAGAAAAATATAAAAAGGGGAAATGCCCTCCAGGAGCTGTGGATACACTGTGCAGGCACTAAGCCCCAGTGATAACTATGATGGGGGAAAAAAAAAAACTTTAAAAAGTCACTCCTTATTAAAAAGAAAATTCTATGTCTTCTTGAACCCTAAGACAACAAGAACCTCACATTTCCACTATACAGCCTATATTTCCCACAGTCCTACAACCTTAGGGTGGGGCCCACTTTTCTGCATGCTGCTCTCAATTCAAATCAAATAATATTGCATCCGCAGATCGCAACCTAATCAACACAATGAGTGCCACCCCAGCATGCTTCACTTCAGACTGTGACCAGAGACTTCAGGTGTGTAATGACAACCCTTCAGCTTCATCACTCGGGTGAGACCTTTCCTTTCATAGTATTCTCTAATTCCATTCCAGGTGTTCACTCCCCAATAAAGTCCCCAAACCTACATATAGTCCAGGTCCCCTGAGATAGAGCATAGGTTCACCCGTGCCCATAAACTGGGGGAAAAATATATACCTGAAAGCAGAAGTACACAAGAGCATGCAGGAAATACCCCCAACACTTCATCTGCACTATTACAGTCTTTAGGTCCATGATAGTTCAACAATTTGTTTGTCTTTGTATGTTAACTCTCTTTTCAGCCACCAGGTTCCGGATGCTGACCAGACTTCCCTGGACAGACGACCCCATCAGTGTGTACTGGAGCGCCACTTCCTCAGAGCCCCACCCTACTAGGGAAAGAGAGAGGCAGACTGGGAATATGGATTGACCAGTAACGCCCATGTTCAGCGGGGAAGCAATTACAGAAGGCAGACCTTCCATCCTCTGCAACCCACAACGACCCTGGATCCATACTCCCAGAGAGATAGAGAATGGGAAGGCTATCAGGGGAGGGGGTGGCATGTGGAGATCGGGTTATGGGAATTGTGTGGAATTGTACCCACCTCATTCTATGGTTTTGTTAATATCTCCTTTCTTAAATAAATAAATTTTAAAAAGAAAGAAAGAAAATTCTAACTTTGTTGATCAGATCATTGCTTTGCTATACCCAGTGTGACCATGAAGTGGTCAGAACAATTTCAAACCCATCGTAAGACTGAGTAGTTACAATAAGTATTTTACAATATATGCATAATCAGTGTGCTGTGAAGCCTTTATCAATGAGGACTCTTGATTTTAAAACCAGAATTTAACCCTGGCTTGCTTTCCTTACCACACAGGGGAAAATGTAGTAAAGTTAACAAGGTAAAATAGAGCAGCCAAAGAACTAGCCACGAAATTGAACAAGAATCAAGTAAACAAAGACCATCCTACAGAACAATCTCTAGTCTACCGACAATTGTATCCATCACAAAATTCTCCTGTGATTTTCTGTGCATCACTCACTCAAATTCATAGCACTGGTCTAGAGAACTAAGATTTTCATCAAATCTATATCACACACTCAGTCTTGGGCAGTGAATCTTTGAATCAAGGAGAATTTTGCTTGTTCTTTCAACTTTGAGGGATGAGAACCAGTAGTGAGATGTGTGTTCTGACCATTTCTTTTCCAAAAATAATATGCACAGTGGTTTGGTTCTCAATGGAAGAACAAGAATTAATAGAAAACTACTAGGATTGGATGTTGGTCAGGCAGAAAACTGATAAATTCCTTCTTACAGATTCTTAGTCAAGCTGGGGATAGAAGAAAAGTAAAATAAATGTGTTTCCAAGCAGTATCTTAAAAACTGAAAAGATAAGCTAAAGTTTGCAAATTACAGGAAATGAAGAATAACATTCAGGATCATGGAAAGCCTAGCACTACCAAGAACAGAAAAACATTCTGTGGCTAGATTATAATATGCATGTGGAACAACCAGACATGAAGTCAAAAAAATAAAATGCTAGTTCACAGTCACCAAAACTTAAATGTGGTGTGTTCACAATGTGAAGTCCAAAAATAACAGTGAGCTAGTGATTGTCAGATCAGAAGAATATTATCTAAAAATTCTTGGGATTTGATGAAGGAGATGAATTTAGGTGGCTTTCTCAGATTTCACCTTTCTCTTTAGACAGTGGGACAAATACTTAATGTAACTTCACATCTACTTTTAAAAAAGATTTTACTTCTTTATTTATTTATAAGAAAAACATGAGAGATTAATAACTGAACATCACCCCATGTGCTGCCAGGACTTGAACTCGGGACTTCAGGCTTGAGAATCCAATGCTTTATTCACTGCATCATCTCCTGGACCACTCACATCTATTTTTTTGATTTGCATTAACTTTTTATATCCTTAGCTTTGTAAAACTCACCAGATATCCAAAAATTTTTAAATTTATTTCTTCTTTCTTTCTCTCCTCCCTTCTTTCTTTCTTTCTTTCTTTCTTTCTTTCTTTCTTTCTTTCTTTCTTTCCTTTTCTTCTTTTCTTTTTTTGTCTGCAAGGTTGTTGCTGATGTTACTCACCTGCATGACTCCTCTGGTCCCATCAGACTCCTTATTTATTTATTTATTTACAGATATATAAAGGTACCGCAGGTCTGTTTCACTGCTTATGAAGTTTCTCTCATGGTGGCCTGGGTCCTGGGCCTAACATCTGGGTCATCCTGCATGGTGAAGTGCTTACTGTATATGGTTAGATAGACCCTGCTCCCCTGAAATGAAAAATTCTTAAAATAATACTCAAAAGACTTTAGTTAGCAGTGACTGTTGTACACAGGCAGTTTTGTTTAAAATGATACAAATACAGTATCTCATAGTTCTAATAGCCAAAAGATATGACAGTGGTCTAATCAGACTAAAGTCAGTAGACTGAGCTCCTTCTAGAGGACCCAGTGGAAAATCTATGTCCTTGAACTTCCCAGCTTCTAGAAGCCTGTTACAGCCCAAGCTTCATAGCCCTTTTTACAAAGTCAGACTTATTTATTTATTTATTTTCTCATTTGAAATTAAGTCCCCAAAGGACTGAATTTGGATTTTCTGGTGTAACTGTGGGGTATAGGAAACATGCAGAGACCAAATTTAACTACATCAATATCTGAAATAGGAATTTATTACCCTTTGTTATGGAGAATAACTGAAGATTTGTTCCAGGGGAGGAGTAATGGTCCTGGGACAGGATGTGGGAGAGGAAAAGTTGGAGGCAAGAAAATTCAGCTCTCAGCCTTTTCACCTCTCTCACTGCCACCAAATGTAAGGAGGGCATGAATTGGATGAGGAGGGCTTAATCTGAGTTAAATAAACTCTGGGGATTCATGAGGTAGAGCAGCAGGTTAAGCGCACATGGCACCAGCACAAGGACCTGCTTAAAGTTCCTCATCCCAGCCCGGCTCCCCACCTGCAGGGGAGTCACTTCACAGGTGGTGAAGCAGGTTTGTAGGTATCTATCTTTCTCTCCCTCTCTCTGTCTTCCCCTCCTCTCTCCATTTGTCTCTGTTTTATCCAACAACAACGACATTAATAATAACTACAGCAATAAAATGACAAGGGCAAGGAAAGGGAATAAATAAATATTTTTTAAAAACTTAAAAAATAATAGACTCCAGCATCAGATTGCACAATAAAGCAGAGTTGTCTCTTGATGCAAAATTTAGTGTGTCAGAGCTCTGTTTTAAAATTTTATTTTATTTATTAAGTGTTGGATAGAGACAGAGAAATTGAGGTGGGGGGCAAGATAAGGAGAGAGACAGAGAGGTGCCTGCAGCCCTGCTTCACCACTTGAAGCTTTTCCCCTATAAGTGGGGACCAGTGGATTGAACCTGAGTCCTTGTACACTCTCGTGTGAGCACTTCACTAGGTGTACCACCATCTGGGAGGGGCTCTTTTTTCTGTTTTGCTTTATAATTGCATCATTTTGACTCTACTCCTGTCATTTTGTTCCTCTGACTTCTTTCCATTTTATAATTCCTTTTTGATTATGTCAGATTTATCTGTTCTAGCATGATCTTCTTATTTTATTTGAGTTTTCTGCTTGTTTGTTTTGATTTAAAAATATATTTGTAACACTGTATGTTTTATAAGTACAGGTCAAGTATTTTTTCAAATGTATACCATAACCCACTGTACCAGTGACCCTCAACTACAGCCTATTACATCCCTTGTCCTCTCTTACCCCTACTCTGGTAACCTCAGTTCTGTTTTAGCATCTAAACTTTAGCTTATCTTTTGTCTTGCTTGTCCATTGCTTTTTTTCTTTATTCTTCACATATGAATGCAATCATCTAATATTTTTACTCATTCTGTTTAATTTCACTTATCACAATCTCTTCACATTGCATTCGTATTGTTAGAAATGGTAAGGCTTCATATATATATATATATATATATATATATATATATATATATATATATATATGCCGGGATAGCCTGAGGGTACTTCTTCCCGAGCTAGTGCTCTCTGGGTTGGAGAGAACTCAACTGGAGCTGATCTAGGCTGCTGTGTGGGAGAGGGATCAGGAACTCGTGCTGCACCAACTTCCACAGGAGATACACTCTGGAACTCTCGGAGCCGGAAAGCAATTTCCAAGTGTCTTTAATCAGAAGAGAAGCTGTTTTTATACTCTCCAAGTAGGGTGGAAACAGGATGTGATATAGAGAGGGTGGAGAGAAAAGTGACTGGTGAAAATCAGAGTGACAAGGAGGGGGTGGAACAGGCGAGAATCCTATCACTGAACCACCAACGCCCTGGAGTGCTTTATGTAAAAGTGATTTATGTAAATAGACCAAAGTTTTGGATCAGTAAATCCCTATATAGGCATATGGTTAAGCAGAAGCCAGGGGGAGGTGGCATACTACCCAACATCTTCCCCTTTCTTTTTAACTATTTGCCATAGTATCAGGAGTGCGGGGCACTTTGTGAGGCAGGGAGACTGATAAGAGGCACACCTTTTTTGGGGTTCTACTGTCCCTCCTTGCTCAATCCTGTTAGTCTCTCTCTCCGTGGAGAGAGAGACTAACAGGATTGACACACCCCTCAGGCTCAAGCCCTTCCAAGCTCAACCATATCCTCACAATTCCCCAACATCTTCCTCTTACTTAATGGCCATATATAACTGGGTCAATGTCTGTAAAAGGCTTCATCTCTGTCAGGGGAATAGCAGTGTAGGGGTGAACGGAAACCTGTTGGGAAGAAAGCAGAATGATAGTGTGTAAGTGTCTTCAAAAAGAACTAGCACAAGATAGGGAGGGATAAGTAAGAGTAGCAAGAGACAGAGTGAGCCTGATGGGTGGAGGAGTGGGGGCCTGATAAGCTGAGGGGCTAGAGGGGTGATCTGGCATTGCAAAATCCCGAGTCAGCTGGTGGTAAGTTCTATGAACTGCTACAGTCATTCTTCAAGAAGTCCAGCAGTATAAAAGGAGTGTCCAGCAAGTTCTAATGAAGCATCAGTCCAATGTCAAAGGCCAGGAAATAAATGCCACACGTCTATCTTGATGGAGGAGGATGGCCACTGGAACTTTTCTTCTCTACAGAGAGTGACCTGGAACCGCCAAAACATGGTGGGCGAAACAGAAGCAGGAAGAGCAGACACCGATGGTTGAGAGAAAGGCAGTAGGAAAGTCTTGTCCTTTGGAGTCTGTGAATCAGGTTCTCCAGATCGTGTCAGGTCACATCATGGGTTTCGGGGGATGGCTGTAATTGTGGGTGATGTCAGAGGTCAGGGGTCCAAGATGGATTTCTGGGGATTCTATATGAGCAGATGCATCTTTATGCGAAGGCTTGTCATAGCTGTAGTCAATTACTTATGAAAAAACTTTGTAATAAATTAGAAGTTTACTACAATTGATAACTCAATGATTATAATTGGTTTAGGTATCTTTATAATTTCGTGTAAAGGTCATCTTACGTGACCTCATGTAGCAGTCTTTATATAGCAAAGTTTTCATACCGAATTTAAGTCACATATATTGATTCTTAACTATTTTTACATTGGGTTTTTAAGCAAACTCAGGTTACTAGAGTTAACACATTTTAGTGACAATTTTTTTTTTTGGTACATTTACAATATCGGATTGATGCCAAATTTGTTGTGGATTAATTTCCACAAGATAGCTTACAGGACATTTTTGGGACAGGACAATTTGTATTTTAACTTAGGAGATGATGAATTGTCACATTGAATATTTAGAGTTTTACCTTAAACACTCAGTTACTTAAATGAATTGATTTTACCTCTTCTTGTAAAAATGTAGCTTCGAAGTTACAATTTAACTGTTAAGTTAATGTTTACCAAACTTGAAACACGCATATTAAACATATAGTTTATAACACACAGGAGGAGAAAAACTTGTAAATAAGATATATCATTTCAAATGTGAATTTAGATCTACTGTCATAGTTGAACCATCTTTACTCACACAGTTTAAGACTAAACATTTCATATTGATATCAAGACTTAAAAAAGAAATCAAAAGGGGGAATGAACAATTTTTGGACTGTTTCTGGACGTCTCCAGAAACCATGGCTGCGTCCAGCCGTTTTATATAAAGTCAGTTAACTTTCAGAGTACTCTGAGCACAATGGGTCATACAAAAATTTTGGTCACTCAACTCACTCATTTTTTTTTTTTTTTCACTCACTCACTCACAAAACACAACTGGCCAGTCATAGCATAAGACATTCATTCAGGGGGGGGGGAGAGTTCTGTGAATCAGATTTTTTTTTTTTATTCTGCCATGCTGTATTATGGATCCTGGGGTGCATCCTGTAGCCAGTCCTCTTGCAGCCAGTCTTCTTGAAGTGTTTCTTGTTCTTCAGGGATATCAGCACCATCATGTGGGTATTGCCGAACATGGCGGGCAGGAACCCAAACAGGCTTGGAGTAATTTTGTGGAAAAATACATGCGAAACCCCTCCCCATAGTCAACAGGGGGTCAGGTCCTTTCCAAATTTTATCAAGTGGGTCTTTCCATTTGACTTTAATAGCTGGGAGGGTGGGTGGTGTTTGCCAATGAAGAATTATAGGAGGTTGGTCTGAGTTTTTGTAAATATTAAAGAGATTTAATGTAGTTAAGGCTTTTGCCAGCTGGATATTAGGGGGGTACATTTCCCCTTTTTCTTTATTTAATTGAGCCTTAAGAGTTTGATGGGCCCTCTCAACAATGCCTTGTCCCTGTGGATTATACGGAATGCCTGTAGTATGAGTAATGTTCCAGAGGGAACAAAAAATCTTTAAATTGTTTGCTGGTAAAAGCAGGTCAATTATCCGTTTTAAGTTGAAGATTTACATCAAAACAGGAGAGCATATGGCTTATAAGCTTTTTTTGAGTTTTCTCCAGTCTGAGCTGTAGCCCACATAAACTTAGAGAAGGTATCAATTGAGACGAACACATATTTTTGTTTGCCAAAGTTAGGTATGTGGGTAACATCAATTTGCCAAAGAGCATTGGCTTTTAAACCTCGAGGATTAACCCCCAGAGTCTGAATAGCAGGTGTTTTGATTAGATCTGCACAGGAGGAACATGTAGCAAGAATACGTTTTAACTGTGGCAGAGGAATATCAGGAAATCGAGCTCGAAGACCTTTAAGATTAACATGGGTTAGGGAATGAAAGTCAGCAGGATTAGAGACAGAGGCTAGGAGAATTCCTGTGGAGGCAAGGCGGTCAGCTGCAGCATTCCCTTCAGACAGGGGACCAGGAAGAGGGCTGTGGGAACGTAGGTGCTGAACATACAGTGGATGGGTTCGAGAACAGAGCATAGAGGCAATTTGAATTAAAAGAGGAGAAAGTGGGTTGTCATCAATTCTTACATAAGATCGAGCAAGCCATGGAAGTAAGTTAACAGTATATACACTGTCGGAAAAAAGGTTGAAGGATTCTGGTACAGCTTTTAATGCAAGGAAAACAGCATAAAGTTCTTTGTATTGAGGGGAATTATCAGGAAGTTCAGTAAAGAGAGGTTTGGGGTATTGCTGGTCTGGATAATATATAAGGGCAGCAGCTCCCTTTTTTCCACCATCAGTGAACACTGTAGGAGCAGAGGGGATGGGATCTCGAGAGAAAAGTTTAGGTAGAGGCAACAGAGGTAAAGAAGCTATCAAGTTATTAGAGGGAAAATGATTATCTAATTGTCCTGGAAAACCCATTAAACTTATGGCAAAACGAGAATGGTGGCGTATGAGCCATTCTGTATCTGTGAGAGAAAAGGGAAGAATGATTGAATCTGGTTCCCTTCCTAAGACCTGAACCAATCTGTTTCTTCCTTGGCAAACCATAAATGCTAAGGCATCAATCTCGGTAAGGAGTCTTGGAGCTCCGCCTACTGGCGTATGAAGCCATTCGAGAACGCCATGTTTCTGCCACAATGCCCCCACTACCGTGGGGGTGGAGTCAAAGCTTTGGATCAGTAAATCCCTATATAGGCTTATGGTTAAGCAGAAGCCAGGGGGAGGTGGCATACTACCCAACATATATATATGAGAGAGAGGGAGAGAGAGAGAAATACACCATAATTACATAATTATATATATATATATATATATATATATATATATATATATATATATATATCACCTCTTCTTTATCTAATCTTATGTCAGTGGATACTCACCTTGGCTCTTGTATTGACAATTAGTGCTGCAATGAACCGAGAGTGCAGCCATCATTTTAAAATTAGAATTGTTACATTATTGATGTATATAGGGGCCAAGGATATGGCCAATGGATTGGGTCTTGTGAAGAAATTCACAAATAAAGTATTAGAAAGGGGCAATGCTGGAATGCCTCTAGCCATGACCATAGAATTCCAGCTCAGACCTACAGGGATACAGAGGTTACATAGGCTCCTGTGCTGAATATGGGCCCCAGATCAAATAGATGGGATTTACAGTTAACAATATTCATATTCTTTTCCCATATTTGTGAGCTACCCTCATCCCTGATCCAGCTTTCTAGTCCTTTTTCCAACTATGACACTATCTCCCCACACAATAACCTGGATAAATCTACATATTAGATGCCAGGCTCCAGCAAAAATTAGTAAAGTCTCTTGTAATATACCTAAAATAGACCTACTAGCTTTTTCTAAAATGGAGACTTCAATTATTTATCTGCAATATTCTTGCTTTTTTGTTCATGATTAATCAACACTTTATTCCACTTTATAGATTAACTCGTTTTCAGCCACTAGGTACCAGGTGCTACCATGATGCCAGCCTGACTTTTCTGGGCAGAAGACTACACCAATGTTCCTGAAGCCCCTCTTCCCCAGAGCGGTGCCCCAATAGGGAAAGAGAGAGACAGGCTGGGAATATAGATCTGCCTGCCAAAGCCCATGATCAGTGGGAAAACAATTGTAGAAGTCAGACCTTCCACCTTCTGCATCCTTGGATTCATACTCCCAGATAGACAAAGAATAGGAAAACTATCCAGGGAGGGGATTGGGCATGGAGTTCTGATGGTGGGAATTGTGTGGAACTGTACCCCTTTTATCCTATGGTCTTGTCAATATTTCCATTTTATAAATATTTTTCTTAAAAGGGGGCAAGGGAGATTTACTGGAAATACATGATGAGAGAGGTCTAGTAGAAGGCAGAGAGAAGCCAGTTGTAAAGAGGTATTTACATTGTAAATCTTATTAATGACTTACAATGATATTTCTCATGTTTTCATCTATGCTTTTTAATTTATTTTAATATTTATTTATTATTGGATAGAGACAGAGATAAACTGAGAGGGGGAGTTAGGGAAAAAGGGGGGTGAGGTGGTGGCACACTTGGTTGAGTGCACATGTTACAGTGCACAAGGACACAAGTTCAAGCCCCTGGTCTCCACCTGCAAGAGGAAAACTTTGAAAGTGGTGAGGTAGTGTTGCAGGTCACTCTCTCTCTCTCTCTGACCCCTTCCGTTCTTAATTTCTGGCTGTCTCTATCCAATGAATAAAATAAATAAATTTAAAAATAATTAAAAATAAGGGAGAAGAGAGACAAAGAGACACATACAGCCCTGCTTCACCACTCATGAAGCTATTCCCACTGCAGGTGGGAACCAGGGTCTTGAACTTGGATCTTTTCTCACTGTAATGCATGTAGTTAACTGGATGTGCCACCTCTTGCCAGTCCCTGTTCAGGGCGCTATTTGCCGGGCTAGCTTTGCGGGCAGGAGACAGATGAACAGGGACTCATTGCTGAGCTGGGAACACATTCAATCTTTATTGACAAGTGGGGATGCAGTTCAACAATCTAATCTCTTCTAATAATCTTTCTTCATTCGAAAGCCCTGTCTTTTATGTCTCCTGAGGCAGAAGTGTCAGGAAGAGGAAGTACTTAGGATAGGGGGTGGGGAGAAGGAAAATAGTGCATGAACCAGTAAGGATTAAACCAATGAAAACAATGATTATGTAAATAGACCACAGCCTCAAGCAATGTAATAGAAGGGGTCTTAGAAGCAGAATTTAGAAGCATACCAACATTTCCCCCTTTCTATTTAACTAATGGTCATAGTATCAGGAGTGTGGGCTGAACAGAAACCTATATCATACAGGCATTTTCAAAAGAACTGGCACATGACATGGAGGAACAAGTAAGAGAGCAGCAAGAACCAGTGTGATGCCATGGGGAGGCCGGAGGGACCTCAAAGGGAAGTGTCTAGCAGGCGAAAGGGTGTTTCTTGCTTCTGGGGGTGTTTCATGCCTCAAAGGGATTTTCCTGCCTCTGTGGGTATCTCTTGCCTCTGGGGGCATTTCATGCCTCAAAGGGCAGGACCTAGTAAGGAGGAGGGGGTTTCCTACCTCTGTGGGCAGAGCCTGCAGGTGATGGGGCGTGGCCTATAGAGTTCCAAGGCTATGGTTGCAAAGTCCATGGACTGCTGCTGTCAGTCTTTGAGAAACCCAGCAGCATAAAGAGAAACTGCTATAAAGTTGTGTAAAGTGTCCAAGAGGTGTACCAGTAAGTCCAGTAGAAGTGTCAGTCCAAAGCAGATGACCACAGATGAAATGCCAGGGGATGAAATGGTGCACGTCTGCCTCGATGGGGAAGGTCAACCACTGTAATTCCGCTTTTCTGTAGAAAGTGAGCTTTGGAGTCTGTGAATCAGTTTCTTCAGGTTGTGCGAGGTCACATCATTGGTTTTGGGAGGTGTGTTGTAGTCATGCCATTTTGTGGGTGGTGTCAGAGAACAGGGGTCCAAATGGATTTTCAGGGATTTCATTTCAGCCGATGCTTTTTCATGTGAAGACTTGACAGCTGTAATTCACTTACTTGTCAAACAAAACTTGTAGCACATTAGAAGTTTACTATAATTGATAACTCTATTATAATTGGGAGTCTTTTTTAGTATGATTTTAAGGTTGTTTAAACAGTTTAAACTCGATAAATTGTGGAAAGGTAAACAGAAGAACCATGGTTAGAAGCCTCAAGCATGAGAATCATTAACATAACCAGTGCTTTATCTACCTTGCCCATACTCATAAAGTTTTCAGGATTAGTAGTAAAAAATCAAAAGAGAAAAAAAAATTTTTGTACTGTTTCTGGATGTCTCTAGAAATCATGGCTGTGTCCAGCATTTTTTTTTTTTAGTCAATGTCATACAAAAATTCAGTCATTCAAATCACTCTCTTATGAAATGCAACTGAAAGCAGACAGTAAACTTAAGATATTCAGATAGAACAACGGGGGAATTGAGAGAAAAGCAGTAAGTAGTTTTTGCTTCTTTCACCTTGAACCAAATTATCCAGATCTCACCATGTAGCATCATGAGTCCCCGGAGGGGGTCCTAGTCCAAAAAGCTCCTCGAAATTCCATTTAGGGTGCTTCTGACGGTTCCTGCTGGATTGCTGCAGGCACCCATTTTTAAAAGTATCTTCCCATCGAAGAAAGAATCGAATCAGGAGGGTAGAACTAACAATGTTTCTCCATTCTTGGGGATTGCCAGGGTACTGGAGAATGCTCTTCAAGTTAGAGTAGTCCTTCTTCATGGGAAACATGTGAGAGGAAGTCCAGAAAGTCCAAGGAGAAATCTCTGTGCATCTCCCAAGCTCTACGATCACAGTCATAAGAAACCAAAGTGTAGCCTGGAGCAAAATGCAGTCCTTCTCCTCAGGAAACATGGGAGAGGGAGTCCAGAAAGTCCCAGGGGAAATCTCCGTGCATCTTCCAAGCTCTACGATCACAGTCATAAGGTACCAAAGTTCCCTGTCAGGGAACCAAAGTGTGGCCCAGAGCAAAATGTTCCAAAGACAGAGAAACTGTCTCATGATGAAAGAGTAGAGGCTTTGGGAAACCTCTTCAAAAGTAGAAAGGCAACCCATGACAGATGGGTAGCCAAGTTTATTTATCTGGGGGATGGCCGGGTTAGGTCCCACGTTGGTTGGGCGCCATTTGCCAGTCTCAGTTCGGGGCACCAGTTGCCGGTCTAGCTTAGAGGGTGGGAGACAGATGACCAGGGACTCATGGCTGAGCTGGGAAGCAGTATCTCATTTATTAATCAGATACATCGCCTTTTATGCATCTCTTCACCGGAAGTGGTAAGAGAAAGGAAATAACTAGGAGAGGTGGTGGAGCAAAAAAGAGCACAAAAAAAACAACATAGAAATCTTCCATCTAACCAGTGGGGATTAAACCCATACCCTGCAGGCAGGGCGGGACCCAGGTAAAACAGTGATTTTGTAAATTGACCACATTGTAAGTAATACAAGGGAACCTAATGTGATGATCAAAACAAATGGTCTTAGAAGCATACTAACAACCTCTTGGTCCCTTTTCTTACTTATTTTGCAAGGCATATTTTCCATAATTAGGAGGTCTATTTCTCTGGAGATGATGAAATGTCTTTGGTGTTTAATTTGGTTGAATATACATGGTTAAAGTAGGGCCTGAAAAATCAAAGGCATATATTGTGAAAACAGAATGGACTAGAAAGTGTATAGTATCCATAAAATACTAGACATGATAAAATCAGAATGTAGTATGAAGTGTGCAGTCAACCGTTATATGTTGCGTCAGAGTGCCTTCTTTTAAAGTTGTTAATTACAGTTAAACCTTGGCAACTAAGTAAATATAGAGAAATGGGAGTGCTGGACCAAATGGTGATATTATGTTTAATTTTTATTCAATGCTATGACCCTGCTTCACTTCTCTTCTAAGCCACAGCTTTAGCTACTACTGCTGCTTCTGACTCACCCTCCTTTTCCACTTCCCTCTCAAATTAGAAAAACTGTGCCTGACTTTCACTGGTGTTTTTCAGATTCTCTTCCCTTTCAGTGATGGTATACAAAACAAACAGCTGACAAAATGTTTTCAGTCCCAGTGGGATTTGGGATTTAGATCCCTCTTGTTATCTTACCCTGAAACCTGTCCCCACTCTGGGAATATGGACCAAAATTCTGTGTAATAAATTTTATTTATTACTGGATAGAGACAGAGAGAGTTTGAGTGAGGGAGATAGGGAGAGAGACATAGAGACACCCACAGCCCTGCTCAACTCTAGTGAAGATTTCCCCCTGCAGATGGGGACCAGGGGCTTGACCCCATGTCCTTGCACATGGTAAAGCATGCACTTAACCTAACCAGGTGATCCAGGGCCTGGCCCCCTGTCTTCATTTTTTTAATATTATATTACATTATTTATTTATTTATTCCCTTTTTGTTGCTCTTGTTTTATTATTGTAGTTATTATTGTTGTCTGTCTTCATTGTTGGAAAGGACGGAGAGAAATGGAGAGGGGAGGGGAAGACAGAGAGGGGGAGAGAAAGACAGACACCTGAAGGCCTACTTCACCACTTGTGAAGTGTCTCCCCTGCAGGTGGGAAGCAGGGGCTCCAACCAGGATCCTTATGCAGGTCCTTGCACTTTGCACCATGTGTGCTTAACCTGCACTACAGCCAGACTCCCTCTCTTTGTGGTTTTAATGTGAGTTTCTCTAATCTTATCAACTGGTTTACAGGATTTACAACTTTAATCCCATCCATAATCCTTTGTCATAGAATGCAAGATAGAATAGTCACATGTTCTAAGGATCAGAATGTGGATATCCCCGCAGGTCCACAATTTCACTTGCCGAATATCCTCTTCACCACTGTCCCAGATTTTCTGGATACAGTCAGGACTCAGAATCTGCTCTTTTGTCTTGGAGCTCTCTAACTGCACTATATTCTTGATGTTAGATGTCAGTTTTGCTTCTTTATACTTCTGTTTACTTGCTTCTTTACTTTTAGGTTTTAAATTTTGTTTATTTATCATTGCATAAAGACAGAGAGAAATTGAGAGGGATGGAAGAGACACAGAGGTAGACACAGAGAGACATCTGCATGCCTGCTTCACCAGTTGTGAAGCTTTGCTTTTGCAGGTGGGGACCAGGGGCTTGAACTGGGGTCCTTGCACACTATAATTTGTGTGATTAACCAGGGGCACTATGGCCTGGCCCCTGTTTACTTCCATCTATGTAACAATAGTTTATAATCAATACTGGCAAGATCTCTTGAGGAGGTACAGACTGTTTATATAAGGCCTTTTCATTATTAGAAAACTAGAGGAGGGGTACTGTTATTCAAAAGTAATTTCATAAGCAGTCTCATTTAATGTTTACACCAAAACTTTAAAATAGTTTTGCCTTTGCTCCTATTTTGCCATTATTCAGATGAAGAAACTAAAGATCAGAGAAGCAGCTAATAGAGTTAAGAATCTGATGCACCAATACTTACCTGGCAGGGGACATACCACGATTATGAAGAATCTGATGCGCTGATCACTATAATTCAACCCAGGCTGCCTTCCTTCGCACCGGTATTATATCTCTTCTATTCCCCACTAGAACAGCTCCCTTGCAGGATGGACTGTCATGCTTACATCAGCATTGCTCCTATACAGAATTCCTGTGATTCATGAGGGATTATCCTTATTCCCTATCCATTTGAGCTTCTCTTGCCATTGGTAATTGCCTCTATCCTTGCAGAGCACCAAGTAACCTATCTATCCAGTTCTCAGAGTGAGTTTAGGGGGCCAGGCAATGGTGCACCCAGTTAAGTGCACATAGTGCAAGGACAGATACCAAAATCTGGGTTAGAGTTCCCCACCTGCATGGTGAACTCTTCAGAAGCAGTGAAGCAGTGCTGCAGATGTTTGTCTTTCTCTCTCCCTCTCTATTTTCCCTTCTCTTTCAATTTCTCTCTGCACTTTCCAAAAAAAATGGGGGGAAGTGGCGGCCAGGAACAGTGGATTCGTAGTGCCAGCACTGAGCCCCAGCTATAACCCTGGAGGCAAAAACCAATCAATCAATCAATCAATAAATATAAAAAAGAGTGAGCTTATTCTAGCTTCAGCCATATTCCTTTCCCTTTCAGATAGGAGGAAGGGGAGAGGAGAGGGAAGCAGCAGAACCTCTTAGAGATGTAGAAAGCTTTAGTGCCCTTCTCTCAGTGATACCTGCCTGCTGTTTTGCTTTTGTTAGAAATCACCACCAGCCTGGCAATATCAACCTGCAATCTACAGTCACAATCAGATCACACACTTACTTCCTGGAATTCTGAGAGGGACAGAGGCTCCAGTAAGTTATAAATATAACACTTTACAAACTGAACTGGTTACCCAGGGAGAAACCCCCTGCAATTAACAACAGGATCTTGTGCTGATTAGATACAAAGCTTTCAAAGAGTTAGAACATGTGTTCTCAGGGTTTTAGCACACAAGCCCTAACCTTCCTGAGGTTGATCCAATGACACAAAAGATATTAGACACCAGTTAGGTTTCTTTTAATAACGTAACCTTTAAATTGTGTTAAAGGATTTTGAAAGTCTCAGATTTCTTTTGTTTGTATGGGTATAATGAGCTCTCATATTTATTATTACTTTCTATCTTTTATTTATTTATAAAATTTCTTTATTGGGGAATTGATGTTTTACATTCGACAGTAAATACAGTAGTTTGTACATGCATAACATTTCTCAGTTTTCCATATAACAATACAACCCCCACTAGGTACTCTTTCATCCTTCTTGGACCTGCATTCTCTCCCCCTCAATCCCCCCCACACCCCAGCGTCTTTTACTTTGGTGCAATGACAATTCCAGTTCAGGTTCTACTTTGTTTTCTCTTCTGATCTTGTTTTTCAACTTCTGCCTGAGAGTGAGATCATCCCATATTCATCCTTCTGTTTCTGACTTATTTCACTTAAAATGAATTTATCAAGGTCCATCCAGGATCAGCTGAAAACGGTGAAGTCACCATTTTTTTTTTATAGCTGAGTAGTATTCCATTGTGTTTATATAAGACAACTTGCTCAGAAACTCATTTGCTGTTGGACACCTGGACTGCTTCCAGTTTTGGCTATTACAAATTATTCTGCTAAGAACATATGTGTACACAGATCTTTTTGGATTGGTGTGTTGAGTTCCTTAGGATATATCCCCAGGAGGAGTTGTAGGATCATAGGGTAGGTCAATTTCTAGCCTTCAGAGAGTTCTCTAGAACGTTCTCCACAGAGGTTGGACCAATTTACATTCCCACCAGCAGAGCAGTAGGGTTCCTTTGACCCCACAAACTCTCCAGAATTTGCTGCCGTTAACTTTTCTGATGTATGACATTCTCACAGGAGTGAAGTGATATCTCATTGTTGCCTTTATGTGCATTTATCTGACAATCAAAGACTTGGAGCATATTTTCATGTGTTTATCAACCTTTTGGATATCTTCTGTGGTGAATATTCTGTCCATGACCTTCCCCCATTTTGGATGGGGTTATTTGTTTACTTGTTGTTGAGTTTGGCAAGCTCTTTATATATTCTGGTTATTAGCATCTTGTCTGATGTATGGCATGGAAAGATCTTCTCCCATTCTGTGAGGGGTCTCTTGATTTGGGTAGTGGTTTCATTTGCTGTGCAGAAACTTTTCAATTTGATGTAGTCCCATAGGTTTGTGTTTGCATTCGTCTTCTTTGTAACTGGATTTGTTTCATTGAAGATGTCTTTAATATTTATGCGGAAAAGAGTTCTGCCAATATTTTCCTCTAAGTATCTGATAGTTTGCGGTGTAACATCCAAGTCCTTGATCCCCTTGGAATTAACTTTGTATTGGTTTCATTCTTCTGCATGTTTCAACCCATTTTTTCTAACACCATTTGTTGAAGAGACACTGTTTTCCCCATTTAATAGTCTGGGTACCTTTGTCAAAGATTAGATTTCTGTAGGTATGGGGTCTTACTTCCGGGCCATCAATTCTAATCTATTGGTCAGTGAGTCTAATCATGTTCCAGTACCAAGCAGTTTGGATTACAATGGCCTTATAATACAATTTGAGATCTGGGAGTGTGATGCCTCCAGTTCTGTTCTTTCTTCTCAAGATTGTTTTGGCAATTCTATGTCTTTTTCTGGTTCCAGATAAACATTTACAGCATTTGTTCTATTCTCCTTAAGCATGTAGTTGGGATATTTATAGGGATAGCATTAAATTTCCAGATGGCTCTGGGTAGTATATTAATTTGATGATGTTATTTCTTCCAACCCATGAACATGGACTATCTTTACACTTCTTTTTGTCCTTTTCAATTTCCTTGAGGAGTGACTCATAGTTTTCATTACACAAGTCTTTCACTTCTTTGGTTAGGTTTATTCCTAGACATTTTATTGTTTTTGTTACTATAGTAAAAGGAACTGAAATCTGGATTTCAATTTCTTCTAACTTAGTGATGGCATAGAGGAATGCCACTGACTTTTGAATGTTAATTTTGTAGCCTGACACCTTACTGTATTGCCTGATGAGTTCCAAAAGCTTCTTGCTGGATTCCTTAGGTTTTTCTATATATACTATCATGTCATCTACACATAGGGAGAGTTTGACTTCTTCTCTTCCAATCTGTATGCCTTTAATTCCTTGCTCTTGCCTGATTGCTATGTCAACAATGTCCAGGACTTTTATTTTGGGGAAGGTTCTTTTTTTTTGGAGAGCAAGTGACAACTGTGCTTCTTTTTATTGCTGTGGTGGGAGCTGGGGGACTTTATTTGATCCCACTGTTGGCCATGGTCTGGGCCCTGCACATGCCCTTCCCCTTCACCTCAAAGGGCTCCCCTCTGTATGTGGCCACACACTCCGCATTCCTGTGCAGGTCGGGCTGGATCTGCTCCCAGATCTTCTTCTTGGGATTCAGCTCCTTGGCGGGCTCTCCAGGGAAAGTGTCAAAAGTGATTCTGTCCCCAGGGACAGACCCATCCGGAGGTGCCAAGATCTCCACCTTCTCTGGGGAGCTGGCACACATCACCATGGCCTGGGACAGCATGCCCCTCATTTTTGCAGGTTTCAGGTTACAAAGTAAGACCACCATCCGATTCTGCAACTGTTCAAGAGGAACATGATTGACCAGGCCACTGACCACCGTCCTTGGGGCAGTTTCTCCCACATCTATTTCTTCAACATATAGAGAGTCTGCATCTGGGTGTCTTTTGGCATTAAGGATACAACCAATTCGGAGGTCCAGGTGAGAAACATCTACTGGTTTAGAATCAGCACTTCCTGCTGCTGGTGGCTGCTTTTTTTCTTTTTTCTCTCCTTTCTTTTCACTTTTCTCTTTCACCTTCTTCTCTTCTCCTTTGCCTCCTTCTTTCACTTGATCCTT